>NC_040913.2:93999440-94326940 GCF_004126475.2 Phyllostomus discolor | reverse complement strand
GACTTGGGGAAGCTGAGGTCGCCCAGACGCAGCCCAGTGGCCGCGGGGCGTGTGTCGGTTGTCCCGAGTTTTTGGTTCTGCCGTCCGGCCGCTGCTTCTACTGTAACCAACGGGGGGACACGGCCCTGCCCCCACTGAGGGGGAGGGGGAGCAAGGAAACAGTCAGCCCCCCTCTGCCCATGCAGAGCGGCTCGCTAGGGAGGGCCCCAGAGGTACAGAGTGAAAAACAGAGACTGGTGACGTGTGAGTCCCCGTTCAGGAAGGGGGAAGGTTCCTGCTGGAACTAAAGTGCCGTGGGACACTGGTTGTCATCCGATGAGCACCTCGTTGCCCACGGGTTTAGAAAACTCAGAAGTGCAACAGAAACAGTCCAAGTGCCACGAACACTGACCAATGGTGAGAGGCTATCGACGGAGAGGAAAGGACGTCCCCGCGTGCCCCCATGTGTCCCCACACCAAGCAGCCAGCAAGAGCCTCGCGCCCCTTCTCCCGGCGCGACCGCAGAGGAAGGACGTTCTGTCGTGAAATGAAGATGCTGGTGTTGTCAGCGAAGACGAATGGCTGAGTCCCAGGGAAAGGGGGGTGTCCTGTGTTCCCCGCAAAGACGGGGTGGCGTCGGTGGGTGCAGTGGGGAACACGGGGTGCCTCGGGGTGCCTGTCCCCGAGGGCTTGGGGACCCCCGTGCCGCAGTGGGGAGTGGGGGGCAGCCAGGACGGCCAGCGTGCTCAGCACAGCGCTGGGAAGGGCATAGGTTTCTGCAGGGTCACGTAGGTCACGCACTGAGCGTCCAGCTGTTTGGCCGCTTTTCACAGCACGTTTGTTCTTTGCCGCTCGGGCTCCACGGTCGGAAGCTGCTCTGTGCTAGGTGATGCGGCCACCGGGTTGCCTGACTGGCGGTCCTCGCCTGAGGGACAGCAGGCAACCCCCGGTGACCCTGTCCGATTACCACACACAGGGACCCTGTCCCATATTGCACATGGAGACCCCGTCCCATGTCACACACGGGGACCCTGTCCCATGTCACACACGGAGACCCCGTCCCATGTCACACACAGACACTCTGTCCCATGTCACACACCGGACCCTGTCGGAGAATGGAGCTGCAGCCAGCTCCCAAGGCCTGGTGTCCGTCCACGCTTCTGTGACAGCCCACACTGTCGCCACTAAGAGACCACGGAGACTATGAGCAGGCACTAATTAGAGTCAGGTGTCACTTCAGTGAGTGTTGTTGGGTCATTCAGATGGACATGAGAAGAGTGACATCATAATCGTGCATCCCTGCATCCCTGAAACGCCAGGCGCCCACACCGTGGGGGGAGGCTGGCCTCTCCAGGCTCCTTGTCACCAACACTGCCCAGTGCGGCTGCCCGCGGTGGGGACCAGATCTCGGCCCTCGGGGGAGCCTGTGGTATTTCGCCAAGGCTTTCAGATCCCACCCCAGGCAGCGGCAAGCACAGGTCACGGGGGAGTCACGCTTTCCTGGCTGACGGCACAGCGACGCGGAAGTTCAGTGACAGGTCAAGCCTGAAAACCCAAATGTCAGGGAGTCTCCAGCAGCCCTGTGCGTCCCTGCCCGAACCCTGCAGGGGGTAGACATGCCACAGTCCGCTGCAGCGCCTCCTCCTGGAGAGACTCACTGAGCCCCCAGCCCACCGCCTCTGCCGGAGAGGACCCGGGGGACCGTCCCCGTCGCAGGACTTGCTCACGTGGGGGCGCCTGCAGCTCGCCGGGAGGAGTGCGGCCCCAGGTGGCGTGTGCGCCCCTCAAGCCCTGACACCGTCATCCACAGGGTCCCTCGTTTTGGGGTCCGCGGACTCTTCTTGATTGTCTGCCCCGCGGGCTTGGCGTCAAGGGCTCCTGGGTGCAGCTCCGGGTGCTGGGTAGGCGACAGAGCACACGGGGGTGGCAGAGCGCGTCTCCCCCAAACGCGCACGGGAACGCTGGAGGAAACCGAAACCCTGCCTCTCCAGGTCCACCTCTCTCGTCCGTGGGATGTGACACTCTTCCGCCACGACCGAGGCTTTAACGAGCGCAGTAACTAGTGAAGGAACCGGCCCGCTGTTTTAAACCCGGTGTCGGAGGAGAACGCGGAAAACAGGACGCGCACACGCAGCCGGCAGCACCGAGACGCACGCGCCCGCAGACGCACGCGCCCGCAGACGCACGCGCCCGCAGACGCACGCGCCCGCAGACGCACGCGCCCGCAGACGCACGCGCCCGCAGACGCACGCTGGCGGGCCCGTCCTCGGGGCAGTGATCGCGGGCATCGCTCCAGGAGGACGCCTTGCAGGCCGGAGGTCAGGGGTCGTTTGCTCTGCGGCCCATTTCCTGGGACCCCCCAGGCCAGGCCGTGGCTCCCGGACACCGAGGGGCACTGGGCGACGCAGAGCTGCCCCACCAGGAGGGGGCACCCCAGGGGAAGGGGCCCGGGCCGCTTCCTAATTTCTCGGGACGGTGACTTCCAAATGAATCCGTTCGTTCTTTGGGGAGCCCCCACAGCCAAACCACCCAAAGAGCCGCCGTTCTCACGGCATTCCAGTGACTGGTTAGCTCCTCAGAATCTTAAAACTGTATTCACGACAAGCATCTGAAATCTTGAAAGTTTAGATAGTTAAGTGGAACATGCGTTTTGCTCTGACTGCCCACGGCACTGCTGCATGGTTTTAGATCGGAGCTTATAAACAGCATTTCTTTTTAATAACGGATGCTTCGCGTGGGTGTGCGAGTACAAACTCCCGAGTGGGGCTGAAACGCATCTTCCCGGTTCTCCCGACAAAATGACTGGCAGCCGCGGTCGTTTGGGGGACAGTGTAAACGGGCCCTGACTGCGGCGAGAATTCACGACGGCAGGACCCCCCCCCCCCACCCCAGTCTGGTGGGAGGCGGCTTCAAAGGAGCCGTGGCCGGGAGCCGTGAACCGGCTGGGGGTCAGCGAGCAGGAAGTGTCCCTGGTTTCCCAGAAGGTGTTCCAGGAAGGTGGCGGGGGCCGGGGGCGCTGAGGCCCAGGGCGCGCGCACACCCACCCACGGGGCCGGCGGGCCCAAACCTGCGCCCGGGACAGTGCGAGGTGTCTGGGAGTGGCTTGCGAAAATGCACCAATATAGGTCACTTTGGTTCACTACAGTGTTTTTCTACTTCTGCGCATGTTTTGGCAATTTCCCACAATCTATATTTAAAATACAACCAGTATCCCGAGGTTAGGGATATCTGCTCCCTAAAACAGAGTCCCGGGTGAAACCTCACTCGAGGGGCAACACGGAGGGGTGTACAGGAACAGGACCCCGGCCGCGGGCCCACCTCCTGCCCCCTGGTCACCGAGATGTCACCTCCTCCCGGTGGGTCGGAGGTGCAGTCACCTGCGGGGGGCGGACACGCCCCTCTGCAGAGCCGCTGCGCCTCGGAACCCTCGGAAGGAGCTGCTTCTCTCCCACACCAGCACTCGGCCTGCTTTGCTCCCACCCCACGCGGAGTCCCCTGCCTTCCATAAAAACCCCACGTGCCCCCCGGACGCTGTGCACACGCCCACCGCATTCACAGCGAGCCTCCCGCGGCCGCGCGCTCAGGGAAAAGCGGAGGGGCGGACGCGTCGCTGTGCGTCCCAGCGCGCAAGGTTTGGCGTGAGAAAGGCGCACACCGCGAGCTTCCCCAAAGTGAACGAGCCTCCTCCGCAGGTAACTAGGGCCGTCATTCAGGACGGCGGCCACCCGGGCCCCCGCGTTTCAGCACCGCGGACTCTCGCCGGTTATACTCGGGCCGGGCGCACGGGGGCGCTGCCCCCACGCAGACGGCGGCGCCGGCGTCCCTACCTTGGTACACGGCCTTGAACCCGGGCGAGGCGATGCTGTCGTCCGACTGCAGGTGCAGCCACATCTGGCTGCTCATGCTCACGATCAGGTCCGGCACGCTGGAGCCGGTGAGTCTGCGCGGAAAAACGGGAGGACCGCTCGTTAGGGGCCGGCCGTTGCTCCTGCCTCCTCCCTGGAGGGGTCTCGAGGCCCGGACAAAGAGGCCGCCGCTCCGCCGTGAGACCCTCCCTCGAGGAACCGGCAGCCACGGGGGACCTACGCCCCACGTCCCCCTCGGACCCACGGGCGTCGCGGTTGGTGTTCTGCTCCGCGACCGCCCACTCGGACCTTTTCTTTTAGAAGCCAGTGCGGGGCGACCACCTGTCCCGCGGGTCTGGGGCGTGGGGAGGGCTTCTCCTGTGGCAGGACTTTCAGCGCTAAAACGGGACAGCTCTGGGACACGGGGGGGGCGGGGCGTCGCTGCCCTCTGTGAGGGGCAGTGACAGCTCACGCCGTGTGGCCACTTGCCATCACTCCTCAGCCCGAAAGCACATCTCGGCCCAGAGATGCCCTGGCCCTCCCCCCCCCCCCCCCCCCCCCCCCCCCAGAGCGCGGGGTCGTCCAGTCCGGATTCTCACTGCCGTCCACACAGAGTCCCTTCTGAAACCTGTCACGGGGTGCGGGGGGAGGGGGGACCAGCGCTCAGAACCAAATGTAAATGAGCGCTCCAGCCGGGAAGAGACGTGGGGGAACCTGACACGCATGTGGCCGAGTGAAGGAGCCGGCTTCCCTGAAAAGGCCACACGCCGTGTGGGTCCAGCCCTGTGACGGTCTCAGGGAGAAGGCGAGACTGTGGGGACAGGGACAGATCGGGGTTTTCAGGGGCGGGGGGGCGGGGAGCCCAGAGGGTTTGGGGCCAGTGAAACTGCTTGAATGTAAAGCTTTGTAAGTGTTAATTTTTTTTTATTTTAGAAATTATTTTGGATTCCAAACAAGGAGTCTATGTTCCCTTGGGTTTCTCCTTCAGGTTCCCAGAACTGCTCCAGCCAGCCAGCCCTCGGAAACGACTCCTTTAAAGCAAAGGGACCAGTGCTATTGCTCCCCTACTTGAAACAGGACTTTTTCATCAACAGTTTGCAGCTAAAAAATAAAACAGGTGCTCATTCTGATACAGCACGCTAACACTCCTCATAACGCACATGCTGGATTGCTTTCTTCAAAACAGCCTTTTCCCCTCCCAAATGAACTTTATAGTACGTGATGTTTTGATTTAAACTTAAAAGTAAACTTATTCTCACGAAACCCTGGTTCACGTGGTCCCTGCGCTACCATCCCAGGGCGGGTGTGCAGCGCCCCACCACCAGGCCCCTCTGAGCCGGGGCCCCGCCTGCCGAGGCAGCTCAGGCTCCACCCAGACTGCGCTTTGTAACTCGGTTCTCCCCAGCACGGGCATCCCTCTGCCCCGGGGGTTTTTGGCAAACACGGAAACCACCGCCCTGAGGGTCCCATTGTTCTTGGAAAACGGCCAGCAGCTCTGGAGGACTCCGGGCGCTCACAGTGGGACGGTCACTTCCCCCAGCGGCTCGAAGGTGTTTCCCCGGGGGTCACTGCTGAGCCCCAAAGAAGCGTGTCTCTGTCGACCTGCGTCTCCCACCAGATGCGCAGCTCCCTGGAGCGGAAGCTATTGTCTCTCGGTCATTTTCTGCCCCGACTCTGGCACATGGCATGCAAAAGTTTTCTGAATAAATGCATACGTGATTACCTTATACTTTCATTCATGCATTTATGCAAAGACCACACATGTATAATGCATGAGAACATTCCCAAAGAATGATTTGCACCTTTGCTCCCTCTTAGCATATCAAGGCCTTGGCCTTGGGGGCTCTGTTATAATTGTGCCATTAACAAATCTCGTTGTTTCGGGGGTGGCACTCCACCTCTGTGGCAGTTTCCTCATCGCGAAGTGAGGGCATTAAATTATGTTGAAGGCATCATCCGCGTCGAGAGTTCCATTATCTTCCTGATGGGTTTCAGCGAGGGCAGCGCGGCCCCACCTCCCAGGGCTGGTGATTGCCGTCTGGTCTCTGAGTGGCTCCCCACTCTGGCCCCCTCAAGGGGTTCCACGGCTTCGCCCACCTGTACGGGGGACGGGTTTGCTAGGAGCGGACGTGCGAGCCGAACCAACCCTTCGCCCAGCCTGACGCCTGTGCGGCGCCCTGGGCCGCGTGTGTCCGAGTTTGCTCCTTGGTGCTGCCGCTCAGGATCCCCTCGCCTGAGAACACCGCGGGTGCTTCTCTGTGGATCTGCTGAAAGGCCCTTCCTCTGTGTCCGGTTTGTCTGCAGGCACGAGTACCGTTCCTGTGACCATCCACGGGGCAGGGATGCTACAGACGACACAGTAAGGGGGTGTCTGACGTCACTTGAAGCCGCCGGCCTGGTTTTCGGAATGGCCGTTCGGTTTTAAACTCCCAGGGGCGGTCTCAGTGTCTGTATAGAATATACTTCCACGTGTGTGACCTTCTCAGAACCAGGATTACGGTGATGAACCTTAGGTTGGTGGCTCGGGACCCAGGGTGGAGGAGCGTGTGTGTGCGCAGAGGCACGACAATGCTGATTGCGGGGCTGCGACAGGGAGTGAACTCTTCATGCCCCCCCCAACTTGCCGTGCAGCGGGGTTAGAACAGGACGCACTGAACGCGCTGGGGAGGGAGCTCCCGGGCTGGCAGCTTCTCTACCTGTGTAGGGCAGCACCAGCTTGCCGGCTCCGCTTGTCCAGGAAGCGGCCGGCACCAGGACTGCGGGTGTGGCCAGCACCCAGCAGGGCCAGGATGCTGACCTCAAGGGTCCAGGTAGGGACCAGCGAGGACCCTGCGTGCAGGTCCACAGCCTCTCCCCCCCAGTGGTCCCCGATCTCTTTGTTCCGCTCGCTCACCCCTCCCTGTAACCCCCCCCCCATGGCACCAAGAGGTGGGGACGGGCTCTCAGACACGAGTCCCCCATCGTCTCAGGGGGCGCCTGAGTAAAACCTCTCTCCGTTTTCAGCAGCACCTGCCTCTGGCGTCTGGCTTTCGCTGGGGCAGACAGCTGAACCTTGGTTTCGGGTACAGGGTGAGAGGATCGTTCTAGGCCCTGATCTGAGTGCAGACTGTACCAGCCTATGCGTGCATTCGTCCTTGCAAACCTGTGCACCGAGATCTTGTGTTTACTGTACACACAGCAAATGAAAACCTGAAGATTAAGAAAACAAACCTCCAACTCTGAGCATGTCACACAGCTGTCACAACCTGCAGCTGACGCCTCCCGGAGCCCCAGAATTAGTTAAACCCGCATTCTGCCCACCGGCAGCGACCTGGGCGCAGAGTCTTGCCGGCTACACTTAAAATGCGCATCTCAATGGTCCACGGTGCAGCTGGAGAGCCGGTGCTGCCCTGAGTTAACAAGGGCCTCGAGCAGACCTGCTTCAGGGCCGTGAGCAATTTTAGGCTCCCGGCTTTGACTCCTGACTGGACAGACCCCTTGCACACCACACACGGCCGATCGAGTGGATGCCAGCACACACACACACACACACACACGAGTGAAAGTGAGGAAGGGTGAGCTCAGAGGGGCAATCCGAGTCCACGTCAGCTCCCCGCTTGTGACGTGTATCACAGAGTTTCCAAACGGGGCTGTCGGGGGAGGGGGGCCCCGGGGAGAGGGGTCTCTTTGTGTGAACACCGGGGTTCGGAGCACACTGAGGCTGCATCTCCCGGTTTATGTCTAGAAGGTGAAACTAACCCCCTGGCCCACAGCGGTCCTGCAGGCAGACTCGGGGGACGGCGGCCCCGAGCCCCTTTCTCTGTCCGTCCGTCCCAGCACACCCCCGTCAGAGGCCACGTGAGCCGCGTGCTGGGCGTGTTCAGATAGCCGTGGTGCCAGAGTGAGTGCCTTCCCTTCGCCCCGAGAGTTTAACGACTGAAACGCCTTTCCCATCCCCAGTTTACTCGACTCTTCGACCGTCCTTTGAGGGCGAACGGCAGACATGAGGCAGTGATGCTCTCTGCTCAGCAAATGCCCGACTGTCATTGTTTCAGAAACACGTGTCTCCCCTCCCCCCGCCCCCCAGAAAGAACATTCGCCTCTGAGGTTACTTGAATGTCAAAAGCACCAGTGCAGTTGCACATGCCCTTGACCGACGGGTCACGGGGAAGAGGCCGTGGCCAACAGCGTGTGAAGACAGGCGCGCGCTCCTCAGCTCCTTGGAGGAAACAGCCACAGTGGTGGATGCGGGTGACGTCATCGGCAGGTCGGCTGGAAAATAACTCCTGTTGTCTGGCCCCCGGATTGGCTGGACATGGCCCCCCACCTCCGGCAGGCGCTTCCCTTGGGCCAGTGGCGTCTACAGGAGGGCTGCCCCCAGAGACAACTTCCCAGGGGCCCCAAGTGCTGGACCATGTGCTTTCCCCGGCCACCCCAGACACAGCCGGTGTCCGAGCCTCAAAATGCCAGTGGTCAGCAGTGAGCCCGTGTGCCCCTGTCAGGGCTGCTGGACCAGGGAACCTGGATGCCACGGGGTCTGGAGAAGGGCCAGCTCCGCCCCTCCCCCGCTCCCTGGGGGGGTGCACTTGGGCCAGCCCTGGCTTCTCCCTGCTCACCACCCCAGAGGCCGCCGCTGCCCCCTCCGAGTCCTGCTGCACCTTCCAGATCTCAGGGACCGTGTCTTCAGAGAAGCAAGCAGGATGTTTCGGGTGACCAGGTGCAGAGGGGAAGGCTCCCAGTGGGTGGAGTCCAGGGGGCGCGGGCCCCAGCGGAGCCGGGCCTGTGCCCCCTGCCGCGGTCCATCGGACAGCCGCCGAGGCCGCCTGCACTCGGGTGGTCCGCACCTCGCCGGCTCGGGCTCCTCTCCAGGTCCCTGCGACGGGCGGGCGGGGACAGTGCCACAGCCACACCATTGGTGTGCAAACACACTCGGTTGTCCGTGTCCGCTTTGCTGTGGCTGTTCCACCGTCTTCTACCAGAAAGAGAAGGACGCCTTCCGGCTCAGAGGAGCAGCCGGGGGCAGCGGTGAGCGTCCTCCAGGGGCTGCCGCAGCGTCCAGGGGCAGGCAGCGTCCAGGGCAGCGGATCAGCAGGCCGGAGGGAAGGGCCGGTCTCCTCGTCCGTCTGCCCCCGAGGTCGTCAGGCGGGGGCGACACTGCTCTGCTCCGACTTCCCCCAAGGCCGACCGGTGACCCGCCTCAGCGGATGAGCATCTAAAACCTGCAGCCAGCACGGGTCCCCGGCCCCCCAAGGTCAGCGCCCCCCCCACCCCGTCTCCAGCTGCTAATGACCCCGCCGGCCAGAGGGGCCGGGCAGGCGGCATTCCCAGACGCGGCTCTTTGGCAAATTGCATTTGAGAGGATCATCGATATACACTCCTAGAGCGGTCTCAGTGGAGACGTGTTGAATAACTTATTCAATTTCGTCTGAAGTCCGGCGTTCTGGAAAAGCAGCCTGAACAGATTGATCCATCTCGGGGGAAGATCAGCCAGAGATCAGTCTCTCTCTCTCTCTCTCTCTCGCCCTCGCTCTTTTACCAAGAAAGCTAAGAAAATGGAAAGCCATCCATGGATAAGGATCATAATTTTTAAAAGCACATTTAGGATAAGCCCCTTAGGCTGTCTTACACCCCCAGCGTCTCCTGTAACTGAGGCCTGGAAAGAGTTTCGCGCTCCCTGCCCCAGCAGAGGGGCCGGGGCACCCTGAGCCGCGGCAGGCGCGCCCGCCGCCCCTGGAAACGGTTCCCCACACGGACTGTTTTTCTCAGGGACCAGGGGCCACCGGCCCCACAGACTGCCCGTGCTCGGTGCCCCCGCAGCCGGTCCTTTCTCCCACGAGGTTGCATACTCTGTGCCGAGGACAGCGCCCCACGTGCCAGCACGCCCAGACCGTCGCTGACGCGCTCTCTGAAATCACCTGGTCCCCGGGAGAGCCGGCTGAGACCTCGGAGCGCGCGCTCCTTTTCCAGGGTTCTGTGCGCTCAGGGAACACCCCAGCTGCCTCCCTGTCCTCCTCGCGGCAGCCGACGAAACGCCGGCTGGTCTTTGCTGCGTCACGGTCCCCAGAGGGCGACGCCGTCCGGTTCGCTGGCCGGCCTTTCGGCTACGGGCCTGAGCGACAGAGGGGGTTCTGACCGCCCTGCGTCCGCGCAGCCCACGGCCGCCCGCCCGCCCGCCCGCCGCTCTCTTTGGAGAGCCCGCGTTGGAAAAATGGGCGCGCGGCTTCGGATCCTTAATGGTGACCTCGGGGACCGTCTCCGGCCCCGCTCCGCTGCATTTATATTTCATGGTGTTTGCCTTGATTGGAAAATCCCCTCATCTGTTCCGGCGGCATCCTTTCGTAAACCGGCGCGCTGGTCGTAACACAGCGGTTTTGCGTGCGGGTCGCATTTGTCCGTTCTCCGGCGCGTCCCCGCGCTGTTGCGTGTTGCTCCTGGCCGCGGGCGGGGAGGGTTCATTATCCTTATCCGTGTTCTACGGCCGGGCAGGCGGGGGCGCGGGGGGGTCCAGGGACTTCCTGCGGGGTCGCAGGGCGCAGCGAGCGCGGGCGGGCAGTGCGCGGTGGGCAACCAGCTGCAGACCCCGCCTCCGTCTGGGCGGTGCCCCGCGGGAGTCTGCATTTTGATGAATAAATGCGATTCGTAGCCAGTCACTTGGCAACAAAGAAACACTATTTGGCGAGGGGCTGGGGAAACCGGGGCCTCCAGACGCGCGGGCGGGACAGTAGGACGCTGCAGACTCTGGGGAGGGTCGTCGGGAAAGCAGACGAAGTGAATGAAGACCCTCCTGACCCCGGATTCCTCCCGGGGGGACAGGGCGCCCGCCCGCCCGCCTGCCGACCGACGGGGACCAGGGGCCCCACAGCTGAGACTCCGAGTGTGGACCCCGGCCCCCACCTGCCCCAGGTGAGCGGCCCGGGCAGGGGCACGTGCGTCTGTGCCTGGGTCCCACCGTCTGCGAGGGAGGTGCCGTCAGCCCCTGACTCCCGGGACTTCCGGGAGCGCGCGGGAGGACAAGAAGCGGGAGGCACCTGGCAGCGCGCCGTGTCTCAGAGACGCTCGGTATCGGCCTCGGGGTTGCTGGTGCCGTTCCTGGGACGCCTGTCCCCGGCCGCGGGCCGGTGACGCAGCTTTGATGATCGGTAGTAGCAGCAAATGAGAGAACTCGCTCACTGAGCGCAGGCCCCGTGCTGGTTTCTGTGTTTTTTTTTCTTTTTTTTGTTTTTTTGTTTTTTGTTTTTGCTTTTTTCTAGCAGAATAAGGTGTAGAAGTAGAAGGGATCAGCTTTCTCACCGCGAAGGGGAAGCCTCCCCGATGAGCATGCGGACTAAGAAGCAGCGGGTGGAACCCAGCACAACGACGTCCATGAATGGGAGACCTGCGTGGCTGCGTGGCTCTGGGTGCCGCCACCAGCTGCCACGTGAGCAGCGTGCAGAAGCCAGTCATGAAACTGCAGAGATGCCCCCTCTGTGCTGGGAATGCCACTGGCAACGACACCCCCACGTCCTATTTTTAATTTCCACAGAGCAGGTCTCACAAAGAGTGGCCACCGTCCTCACGGTCATGCGTGGGTTGGGGACTCCAGACCTGAGCTCCGTGGAGAGGAGGTGAGGTAGCCGGGGCTCCCCCCCATCCCCCCGAAGTCCCCGTCAGCTTAGAACACGGTTCTCCCCGGCGGTGCAAGGGTTTTTTGGGAGACACGAGGCATTGTTCTAGCACATACTTGTGCTTACAGAACAGGGCAGCATCGGACCCGGGAGAGCAGAAGGGAAGACAGGAGAGAAGCTCATCAGTCCTACCTCCTGCAAATTGGAATTGTGTGCCACGTTTTTTAACACTTTGGAGAAAAACCACGGATACCAATAACACACCCTCCCGAGGGGGGGTCCCCATGGAATCAGATGCAGAAACCACGATATCAGCCACCCGCGGCGCTGGTCGCCGGTTCCGGGGAGGAGGGAAGGTCTGCCCCAGAACCTTGGGCTCCGGCCCCTGTTGCCCACGCCCACCCCGCGGGGGTCAGCGAAGGGAAAGCCACACTTACACGTACAAGACGGTCCTCGTGTCGCCCACCACGCCGGCGTCACCCACCGTCAGGGTGTCGTAGCCGCGCTCCAGCTCAAACTCCTCGAAGGCGAGCTTGATGACCTGCGTGGGGGCAAAGAGAGTGACTCAGCGTCGTCAGGGCAACGGGGGTGGGGGTGGGGGGCGGGGGAGCCACCGGGGACACGGAGACTGGGTGATGCTCCGTTCCTTAACTCAGCAATCCGGCTGCCCTGTAAGGAAGGACGCAGACAGCTGGGTGCATCTGAGAGCCCTTCGCTGCAGAAGTTTCCGGGACTCAAAATCCCTACCACACCCAAGACGTTCACCATCAGCTGCAAAAATGACGTTGGCTCATGTGATGCTTTAAGTTAAATGTCTATCGGACATTTACTCTACCGGTCTCAGTATCTGGGAATGACACGGATATAACTGAGGATAAGCAGAAGCACTGTGGATGAAGCTAATGAAATATATTTTAGGGACACCCAGAATACCGTCAAACGAATGCTTTTAGAGTGGACTGTGCGTATTTCTTGGAGCTGTTTACATGAGCATGTGAAAAAGAATCTCTGAGACTAGAAAGTTGTCCCGCCCAGTTGGCCTTGCAGAGCCTTGAACATTATTCCTTTCCATACACAGCACTCCTGTGGCCGTGGTGGCTGGCGCACGGGATCCGCACACAGCTGGGTTCTCTCCGATGCACCAGTATTTCCCACTAACGTCTCCCCGCAGTGCACAGGGTCCTTTTGTCCTGACAGGGAGACGTTCCCGTCAGTGACTGATGCGCGAAGCAGGGGAAGCAGAGTTGGAGACATGGTCTGCTGTCCCGTCCCCCCCGTCTTCACTGTGGGCGCCAGGAGGGCAGCTGCAGGCCGGAGGTGGGGTGGCCCTGACCCCACCCTCCAGGGCCCCTGGGGGCCTGCCCTGCCAGGTCCCGCACTGGGGGGAGAAGGACAAAAGTCCCGGCCTGCAACACACCTCCACGTGGGCCCAGGGAGAGGTCAGTAAATGCTGTGTCATTATAGAAGGTTTCACTTTTGCAGATAAAGATTTCTTAATGACAGCAGAGAAAACAGGGAAAAAAGGACAAAGTTGTGGAACTCAAGCATGTAAACCCCAGCAGGTGTCTCGGTAGCTGCAAACGACCGACAGGATGCAACGCTGAGAGACACACGATGCTTCCTAATGACGGAGCTGTCTGCGGGCAGGCCAAAGCGCTCCGCCCACTGCTCGCCTCCTTCTTGGGTTTTCTCACGAAGGGGGTGGAGAGGGAATTAAACGGAGAAAAAGCAAAATCGGTGCATGTGTGCGGCTGTGACGGTGCGGCTGTGACCCCTGTCTGCCTCAACCTGGGTAAACAGGCCGCCCTGACCGATTTTCCCTAGAAAATCTATCAAGCAAGCGAGGCCAAATCGCTCGCGCCTCCAGAGCGCCCTCTAGCCGCCAGCGCGAGAATGCACCTCCCGGGAGCGCAAACCGGTGGGAAACGCAGGAGCGCAGGAGCGAGAACCGGGCTGAACCGTTGGTGACTGCGCGGGGGAGGGGCCGCCGCCACTCCGTTATGAACCCGGTGGGCGCCTTTCACTACGCGGGGGCGGGGCCGACAGACAGAGTGCTTGGGTGTGCAGACTGGCGGGTTCCACGGAACAGAACCCCGGGACCTGGCGGCGGGTGGGGACATTGCGCGAGGAGTGAACGCAGCCTCCCTGGGACACGCACACGCGATGCCACGGCGGCCGCACAGCCTGGGACCCTGGGACCCTGGGACCCTGGGTGTAACCATCTCTCTTCCCTCCCACACAGCAGCGCCTGGCTCCAGCGTCACGCAGAAATGACTGTTTCACCCGGCGGTCTCACCTGCGCAAGTCCCGGTCACAGAGACCGCAGGTTCTTAAGAAGGAAGAGAGCCCAGGCTGGCGAAGCTCAGAGGATTGAGCGCAGGCTGCGAACCAAAGTGCCGCAGGTTCGATTCCCAGTCAGGGCACATGCCTGGGATGCAGGCCACGGCCCCCAGCAACCGCACATTGATGTTTCTCCCTCTCTCTCTCTCTCTCCCCCCTTCCCTCTCTAAGTAAATAAATAAAATCTTTTTTTTTAAAAAAAGAAGGAAGAGAGACCCGTGACATTTTTCGCAAGAAGCAGGTCCGGGGAGTGAGGAGATGACCGGGGTTCGCGTGAGAAAGGACATCCCTCCAGCAAAACTCATCAAAATGCCACTGAAATTGTCCGGGATGTGGCACGCTCGTGGCGCTGCCCCGGAGAGCCACCTGCTCAGCAGGGAAGGGACCGACGCGGAGCAATTACGGAGAAACGCTGACTCGTTTGCCGGGTCAGAGACGGGGCCGGGCCGCAGAGAGCTCCCGGAGAACTGCATCGGTCCTGGGGGGGAGCGGCCGGAGATGGAGTCGCCGGCGTCCTCTGGAAAACTATTACAGAATACATTCTCGACGGAGGGAAGAGGCTAGCGATGTATGGAAGACGGGAGACTGGGAATTTAAGAATCAATGCCACAACCGCCGCAGAGCCGGTCAGAGCGTCGTTTCGTGGGGTAAAATGCACAACTCACATCGACGGAGCATTGAAACCTACCGGCTGCAGACATGGGGGGCGGGGGGGGGGGGGCAGCGGTCAGCTGGCCAGAAGATGGGAGAGGTGCGGGCAAAAACGGGACCTCTGCAGATAAAAGCAGAGATATTGACATTTGCAAAAAAAAAAAAAAAAAGGCCTGGAACAAAGGGTTCGGATCGGTAATTAGAGCGATAATGGGGGTGTGTTTCCGGCAGCTGATCAGTGTTGAGAACGGCGCTTAGAAATGGTTGGACCCAGCTAAACAAAACCTACCAAAACCCGAAAATAGGAATCCATCTCCTCACAGAACTGTTTAACACTAAGAAACGCCCTCCTAAAAACCCGTGCACACCCCAGAAGAGCTCGTGGATTGTATCTGCGGAAATCGAGGGTCCAAGTGTGTTCTGCCTTTTCCCGATGCCATAACACCCGGGAGATCATGGATCCACCAGACGAAGTCTGAGACGGGAAGAAAAAGGACGTTCCTTTTAGCGTGTTCGTTCACGGAGGAGGTTGTATCACGTGAGAAGGGAGGCAAATCTCGTGCAGACTTTTACGTAAATGGATCAGGTACTGCGTGAGCACGTTCCTTATCTTCACCTTGACTCAAAAACACTTCCGGCCACAGGATCAATTTGAAAGAATTATCTAAAGGGCTTTTGTTTGAATATAAAAATAGTGATCTAAAGAATTAACATAATGTAGAAGGAAAAGGGTCGAGTTGACTGAAATAAAAATGTGTGTATGTGTTTCTGCATGTTGATACGAGTTAAACCAATCAGGACTGGAGGGACCCGCTGCCCCCTGGGACAGGTCCCCTGGGGCCCCCGGCGTGGCCTCCCAAGGAGGTGGCTCCTTCTGAGCAGGTGACAGGTGGGGTGGCCGACACAGAGGCGGCTGTGGGAACCCCATGAAGATGGCGATGCCCACTCCACAGCCAGCTGCCACCTGAGCCCCAGGGGCCAAGGTCCAGACGGATGCTCGCAACAACAGCCTGGGGACACCCGCGTGTCTCCGGTCCACTGCCACCCGCCTGAAGTCTCTGCACAGTCCCAGAGGCACGGGGGGCGCAGGGGCCTGAGTGGTGCAGAGTCCAGGAGGTGCCAGGCAGGAAAACACCGACACTGTCACCGTTGGTTGTTGCTGGGGTGGGGGAGGGGCACGTGGCCTGTGTAACACCCTGCCTTGAGCAGCGGGACACAGACACTTTGTTTCACTCACTCCTCCCCTCACCCCCGATCCCGCCTCTCAACAGCCCCCCTGGCAGCAGGAAAGCCACAAACACCCCGGGTGTGAAGGCATGGAAACGCCCGCCAAGGCTGCAGGCACAGAGACACGGGCCGGAGTGCGGGGGGAGACGGTGTGAGCGAGGGTCGCAGTGGTAAGAAAGTGGACGAGGGCGCAGGCCCCACGCCGTGCCCCCGGGTTACGCGCAGAAAAGTGACTTTCTCCTGACTCCCAGGAGCACGCCACGTTTCTTAGCTCCTGGAGTCCACCCGTCTCCGAGGACCCCAGGCCTGTGTCAGGGTCTTCCCGGGACACCCTCGGGTCTGAGGGCCCGAGGCCGCCACGGCGTTCTCCGGCTCCTGTTTGCCCTGGCTGCTGTGGTAAGGGGGGGCCCCGTCCTGAAGGCCTCCCCGGCACACGGCTGCGGGCGGATACCTCTGGCTCTGGGTGAGATTTCTCTGACTCTGGGGCTCCCCCGGGGACGGGGCTCGGGCAGGTACATGGTGTGGTCTCTGAAAGGGAGTTGGGGGTCTTGCCAACATGTGGGAACACTGTCCCCATTTAGGGCAGAGGTGACTCCCAGGAAATCATCCTCCCGGGTGAACCGGCCACCACCAACACGGAGGAGGGAGGGCGGTGACAGGGATTCGGGGCTCCCTCTGACCCCTGGCATCAGCTCTGTGACGTTTAGTCAACACGTGACAGGAACATTCGAGGAAGCACGCTGTGCCAAAGGTCCTCGATTCTGTGCGGTAAAAGGAGGAATTTCAAGATTTTTTAAAAAAGTTTTAATGTATTTATTTTTAGAGACAGGGGGAGGGAGGGAGAAAGAGAGGGAGAGAAACATCAATGTGTGGTTGACTCTTGTGGGCCCCTACTGGGGACCTGGCCCGCAACTCAGGCATGTGCCCTAACTGGGAACTGAACCGGCGACCCTTTGGTTTGCAGGCTGGTGCTCAATCCACTGAGCCACACCAGCCAGGGCTGAATATGTGTGTGTGTGTGTATTTAAATTATATTTTATCGATTATGCTATTACAGTTGTCCCAATATTTTCCCTCCCCCCCTCCACCCAGCACCCCCGCCCCCTCAGGCGGCGCCCCCACCCTGGTTCATGCCCATGGGTCTTGCATGTAAGTTCTTGGGCTCCTGCATTTCCTACACTGTCCTTTACATCCCCATGGCTATTCTGGGACTACGGATTTGCACTTCTTCACGAACATATAGATTGTTAAATGAAAAATAATTTGATTCAGGCCACAGCTCACGAGAGCTGAAAATTCCTCTGTGGATTAAAATGTGGGACCACGTGTCACCGTCCCACGGGGGACGGCCACTCACGCGGAGGTGTTTTGGAGGCCGTTCGGTGGTGCGTGGGAGATGCGTTTTTACCGGTGACACGCAGAAACAGCCCTGCCTGGGCCCGAGGCCCCGGGGGAGCCCAGCGGGGACTCTGAAAGGACTCCCGGTGGGAATCGACGCTCCCCGCCACTGTGAGAAAGGCACCGCCCCAGGCAGGCACGGTGAGGCCGGGACAGCGCCTTGCGTCAGAACGATGCGGAACGCGGAGTTAATGCGGGGTACCAAAAATGAAAGGGAGAAAGAAACGAAACAAATGAGAAACAGCTAATCATGCCCCAAAGAACAATTCAGATAAGTTGTTGGTGTGATTGTCAACCCCCTCCCCCGCCCCCCGAGGGCTGTGGAACCAAACTCTTCCTTACACATTCTGGTCTTGGAATCAATTATGAGATGGAGCTGGACGCCCTGCAGACTTCAGATAAATCAACTTAGATAAATCAGCTAAGTAAGTGTCGCTCTGCAGACTTCAGATAAATCAACTTAGATAAATCAGCTAAGTAAGTGTCGCTCACGTCCCCAGTCTTCCGAGGGCTCCCAGAGCAGTTGTTACTCTAAGACCCCTCCACTCTCCTCACCAGAGTCGTTCGTTACTTTGTTTCGAACCGAGAACATGGCACACACCATTTTAAAGTGGAAGCTAAATGGCCTGTTTTTAAACAACTTGCAAGTTAATCTCTGTGTCTGTGGTTACATGTTAATATTGTTTTGTTTCAAAACCAGAGTGAAAAGCTGATTTTTGTGCTTCACGGTCCCCTGTGCAAATAGGTGGGTAGCTTTCAACTTAAAAAGAAAGGCATGTATTGAATAAGCTAAACACCCCTTGATCCTAAGCACCATGATAATTATCCCCGATGGGCAAAACTACCAACTCCTTCTTCTCCCCTGGCCCATGGACACTCTGTCTTACCGGTAACGGGGTTTCTTCCTAATGAGAGCTGCCTCATTCCTGACTTCCCCTCTGCTGGGATGGGCTCTGAAACCCTCCCCAGGCCTGGGTACTCCGGGACCCCACGGGAGAGGGAGGTTTCACCCTCTTGTTTTGTCTCGTTGGAAACAGGGCCCAGTCCCCCGAACTTTCCTCAGGCCCCGGACATGCCCAGCACCTCACCCCGAGGTCTGCCGGTGAGCGACCGTCCGGCACAAGCCGGCGTGGCCCACACCCTTCACCTCCACTCACGCGCTCCCTGCTCTACTCTCCCTCTTCACCTGCTTCTGTCTCTCACACTGGCTGCTGCTGTGCGCTCCCCCTGCAGACGCGTCTGCATCCTCCGAGGCAACGCCCTCGGACATCAGACAGTGACACCCCTCAGGCGCCGGCCTCACTGCTGTTTCCTGTGAGTCTGAGCAGAGTTGGCTCCAACGTCCAGCGACCCGTCTGTAGTGGTGCGCAGCCTTCCCGTAATCAGACAGGAACCCCCCCACCCCCGTGGTTGAGTTCCTCAGGCCGCCTCTGCCGCCTGGGGGTGTGGCCTCTGCCGCTGGGGGTGTGGCCTCTGCCGCCTGGGGGTGTGGCCTCTGCCGCTGGGGGGTGTGGCCTCTGCGGGCCGACCTCCCTTTGGTGGGGTTGTCGGCGGAAACCTCCCCGAAGGCTCACGGCCCCCCAGTGCTCACGCCTGGTGCCACCCTCCCCCCCCGAGCGCGACGGGGTGGCCTCCAGCCTGACCAGGGGGCTGCACAGGGTGCAGTGGGCAGGGGAGTCGGTCCGTCGAGGCCCTGCGCTCTGTGACCTCACTGGAGCCCTGGACAGAGACCCTCCGCTGGCCACGGCGGAGCAGGGGGCCGCGGCGAGAGAGGATCGTGTGGCCAGCCCCGGAAAGTGGTGCCCTCACGTCGCTGAGAGTGACCCTGGCCAGCAGCCAGCAAGCACAGAGGGGCCTCCCCCGTCCTGCACTCCCAAGGCCCTGGGCTTCCCCCGCACCCCGCGTGAGCTCCCAGGAGCCTGCTGAGCAAGAGAGGACGGCGCGGCTTGGCGGCACCTCCGTCTCGGGTGTGTCCATGGGCCCTCGGCAGAGAGCCCGCCTCGCCGGCTGGGACTCCAGACCCTCGGGGGCTCCGGGGTGGTGCCGGGTGGGCCGGAAGCGGCCACACTGCTGGTGGGGACATGCGCACACACACGCGAGCACACGCACACACCCCAGGGCACACACACGGCCTGGCTCCAGCGAGCCCAGGGCTGAGACCTCTGTCTGCGGGCTGGTCACCGGGGTGGGGGGAGAGCTCACCTGTCCTGCAGGTATTAGGGGCCTGTGGGGGGATACCTGCCCCCCCACTCTCCTGCTCCCCCGCTCTCCACTCCCAGCCCCCGAGACACAGCCCAGAAAATGCCCGTCACCCGGGAAGGCAGACGGCGTCTCCCTGTCTGCTGATATTTTGGAGGTGCCCTGCCCCTCCGTCCCCTGAGCCTGCCCTGGGGGCTGTGCAGACGCAGGGCTCCCACTCAGGAGACGGGTCCCTGGTGGGCTGAGGGGCTCCAGCCGGAAGCTCCCCCTTTGACGAGTGGGGGCCGCCCCATTCCCTCCACAGCACGAGCCTCCGGGGCCACCAGGAGCGGGGCGCATAGTAGAAACTCAATAAATGCTTCCTGTCTCCTTCCCTGCTGGCAGGAGCGGAACCTCTAGTGGGAAGTGTGAGCTGTCGCTGCCACCTAGTGGCGGTGCCCAGAAATGCAGCCCCTGAGTCCCAGAAGGAAGCGGCCACCCTTGCAGGGTGTCCCATCCGGGGCAGCCCCTGGGGGTCCGAAGCCCCGGGGCCCAGGGGCGCCAGCTGATCCCCACGGGCTACCTGCCCCTTCGGCATCGAGAAGGCCGGCTGGCCTGGGGAGGTGTCCGGAAGTCACGGAGCCCTGTGAGGACGGCCGGGGACGGGGAGCGGGCAGGGGAGTGGGGATTCCGCGGAGCCGCGGGGTCCGCCTTCCCCGGGGCCGGCTCACGGTCTCCCACGGTCTCCCACGGGCCTGCAAACCCTCCGCGTCGTCGGGGAGGGCCTGCCCTCCCATCGGAGAAGCTGGTCCCCGTGGGCGGGCCTCCCCCTGCGCCCTGACCTGGACCTGCGCCCTGCGCCCTGCGCCCATCCGGGGGGATGCGGAGTCTCCGGTCTTCCCGAGTCCCCTCCCCCAACTTTCCCCCCACACCGCCCATGGGCGGGCTACGGGAACGAGCCCCACCGTGCAAGGGCGCGGGCCGTCCCCGCGCTGGCTTTAGAGAAGGCCTGTTTGGGCTCCGGCACGCAGCACCCAGCGGCCCCTCTCGCGCTCTACGGTCCTCCTGCACGCCGCTGAGCCTGGGTCCTGCCCGTCTGCAGGGAGCGGCACCGAGCGGGAGGCTCTCGGGGTTTCCCAGTCTGCTCACGCGGCCGCGTGCGGCGCCCGTGGGTCGTGTGTTTCACCGTCACCCAGGTCCCGCTCACCTACCCTACCGCCCGAAGTGGCCGCTTCTGGAGACCGGGGTGAAACCCGAGAGGCCTCGGTGGGCGGGGCCTGCGCACCCGCCTGACAAGGTCAGTGATGAGGAGTCGCAGCCTTGTGTGCCGTTTCTCTGCACGAAGGGGGCCTGGGACCCCCGAGGGTGGTGTCGTTGCAATGAAAGGGGCTCATCAGGGTCTTTACGCCCGGAATCCGCATCGCCCAGTTCACTGCGCCAGTGAGGAAAGAGCGCGCATGTGCCCGGCTCGAGCTCAGCGACACGGGGCGACGCTTCCTCCCTGCAAACCACGGGCCTCCCTCGGGTGCCGGCGCCGGTGGCTTTAAAGAGCGATTGGAACCCCAAACAGAGTGAGGCTGTGTTGAGAAAACCATTAAAAAAATAAAAACAAAAACACAAAGAAAAACCGAAAACCAAAACAAAAGTCGAGTCGGTAAGAAGGCTCAGAGAGCCAGTCACTTGGCAGCAGAATGTGCGGCCCAGACCAAGGAAAGCGCAGGGTTGGCGGAACCTTCCTGATTCGCACGGGAAATGCAGCGAGTGGGGGCGGGGCGAGAATCCCAGGACGAGACGCAGTGTGAGCGGCCTCGGGGCTCTGGCACTGCCCCTCCCCCCCCCCCCCCCCCCCCCCCCGCCCCCGCCTGTCCACATAATGGTGACCAGGTGCGTGGCCCCAGGGGGGTTTCTGTGGTCAATCGAACCACGGCCTCTGCGGCAAGCTGTCTCGGTCAGCAGGTCTCAGCACCCACAAGAGGGCGGTGACACTCAACAAGCTTCTCCAGTGAACAGGTGCTTTCACCGAGCAACAGCCCAGACGCACGGTGGCTCGTGTTCACGCCCAGAAGCCAAAGGTCTGCCCGGGACAGGCCGCGCTGGCGCCCACACAGGCGGAGGGCCCGCCGCCCTGGTGACAGTGAGGGCTGAGGGCTGGCGCCGCCGCCACACACTGGCCTCTCCGAGAGGGGTGCCGTGTGACATGCTTTCGGAGGGCACTGTGGAAAGGAGTCACGTGACAAAGTGCAGACTGGGGACATCTAGACAGGGCACGTTGCGAGGGGACCAGACCTGCTGTAACGAATGGGAGCGGTCCCCCTCGGCTCGGGGCCCCACTGCACCAGGTCCCCAGAGGGAGTGGTCTGATGCCGCTGGGTTCCCCCGGAGCAGTGCCTTGCTGGGGTCCCTGGCACGGGAGCTGAGGGATGGGGGAGAAGACAAGGCCCACCTGGGCTGTGCTCGTGCAGTGGCCCCCAGCAGCCCTTGGCTCCGTCCTGCTGGACACCCCACCTGGACACCCCACCTGGACACCCCACCGGGCACGCACTGGAGGGGAGAGTCGCACACGCTTCTCTGTGGCTGAAGGTGCTGGCGACCCCCTGCCACCCCGATTCCTGCCTGCACCGCCCTGACAGAGGGGGCCCCTGAAGGCACCCCAGCTGTGGGGGCAGAGGCCAGACTGCAGAAGCAGGGGGCGGGGGGTGCCCAGTCTGTGGGGACAGGCTGGGAGGGAGGCCGGCGGGACGTGCCCCTGGCCTTCCTCGGCCCTCACACCACCTCTGCATCCACACCGCGCTTCCTCGGGGCACGCTCGTGGAATTTCCACAGACCCACGAATATAAGGGTGTCAACTCCCTTCAGTTACAGCAATGAATTCCTTCAGCAATATTTTCTCTCAAAACAAAACGAACAAAACAAACCAGCATCCAAGAGAGGAGACGCTAACACTCCTCACCCCCAGAAGAGAATTCATGACCATGTGAGAGGAAGGGCGTTAAGGGAATTCACAGCGGTGACCGCTCCACAGCACGGGCACGCGGGGACCGAATCGCAGCGCGGCACCCCTTGAATGAACGCAGTGAGACACGTGGATGATCTCGCAGCGAGGCCCCAAGGAAAGGACAGACGGGACGTGGCTCATGAGGGGGCGGCCCCACGGAGAGCACTCGCTCTGTCCCCGAATTCCAGACGGGCGGGGCCACCCACAGGGCGTGCAGGCACCCCGCATGCGCAGCACTCGCCGCCTCCAGCAAACAGCTGCGCGCGCGCGTGCACGACCGCCGCTCCCCCCCCCCCCCCCGGCACCCACCCCCGCCCCCCGCCCCGCGCCTTACCTTGTCGGGATCCGCGGCCGTGATGACCCACACGCAGTGCGCGTTGTCCTCGTACTGCACCGGGTAGTTGGGGGAGGTGATGACGCCGCTGGGCCCGCGCAGGTTGGAGCCGCAGGTCCGCGCTGCGGAGACAACAAGGAGAGGGGTTTTCTACCGCGGCGTGGGTCCGCGCGGGGAAGGCCCACGCGCGTGCCGACCCCGGGGCGCTGTTCGTCCTCCGGGTTGGACAGTGGGCTCCGGGCTCGGGGCCCTGGTTTGTGCCGCAACGTGGAACCGGAACTCTTCGTCCCGACAGACACCTCTGCCGCGGAGGGCAGGACCGCCCGCAGGGGGCCTGGCGGTTGATGGCACCGAGGACAGTGTCGCCTCAGTGTGTCCCTGTCACACCCCGCGCCGATGCAGACACAGTGCGTGCACGTGCGTGGCACTGGGATGCGTGGGGGAACGTGGAAGCGCAGAGTGGCGAGACTCAGCAGACCGGGGTCAGCGTGCCGGCCAAACCACGGGGCACGTGACCTTGGTAAGCAGGCCCCGCCCACAGCTCCGCCCCCTGCACTTTCGGCGAGCTGCGGGGACAGGTGACTTTTGGGGCCTCCCTCCAAGGCCAGAGCCTCTTGTGCAGCGAACCGCACCCACTTCTACCCACTTCTCCACCGCGCAGAGCACAGGGAGCTTCCAGTAGATGTGAACGTTCAGAGAAAGAAAATAGACACGGAGACTCCGAAGGGACCAAAAGCACCTCGACATTCAAAGACCAGCAGGTCAGAGGACGGGCAGAGCCCAAGGCTCCGACCGACTGCAGGATGCAGCTCAGCTGACCTCGTCCTAAGGAAGGAAGACCCTCTTCCTTCAAATCAATCACAGTTTTTAGAAGTGGAACGTCGGCCTGCAGCCCAGCTTTGACACGAAAACTTAGCTTGGTCTGAGAGAACACGGAACGCATTTCCCAGGTAGGAACTGATGTACGAGAAGGTCCGGGTCCTTCTCCCCAGACACCGCGTCAGCACACGGATGGAGGTGTCCCCGGGAAGGGGCCATCCTCACCGTGTCCCCTCCCCCCTTCTCCTTGCCGGCGGAGCACCCACGGCTGGGCCAGGGCCTCCTGGGAGGTTCAGCTGCAAAGCCGAGCTGAGGGCACCCGCGCTGCAGGGCCCTGCGGGGGGGGGTTGGGGCGGGGGGGCAGGGCCCGGGGAAGCCGTGCCACGGAGCCAGCCCTGCTGGCTGCCCCTACGAGAGGACGTTTCTCTGTCCCCTTTGTAGCCACCACAAACGATACAGATTATGCCCACTCTGTGCGACACTTCCCTGCTTCCTGGTAATTGTTAACTCAGACCCACCGCGTGTGAGCTGGGAATTCCCGGCCTCGGGGGCCGCATCTGCCCACACCGGCCTGCTGTCCTGGGCACCAGTGTGGCGCCCACAGCTGCTGACCTACGAGAATGGGAGGGTCCCCGAGACCCCCCTGCCGTTGCCGGACACCTGCCCACGGTGGACACAATGGGCCGAGATCGAACCCACCGCACACTGGCTGACAGAAACACAGAAACTCGAGTTTTAAAACACTGGCATTTCCTTCCCTGTCAAGCGTTTCTTGCCTAAAGATGGATCGAAGGTGCTCCGGTTCTCAAAGCTCAGCGGGCATTTCACTGCCAACAAGGTCATTCGGCGAAGGGCACACAGCCCTGGACACGTTTGACCCGCTCACGGCTCGCCTGCTAATGGGTCTGTTTTTAGAAACATCTCCGAGAGGGTCGTGAACTTCAGATGTAACAGTTTCTGAAAGCTCTCAGGTATTAACGGCATTCATTAGGAAATCTTAGAAGAAAAGTTTCCATCCATGCAGTCAGAGTTACAATTCCTTCATGGTACATATTCATACTTCCTTCGTTACGTTTCAAACGGGACGGCTGAGGTTCCGCACAATATAGTTTTACTCAAGAGATACCTGCTGACTTAATTTTGAGTTGATATTGTCGAAGCACCGTTCTAAGTTACCGCGAGCTCTGGGAAGAGTGTGCGGTCAGGAGCGACGTGGCTACATTCCCGGTGACACTCTGTGCTCCCGCAGCCATCGGCCAGCTGCCACCCCGCTGGGACCTTGGCGGACCTGGCCCCCCCCCCCCCCCCCCGTGGCCTGCACCCTGGCGGTCAGCTCTGCGGTGTGACCTCCGGCTGGACGGACTGAAATCGGCTCCCGGCTGCCCCCGGGATCCCTCTCACTCTGGCCTCGGGGGCCTGTGACTTCCAGCGGGGTGACAGCCAGCCAGCCGGTTTGCCACACTGTATACACACACAGTACTGTGCTTCCCATAAAGTTACAAATCCAGTCCCTTCTGAGATAGTCTGATGTCACCAAAATGATTCTTAAAAGTTTTTCTTCTTCTTTTCAAAGATTTCATTTATTTATTTTTAGAGAGAGGGAAATGGAGTGAAGAAAGAGAGGGAGAGAAGCATCAGTGTGTGGCTGCCTCTCACACGCCCCCTACTGGGGACCTGGTCCACACCCCAGGCCTGTGCCTTGACTGGGAATTGAACCGGTGACTCTTTGGTTCGAAGGCCCGTGCTCATTCCACTGAGCCACACCAGCCGGGGCTCTTTCTTCTCATGAATGTATCCCTGCCTTTACCACACATTTTCCTGATACATGCACCTCTCGCTGCCAGCGGTGTTCACCGAGCTGTTGGAATAACCAGCGGGGAGGGAACATGAGACACTGTTCGGGGAAGCAGTGCTTCCCGCTGTGTTCGCTCGTGCAGCCCCAACGGTGAGAACGAGCCTGGCGTTTGGCCGCCTCCCGCACAAGTGCGTGCAGTTCTGGGACAGGTGCCACGAGTGTACGTAACGCGACCTAACTGCCTGCACTGGACGTGAACCCCCTTCTGAGAACCCGTCGAAACCCCCGGCTGGCCCCTCAGTCCGTCTCTGCCCTTCGGAGTCGCCCGAGGGCGCCTCTGTCCCCTCCCAGCAGGGCCCCCTCCCCATCACGGCCCCCTAGGGACCGCCTTCTGCTCTCAGGGTTCCTGCTGCCCGCCGGTGGTCTCCGGCCCCCCCACCGGCCACGCTCACGCCTCCGTCGTGCGTGTGTGATCTCTGTGGAACGGTGGTGCCCCCTGAGTCGCGGTGCTTCTTCCCAGCGAGTCTCCGGATCCGCGAGCTGCGTTCTGCCCGGTGGCTCATCACCGGTGGTAGCTTCCGCAGCTCGGCCTGTCCCCCGGGCCCTGTCCAGGCCCACCGTCGGGGCGGGGAGGGCTGGATCAGACCAGCCCCCCTCTCTGAGCGCAGCAGGGGGAACGGGAAACACTGCTCCGAGGACTTCCCCTGCCTCGTGCACCCGACGGCGTCTGCCTCCGCCGGCTTCGAACCCCGGCAGGGGACCATTCAAGTGTCCACTCCAGGCTGACTGACTGGCCTCGGAACTCGGTGCCCGGGAAGAAGAGAGCCCAGGAGAACGCAGAACCGCTGGAGGGCGGAGGGAGGAACCCAGGCCCGGTCTGCTGAGATGCTCTTGGTGGGTGGGGTGCGCGGAGGAAGCTTGGGGAGGGGCCGGGGTGGGGGGCTCTGCCCTGAGCTCGTATTCCCAGGCTCTGGGGAGGGAGAAGCCCGTCTGGGACGGGGAGAAAGAGTGGCTGGAGAGGGACTTGGGCAACCCTTCCAGACCCTTCTGGAGGAGGAAAACGGCCAGTATCAGTTCATCAACAGAGCACACCGACGTTGCTCTGCCGGCCCCTCTGGGCTGTGACTGGACGTGGACGCGGGTTCTGGATTCACGGACGAGGCGGCAGGAGGCGGCACGGATGGAAGTCAGATGCCCGAGGCTCCCCCCCTCCCCCGCACCTGGCTCTTCCCCCTCCTGGACTCGAGTGCTGGTTCCTCCCCCCTCACGCTGCCCGGGAGTGGACCAGGTCACCGCTCACTGGGCAACACTGTTCTGACAGCGACCCGGCAATGTCACGGGGTCCTCGGAGGTTGGGGGCTTCCTCCCGACAAGGAGCTTCTGGGCTCGGCGTGTATCCGGTTGGTCTGCAGAGTGTCCAACTGACCGACGTGACCACGGGGAAGTGGGCTGGTGCAGACGCATTCCATGCAGGGAGGGGTGGACACACTCCCGCACCGGAAACGGGTTCGTTTGTGCACCTTCCGCCTCCTTAACCACCGGCCTGCTCCCTCCTCGAGGTCGTCCGTGGACAATTGTAACATCCAGTTATAAGGTAACGTACACTTGAATGCTTAACAATGCCTAATAGATGGTCTTGGGTAATAACTGTGACTTAATGTTCAGCTGATATCACTCATACGACAGGCGCTAGGTTGGCAAGCTGAAAACGTAGTGATGTCTTCTTGCGTGTTTCAAAAGTGAGGTGAGGATCCACAAAGTGGTCATTGGAAAGAGGATAAATCCAGACGGGCAGTATACGGGGTCAGGGAACTCAGGGGTTTGGAATGCCAACACAGGCCGTTTCTCCACGTTTAATGAGAAATACTCTTACCAAGCACAAAACATCTCTGTCTCGCCAAATTTGTCTTACGTAATAGGAAGGACTCATTGATCCATTTACGTAAACTCACTTCCAGGAACCTTTACTATTCTAATATAACTAATCAAATAACCTATGTTCTAATTGACTAAGTTTAAATTAATGGGACGTCGAAACTTGCCTCTGAAGCTTGTTTTCCAAGAGAATCCATGATTACGCTGCATAACCCACTTCTCGCACGTTTTGAGGAGCCAGTCTTTTCATCGACGGCAGATGTCACGTCCAAGTCCATGGTGTCACCCGGGGGGAGGGGCGCAGGAAGCTGCCGAGGCGAGGGGCTCGCTTCTCCAGGTGCACCTGCGTCTCGGCCGGCTCACGCAGGGACTCCGCGTCTAATCTCAGGTTCTGGCCTTCCCAGCGTCTCAGCTCATCCGATCACCACGGCAGTCACAGCTGCCTCCGGGACCGCCACAGGCATCGAAGGGAAGCGTGCAAGTCCTGTGGGCAGCCCCGGGTCCGGCACACCACAGCATGCGGGTTCAAGGAACACGCATGCAGGGCTTACTAAGAGGTGGGTGCCATGTTCCGTGTTCCGTGTTGAGAATGCAGAGAGAGAACGCAGCTCGGCCCCCCGCCTTGGGCACGCAAGCATCTAATGCCAGAGAAGCATCTCCGGGAGGGCGGGGGGCTTCTGGAGGGGGCTGGAGGGGGTCTGCCTCGGAAGATGGGGTCCGGGAAGAACGGGGTCAGATGAGGCCGCAGGATGGGGAGCCACGGGGGCATCTGGGGGACTGTGTTTCAGGCAAAAGGGAAACCGTTCCAGGAGGTCACGGCGGAGACCTCCTCCTTGGCCTGTTCCAGGAGCGTCATCGGCACCAAGTTACCTGGGTTTCAGGTCATTTTGTGTCAATGGGATGTGAAAGCAGCGCAACAGTAAAAGCTTTGTGATTCCTAACAACTTAATAAAAAGAAACAGAAAAATATGTTTTTCTCCCTAGTGACTTGAAATAAAGAATATACAACCTTAGGAGTCCAGAAGCAACAACAGATTTTTTTTCTGTAGCAATGGAACTAAAGTAGAAGTTAGAACTCTGTGTGTTTCTTCAACTCTCTGAGACGACTGCTTCAGGATTCAGTGATCGGGACATAAAATGCAATCTTCCAACTGGCTCTAGACCTTTAATCTGGTGGCATAAAGAGTCAGGTTTTTTTTGGCATAAACAGTCGTTTCATTCCTATTTAAAAAGTCATTTCAGCACGGACAGGAAACGTGGGTGGGAGAAAGAGCTGTAAAAGTCCCAGTCAGTGACAGTTAAGTAAGCACAATTTTTAGCTAACGTGACTTGGAACCCCAAGGCGATAATGACTCTACCCCGTGACCTTCGGGGCTCTGAGTGGCTTCCACAGGCGGACACCGTCACGCCCGAGAACAGCACTTCCGCACACGCGCAGCTCGGTGAGGCACAGGAGCACTGACCGATTCTGCGGATGGCAGCGGGCCCCATCACAGGAAGCTTCATCTATGAACCCCCTAAATGTGATGGGACGAGGTGCCAGCTCCACCATTTTACCTAAAAAAATAATAAAGTGGTGTTTTTCTTCTTTTTTCTCCCGTTTTAAAAATCTGCTGCCCGTGAAAGGTGCCTCAGCCGTGCCAAACAGCTCAGGGCGTCTCCCCCGGGAAAACTGGCACAGCCGTTCCCACGTCCCTGAACGGGGCAGGCAGATTTGCAAACAAAGTCCCCGGGGTGATTACGGAGCCGCGACACCCATTCGTTTGACTGTTTGGCAACAGGAGGGAGAGGGAGTGTCCCTGTTCTCACAGCTGATGAGCTCACGGAAGCCGTGGCCCCAACACGCGTCCACACGGGAGGGATTGCTCGCCTCCCCGCGCTGACGGAGCGCTGCCGTCGGACACGCCTTCCGAGCACAGGTGCGGCCACCGCTGGGGCCGCAGAGACCCTTCCCGGAGACCTGTCGGGGAGACGGGCCGTGGGCATCGGTGACCCTCCCTGAACGCACTGACCCGCGGTCTGGTGACCTGGGCGGTGCCCCCACTGGCGGCGTCTTATTGCTGGTGATGGACGGTTGAATCAGAGTGCGTGGCCGTGGTGACCAATACGAGGGCTGTTTAGAGGCTTGGGATGGATCGGCACACCCCGCGGTAATGTTCTCTTCTCGCCAACTATTTACTACGGTGAGAGCGCGGGCAGGAGCGTGAACTTGGGGAGCGAGCACACTTGGCCCCGGGGCCCAGCGACAGCCCAGTAAACATTCCCACCGTCCATGGGGGGGGGGGGGGGCAGCGCATGGCATCCATTGAGTTTCCCGTTATCCGAGTCCCCCTGCACGTCAGATCTCCACAGCCGTGTTTTCAGAGAGCCGGTGCGAAAAGCTTCCCTCGTGGTGGTTTTCCGGCCCTCTCCAGTGAACGAATGAGTCGTCAGAGCAGGGAGGGACGCCGTTTACAGGCGGGGAAGGAGAGTGGGCTCGGGGGTCCTCCGTGTGGCGATCCTGGAAGTCTCCGGGTTCCCATCGTGTTTGTAGGGAGTGCAGCTGGCGGGCCGGGTTGGGGCTGCCCGAGCCCCTCCCTCCCCCTCCCACCTGCAAGGGTGTGGGCTGTTTTCCCCGGTGCAGTGTGGAGGAACACGGGGGAGGGGGAGGGGGAGGGGAGGAGGCCTCCAGGCAGCCCGCAGTGACCGCCGGGTGCCAGAAGGCTGGCGGGTGGCGGGGCTGGGCCGGGGGAGAGGGGGAGCCGGACTGGGAAGGGCCGCCTTACTCCCTTGGCACCGACCACGGGACAGGACGACAACACTGGAGGAACACGGGGCTGCGTGGAATGCGTTACTGACACTGACTGCACCTGCTTCTTTCTGGATCCGGCCGCCGGAAACTCCCGGCGGTGGGCTCCTCTCCAGGGCCAGCCCCGGGGCAGGAGCGCCTGGGTCACTCGTCCGTGTCCGTAACGACACGCGGTGACCACATGGGGTCACCCAGGACCCTGACCTTCCCGACGAGAGGCCGGGATGTGGCTCTGAGGCGGGAGTCGCCCTCCCGTGAGGGGCCACAGGCCTCGGAGGGGACCTCGGGGTGGGGAAGGGACAGGCAGCTCCAGGGGGTGGAGGACAGGGCTCCTGCTTCGCCGTGCCGCTCACGGACACCCCGGGTCCAGGCCGGGACTCAGGACACCTGTGTGTGCACACAGGTCTAAGCATCTTCTCCCCCCCGCGGCTCACAACTAAACCCTGTACTGCCTCGGACACGCACACGGGCGAGGGACAGGGCGGCCCCAGTGCACGGGGTCCCCGGCCGCTGCCAGACTGCAGACTGGGGACACAGGGACGCGAAGGGACAGTGGCCGTCACTCAACGCCTCTCCGTGTCTGTGCAGGGACGGCCCTTCCCCCTGAAGCCTCCTCCTCCTCCACAGAAGCCCCACCCAGAGGGAACGGGACGTTTGTAGGTCGCCCACGAGAGGGGAGACCCCTTCCGTCCGGGTGAAGCCCCCCTCGGGTCTGACGAGCTGCCGCCTGATTGTCATCACCCGATTCCTCCACACAGTGTATCTCAGGTCCCTCTGCGAGGGGGGCGTCAAGGCTTTTGTTTAAACGTTTTTGTCTAACGGTGTATTACTCCAACTGCACTACGAGATGTATTTCTTCGGAGCTGTTAGGGCTCCCAGACACAATCAGATTTGATTGCGCAGGCATGGAGCCTTGATAAACGTGTCTTCGACCAGGACACCGTCTGAGGACTCGCTTCCAGCTACCACCGCTCGTTGTTGCAGGAGGTCGGGAGTGACACACCGAACGAGAACTTTATAAAGGATCCGTCCACGGAAATGGAGGCGCCTCGCATGGACGCAAAGCCGGGGCCCCCAGCTGGGAGGGGACGGGAGCAGAGGCCGGCGCTGGCCCCTGCTTCTGGGCTGGAGGGACAGAGGGGGGTGGGAGGGCCCGCGGGAGCCTGGCCACTTAGGAAGACCCCGGGGGAGAGCTTTTCTCTTCTGAAACCTGGTTGGGTAGGACAGGACCCTAGTGGAGCAGGGGGTGGAAGAGGGGTCCTCTCTCAACCCCAAGAACGGGAGTTTGGGGCACAGCAGGATGGACACCATCCTGCACCTCCCCGCCCGCCCCCCAAGCTGTCCACTGAGAGAGCAGTGCCCGAGGGTGTGGAACCCAGTTGGGGGGGACTCAGGGCCGTGACACCCCGAGAAGTCTGCTGCGTCTAAGACGAGACTCGGGGCCAAACAAGGGAGACGTTGTGGATTAGCAAGTGAGAGGAGAATCAGGTAACTCCCCTATGCCACCCTACCCAGGATCCCTGCATATGACTCGGACCTTTCAAAACACGTGCCTGGTCACTGGTTCTGTCCAGTCTGCCGGTCAGAATACCGGGCCGGGAGCACAAGACAAGCATCACAGAGTTAAGGGTGAGTCACGCTCCTCAGGGAAATACAGTGCTTGTTCCTCGGGCTCCTTCACCACAAGAACACTGGGTTTCACTGCCACCTGGTGGGAGCACAAGTTTCCCCGAGGTTCCTTTAAAAACCTAATAATGCCACATTCTAGGGGTCACACGATACACGAAGCAGACTAGTGGCGGAAAGCCACAGGGCCCGGCCACTCACGTTTGCTTCCCCGGGGGACGGGGGCTTCTCCACGGAGACCCCCCACATTGCAGGGCACAGCCACCCCCTGCTCTACACTCGGAGCCCACGGGTGCTGTGCCTGAGGAGCCACACGTGGCCGGACACAGGCAAGGGGCCCGGCGTGGAAAATCCTGCAACACAGTGTTTTCCCTGCGATGAAGCCGAGAACGCACGGGGTGGCGACTCCGTTCCACAAGATTCAACCGACTCGGTTTGCCATGAAGATGTACGAGAGTCCGCTCACCCGACGAAGGCTAAGGAAGGATGAGACTTCTCACCCTGGAAGCTTTCCTTTTTGTTCCTGAATCAATTTAGTGCTGCTTCGTTCTTATCTCAAAACCACCAATCTGCATGCCTTATTTTATGGCCAAAATGCAAAGCCAACTTATCTCAGTGTTTCTTTGGATTTTGTTAACTTTTCCACCTTGAAACTGGGCACAGCCTCCCGCTGGGCCCCCCAGGCCACTGCGGTCCAGGGGGGAGTGTCCACAGGGTGGGGGGACAGGACAGCTGGGTCCTGGCCCTCCTGTGAAGGACAGGACAGCGTGACGCTCTGTTCCAGTGACAGTATCAGAGGTGAGTTTAGGACACGTCATCGTCATGAAACGGGAAGGTGGGATCCTGCTAACAGGATCCCACCTTTCAGGGCCATGTCGCTGATGCCACAGGCCTACAATTAGCTCCACCCTCACGGAAGGGGGTCATCGTCACCTCAGCGGGGACCTGGATGTGTGACATCCTCACACACGTGCAAATGTGTGTGTGACCAGAGACAGAGAGAGGAAGGTCCGTAGTGTGTGTGTGCAGGTTTGGATGACTCGATCTTCTCCTATCTTCTCTAAATTTTAAAAATGTTTCATTCAGTTGTTTTTTAGAGAGCAGGGGAGGGAGAGAGAAAAAGAGGGGGAGAGACTTCACAGTGAGAGAGAAATGCTGATGGGTCTTCTCTTCTATGCGCCCCAACCAGGGACTGAACCCACAACCCAGGCTCATGCCCTGACCGGGAATCGAACCAGCGACCATTTGTCCTGTGGGATGAAGTCCGACCCACTGAGCCACCCGTCAGGGCTCTTTTCTCAATTTTAAAACCACAAACACCCTTGAAAATGTTTGGTTTCATGAAAGTATGTGTCTCGCACCCACACCACCACCGTGACCGAATTCTGCCCCGACTCCATGCTGTGCTTCGTGCCCGAATCTCGTGGCGTCTCAGGAAAACACGGGAACCGCCCCCCCGACCCCCCGGGAGGCGAGGGTTGGGTGACGGCCCCGCCTTGCGGTCCTCACCTCGGCAGATGGGCCGGTGGTCGCTCCAGGCGGCCAGCGTCTCTGTGACCCGCTGGCAGGTGATGCTCTTGGACCCCTGCAGCACGTAGCTGTCCTCGCAGGAGAACTGCACGCTGGAGCCGACCCTGCGGGGGCACAGAGCAGAGGACAACCCAGTTAGTGACCGTGGCTTCTTAAGGAAGTCACCGCGGCGCTGGGCGCTGCCCCGGGCCCACCTTCCAAAGCAACATTACACCTCAACCTCTTCGCAGGCCCACCCGGGGGTGCGGCCCAGGGCGCGGGTTCCGGTTCCTGCTCTGCGGCCTCCTGGCTCAACAAACGCACACGAACCTTAGCACGTCCTCTCCGAGATGCACAGCCTAACGAAGGGGCCCTGCGGGCTGTGGCTCGGGGGGGGGGGGTGCAGGGGGGACACTGTGAGTGAACTGCGTGCCCTAAGGACAGAGCAAAGCCGGGTATCAGTCACGTGGACCGACGTCTCGCAGAAAGGAGGACGGAAAACGTCTCAGCACCAGAGAGACGGGAGCTGCTGCGTGATTCTGCTTCTCTGAGGGGGGGACGGCATCGGCTCCGGGAGAGCAGAGCCCGGGCGGTGGCTGCCGGGGCTGGGGGTAGGGGTGGGGGAGGGGGTCAGTAACGATGGGGAGGAGGGGAGGGGTCAGTAAGGGACAGGCGTGAAGTCGGAGAGGAGCGGCCCCGGGGAGCTGCCGCACGCGTCGAGTGCACGGCCCGCAGTGACGCGCCCTGACGAATCTTTGAGGAGGGGCATCTCGTGGTCAGTGTGCCAGCGGAACCTAGAGGAGGACGCTCGCCCCACGCAGGAAGAAAGTGCAACTCGACCCTCGGTACAGAGTCTGCACGGCTGTCATCACCCTGAACTATTTCCGCAGAAGGCCAGCGGTGTCCTGCACCAGAAATGCGCCTCACAGGGGGCGGCATTTGTTGTAGAAAAGGCCCTCCGTCCACCCCGAGTCAGCTGAGCCGCGGCTCTGGCTCCCGAGCGGCCCCTGAGCGCCCGAGGCCCTAGGTGAGGAGCAGCCACGGGAGGTCGAGGGAGGGTCAGGTCTAACAGGTGCGCAGGCGAGCCCCAGGGAGAGGCGCCTGGCACTCCCAGCACCACTCCGGAGCCCGGCGTCCGCGCGAGTCCGGTGTCCGCCCAGAGTCGCGCAGTGAGTCAGCACCTGTCGGACGAGCCCGTGGCTGCAGCAGGAGATTGTACCTGAGTCTTCCCCTCGACAAGCCCTGAGGCTGGGGCTGGCGGAAATGGGGGTGAGAGGCGCCCTCTGGGGGAGACGCTGCCCGAGCGGTAGAGGAAGTTAGTCTGAGATCACAGACCGGGGTGGCAGGGGGTAGATAAGGAAATGCTCTCCCGCCCGGCGCCCTGAGGAGTCCTCTTCCGCAGCCCGAGAACGGGTGTTCCCGAGGGAGATGACCCAGACGTCGCTCACACCCTGCACAGCCCCTCCCTGCGGGTGTGCGGGTGGCGGTGGGCGCTGGCAAAGGCCTGGAGTCGGGGAGACGCGGTGAAAACTTCCGGACTAAGCCAAATGAGGGTTCACCTGTACCGACACGTAGGTCGCCAAGGCTCGTTATTTTGCCTCCTTGAGAGAACACGGAGTGCCTGGCGTGTCCCACATGGGTCTGCCCCGGCAGTGCTTTTCGCCGAGCCCTGGGACAGCGGGAACGCCGCAGGAGCGGTGCTGGGAGGGGCACCACACGCCTGGTGTTGGGACGCGGGGAAGCCGGGGCGCAGACACACTGTGTGCTTGTCCGCCGGGGAACCCGTGCGGAAGCCGGGACGCAGACACACTGGGTGCTTGTCCGTCACACCGGTCGTGCAGCACGGCTCTCCTCCGCAGACACACCTTTTCATGACTTCTGCTTCTCGTCCTCCCGACTCTGGGGCCACGCTACATACATGGAATGTATGTGTTCTTTAGAAACATCTGTGGCATCTCCGTGTCCTCCAGGCTGGGCCCCGACCTTCCAAGCTCTGTGTCCACCGAGGGTCCAGTTTTCGTGTTCCGTTCCCCCTTTCTGGGCTCCGGAGGGGAGGCGGAGTCCCGTGACACGAGACAGAGCAGACGGGGGGCGCACGTTGGGGGGCCCTCGCGCTCTGAAGGCCGCCATGGCCCGGGTGGGGTGCGGGGCGACGGGGGAGGGGAGCCAGGGCCGGAGGGCGGGTCGGCCGTTCTGTGCCCCTCCTGAGGGGGGCCCGGTTTGCCGCTCCCGGCCGGTCGGATACGAGGACGGACACGGGGCCCCAGCGCCCGACTTTCCGTCTTGGCAGCCTGTCGTTCACCAGCCACGGGGCGTGGGTGCCGCTCCAGAAGAAGCGTGTTATGTGTTACCGTGTTCGCGCTTCAGTAACAGCAACAACAACCACAACAACTGCACACACATCAGAGCCGGGGGCCGGGGAAGGAGGCTGCGTGGACACTCGGACACTCGGGTCCGGGGGCCGAGCTCCCCAGTGAGCCGTGCGGGGTGGGGGGGGACCTGCCCCCATGTCTCCCACGGCCTCCAGCACGGGCCATCGTGCTGCGCCATCCCCGCTGCAAAGGTGCGTGGACAGGCCTGGGCGCACTCAGATCGCCCCTCAGAGAACAGCCTGCTGGCACTGCCGGGCAGGGGCGGGGGCAGAGTCCTTGGGACAGGGGTGCTGGCCGCCTGCCCGCCGCCTTCCAGTGCCTCTCCACAACCACGGGCTTCCGCCGCACGGTGCGTGGTGCTGGGACAGCTCCCGGATTCGCCCGTGAAGATGTCCTCGTCCCACTCAGGAAGGAACTTGCATTTGTGACGGGACGGCCCCCGTTAACCTGGAGAGGCGGTCACCGGGAGAACTCGCTCACTCGCTGTCTTCTCTGGAATAATTAGATTCCTGGAGACCTGCCCACAAACCAGAATTCTGCACGCAAATCAACATGTGTCACTGCCGTATAATATGGAAAAATGAATGCACCCTTATATAACAGCAGACACAAGTGACTTTATGAATATTCACTCTGAGGCTCACGCGCTGTCAGCCAAGGCCTGTGTGCTCAGGTGTCGGGAACACGGCAATGAGGACGGCCAAGCCCCTCCCTGCGGGGCTCACGTTCTTGTGGGCAGAGGTACCATCCGCATGCATGTGCGTGAGATTAAATCTCGGCACAGACACGTCTGTCACTGTGGACAGAGGAGGCTTCTGGAGCCACGCTGAAGGGACGGGAGCTCGGGGTGGGGGCATCGGAGGGCCCGTTCCAGAGCGCACAGTCAGGACAACCCCGGGGGCAGGCGCCGGGGGAGGAGGCGGTGCATGGAGGAGAGACCCCGCCGCCCACGGTCTGTGTGCAGGAAAACACCTCTCGGCACATGGAGAGGGGGGAGGCTGGGGCCTCACGTCCTGGGGCCTCATGTCCTGGGGCCTCACGTCCTGGGGCACACACCGGTGAAGAGTCCCGGGGACGAGGAAGAGCTGGCGGGGTGGCGGGGAACGGAACACCACACCAGGGTTCCAGGTCGCGCACCTGCCCCAGCCCTGGAGGGCAACTGAGGTGTCCGTCACAGCAGCTTAGAGAACAGGGAGCGGGGCGGGGGTCAGCCAGCCAGGAACACGGGGGGGGGGGCGCGGTGTCCGGAACGGTCAGGGGCAGGGTCCCCGGCACCACCCCACCGCCCCGGCCGCAGCGGGGACTCACCGCCTGCCCCACGGCACGCCCTAGACAAGGCGGACGAAGCCCCGTCGCCCACGGCGGGCCCGCGGGCCCCTGGCTCCTGCGCCCACGGGGAAGAGAAGCTCCGTGAACGACGAGGAAAGGCCTTTCTTCGGGAAAACAAGCTTATCTGCTGGTCCGTGCTCTCTCCGTCCGTGCGGCTCTCGGCGTGTTCACAGAGCGAGAGGCAGGCGGCCCCGCCGTCCGTCCCTGGCGTCGACCTTCGGTGGAGAAACAGCGGCGTCCCCCCCCGCAGCACTGTCCCCGTGTCCACGTGTCCGCGTGGCGGCGATGCTCGCGGTGCTCCTGGTGCGAGGGCAGCGAGGCAGGTGCGTGCGGGGCGGGGACGACGCACCCACAGCGGTTTCCTGGGGCCCGGTCCCGGGTTCTTTCCTGCTTCGCCTTGGCCATGTAATCCTGCCTCTGTGCGCCTCGGTTTCCCCTCCCGCCTGGCTCCCGCGGTTCCAGCGGGCACCCCCGAGCGCCACAGAGCGGGTGTGTTCCGGCAGCATCCCTCGGAGGAAACACGTGCTGAGACACAACAACAGTGGCGGTCACCGTGAATGGTGACACAGAAGTGTCAATCACGCGGACGGTGGGTTGAGAGTGGGGGTCATTGTGGGGGTCACAGCTACCGCTCCTCCGACGCCCCAGCCCCCGTGTCAGTGCGGGCCGTGTTCTGAGAAACCCTGCATGTGGGACCTAACGACCACAACAAACCAAGGAAGTGGAGACAGACTCACGGACACGGAGAGCAGGCCCATGGCTGTCGGGGGCGGGGCTGGGGGCTGGGTGAGGAGGGTGAAGGGACGAAGCGGAGAGACCAAAGCAGCACCCACGCAGGCAGACGGCAGCGGGGTGCTGGCCAGAGGGAAGGGGGTGAAGGGGGGTGAAGGGTGAGGCAAGGAGACTCGACTTGGGCGGTGAACACACAACACTGTGTGTGTGTGTGTGTGTGTGTGTGTGTGTAAAACTACACACACAGATGGCGCACTGCAGAGTTACACACCCGAAACCTGTACAAGTGTGCTCGTCAATGCACCCTGACGAATTCAACAGAAAATGAAAAAAAGGGGGGTGAAGAGAGGAAGCCGATGACACGCCCTCTGACCCCGGAGGCTGACGTAAGTGGTCTGGCAGGGCACCGGCGAGGCCGTGAGCTGGGTCCCCAGGGCAGGCCTGGCCGCTCCCATCCGACGCCGTGCAGCGGGAGATGGAGTCTGCCCCGTGGGGTGCAGCGGTGAGCAATGGAACCGGGGGGCCTGTCCTCTGCCCCCCGGAACCCGCAGCCTCCATGACGAGAACAGACCGGCGCCGTGAAGGGCCGTTTGCCCCCCCCCCCCCGCCCCCGAGGACGCCAAGGGCACAGACACCCAAACTCACGGCTCGGGCTTCGGGGAGCCCACACGCCTTGCACCCGTTCAGGGGGCCCTGCCTCACCGTCGTGCGAGCCTTTGATCAGAACGGAGTTCTTCCTACTGTGCAGAATTCTTAGGTCGACGGGGGCCTGGGGGCCAGGAAGATCCGGCCTCAAATCTCAGCGCCCGTTCCCACGGCGCTGGCTGCCGACAAGGAGGCAGTGGCGTCTGCCTGTGCGTAGTGCCCGGGTCCCACCGGCACGGGGACCAGGCGCGTCCCGGGTGCTGCGGTCCCTGCGCGAGCCACGTTCCTGCCGCAGCTCCGTCCCCACAGGCCGGCGCCTGAGGTTTTCTAGCTGTCTCTGCCTAAACCTGCGGTTCTAAGGATCATGCGCCTGTCTTTCAGGGAGCCGTCAATGGTGAAGAAACCTGTCCCCCAGTGTATCTGAGCTCAACCGAGAAGGCTTTGCCTTCATCTACAGTTGTTTATGGGTGATCCTGAAGATGACGTTCAGACCGTCTATGGAAAAAAGGGGAGTTCCAAAGAAAGGAGAAGAGTGCTATAAATACATCAGATGAGCAGTAGTTTTCCAACTTAATAAAGTGACGTCTCTCCGAATAAAAACAGCCCCCAATTACACACAATTACAGCGCTAACGACAAATGAATCCTTCCCGCTCATCCTGACAGCGCTGGCCGTCAGTTTGGATTCTGTGTGAGGCGTTTGTTGTGATTGTAAGAATGGAGACAAAACGGAATTGCTTCCCGTTAAGAAGCCTCAGGAAGGCGTTAGACAATGAAGAGGATCCCCGCTCTGCTCGAAACACCAGCCTGTGCCCCGGGTTGGTTACATGCCCAGAGCGTCCCCACGTCGTTCCAGGTAACGGCCACCAGGTGGCCCCGCGTGGCCGCGCCCCTGGGCGTCAGCATGAACTCCCGTGGGTGCAGGCGGCCGGAACTCGGACGTGGATCTCGCGCCTCTGCCGCCCCCAGCCCCCACCCCGCCCCGGACTCCCCCCTGCAGTGACACCGAGTGTTTATTCAGTTGCCATGAGTCCAACACCCGAACAGCACGTTCTTTCTCCTTGTGACTCCAACAATAATGCTTATTCTGCGTACAGCCAACTCCCGCCAGGTCAGGGGCACCTCTGCTCACAGTGGGGCCCACCGACCCTGTCCGAGGGGGGACGTTTTTCTGCTGACGCTAAGAGGTGACAGGCTCCTCCCCACGGGGTGGCGTCCGCACTGATGGTGTAAAAGCGATGGTGAGTGAAGCTGACGTGACCTCCCGTGGCCACAGTGACTGGCGCCGTGCACCAGCAGGAAAGAAAAAGAAAAGAAAAAAGCCAACCTCACTCCAGTTCCTTGACCGAGCAGAATAACTGATGAATTTTAATGAACCTTGACCCTTGACTATGGAACACACCTTTGATGCACATTAAAACCATGTGTCAAAGTGCCGAAGAGTTGACTGAATTAACTGTTTTATTCTCACGGAATGCCTTGCTATGTGAAGAGCTGCCGATAAGCTATTATTGCTTAGCATCAGATATTTGTCAGATATGCTAAGCAATGAGCAAATGACCCTTTTTGTTCGAGAAACATAATGGAAAATATTTGCAGCCAATGGTAAGATTCAAGCTGTTGAATAAAAATTAGAATTTCTGAAAATCTGAGACTGCCGTCAGGAGACTGACAGCTTTGTGATCTCTAAAGTGTTTTCTGATGAGCTGTGAGTGACAGTAACACATGTGATGTTGCTGATATAGTATTTTGAAATGTACGAACATTTGAAAGAACTCATAATTCAATAAATCGTTACTTGCCAGTGACCCATGCATAATGGTACAAAAAACACATGTAAAGCATAATTCAAGACGGAAGCCAGATCAACCTATTTTAGTACAAGGAAGTATGGAATGTTTATCGTTATTATTTCATGCTCCACACTGAGGGTAACATTTAAGAAAATAGCATTTGCCAATTTTTATGATAGTATTGAATAAGAATCAGCACACTCACTCCTTTTCCAGCAGTATGTGAGGGCAGAATATTTTTGAAAAACATTTTAGCAAAAAAAATGCAGTACAACAGATTGGGTGCAGAAGCAAATGTAAGAGTCCAGCTATACTGTTACCCTAGCAACAGTGATCAAAAGAAAGCTGGGGAAGCTATGCTAATACAGGCAAAGTTGGTTTCAGAGAAGAGAATGTTGTAAGAATGAAAATGGTCCCTTTGTAGTATCAAAGAGAGGAAAAATTTTAAAAGACATAACAATATTAAACATGCATGTGCCTAATAACATAGCAAGAGCCATGACACAGAAACCGACAGGACCGCAGTGAGGAACTGACCAATCCACGGTTGTCCCGGGAGACAGCCTGCACCTCTCTCAGAAACGGAGTCAGAGGCAGGAAAATCGGCAAGAATGCCGTGCACTTGAACCGCTCCTCCCCCACTCGACCTGACGGACATTCCTACAACACTCCGCCCAGGTAAGACATACGTTCTTTGCCAGGCACACGGAATGTTTGCCAAGATGAAGAATTTCTAGGCCAGAAAACAATCATCAATACATTCCAAAGGACTGAAGTGTAATACAAAGTACATTCTCTGAGCACAAAGATCCTTGGAAAATCCCTGGATATTTGGGAACTTTTAAGTAACCCGTGGATCTAAGAGTAATCACAGGAAAAAAAAATAGAATGTATCGGGAGCTGCCAGAAAAAGAAAACATGAAACTTACAGAATGCAGTTAAAGCAGTTGTTAGAGTGAAATTTATGTCACTAAAAGTCCACACTAGGAAAGTAAAAAGGACTGACGTCACAGTTTCAGTCTTAAGAGATGAGAAAAAGAAGAGTAAATAACTCGTGTGGTGATCAGGAGAAGGGAAATAAGGAAAGAGCAGAGCTGAAGACCAGACCAGAGTCAGTGCAGTGCAAGTAAAGCCGGCAGAAGAAGGCCAGGGAAACCCGATACATGGGGTTTTTCTTTTCTTTTCTTTTTTCTTTTTTGAGAAGATCAATTCATTGGCCTTCTCTAGTCAGATGGATCAAGTAAAAGAGAAAACAGAAGTTACCAGTATCAGGAATCAGAACCGTGATATCGTCAATGACTTCAAGAATGGGAAGAGAACATTATGAATAGCTTTCTGCCAATACACTTGACACCTTAAAGGTGAAAACCTTCTTGAAATATGTAAGCTGCCAAAGCTCACTCAGGTAGCGCTGTGTCACCTGCGTGGGCCTGAAAGTAGAAATGAAGGTGAGTTTGTAATTAAAAACCCTCCTCATAAGAAAATGTAATTACAGATGGCTTCACCGATTAATTTTCGAAAATTTTAAGGAAGAAGTATTGCTGATTCCATACAAACTTCCATGGGCCATTCAGGAGAGAGACTATTTCCTAGTTAACTGTACGAGGTCAGCAGTGCTCCGGGAGCGAAGTCAGACTAAGTCATTAGAGGGACAGTCTGTAGGCCGGTGACTCCTATGGACACACATGCAAACAAACTAAAACACGTGAAATTAAACCCAACAGTATGTAAGACATACATCGAAACCAAATGCATTTCACCCCAGGATGCAAGGTCAGAAAACCTAGTAATTCGTAGCAATAAACTAGATGAACAAAAAGATCACATCAATTTACGTAGATAGGCTTTTGATAAAATTTTATCTCCATTTCTGATTTAAAACTGTCAACAAACTACACATGAGAGGGTACTCCCCAGCCTGATTACAGGAGTCTATGGGAAACTGAACACTGAAGTCACTCTCAGGGATGACAACGCGGGTGTCCCCTCTGAGGTCAGGGATGGGGCTAGATCTAGTCTTGCCACTTCTACTCAGCCGTATGACAGTAGGCCCTGGCCAGTGTCCTCAGGCAAGGACAGTAGATAAAGGACATTCAGAGAGGAAAGATACAATTAAAACTGCCTTTATTTGCCCTTGACAGTATCATCCAGGGAGAAAATCTTATGAAACATACCTCTTCCTTCTCTAAAATACCACTGTTTTCTACCCGTTTTTAGCTCACTCCATAGGCTAGCCTCTCAACAAATACCTTTTTTTGTTTCTCTGTCTAAACATGAGGAGCTTATAAAAAGGAAAAGTGCATTTCTTATTCCCCTTTACTCTGATTGTGAGGCTTTCTCCCAATATGAGTTTCCATCTTGAGTTATTAGGAAAAGGGTTAGGCTCCTTGAGCTAACGGAGAGAAATGCGGAAACCCACAGAAACAGAGCTACTGCCACGGCCACATTAATAATGGGGTAACTGGAAGGCGGTCTCTAGTTCATCTCGACCCTTGCCAAGTGCATCGTAACATTTCCTGGAATAAAGGGCACCCTCACTTACATTCCTCATTACGAAAGTTTATCTAACGCAATAATTATGAAGCTATAGTTGAATTTTTGCCCCATCTATTTTTTTTAAGATTTTATTTTTATTTATTTTTAGAGAGGGAAGGAAGGGAGAAAGAGAGAGAGAGAGAGAGACATCAATGTGCGGTTGCTGGGGGCCGTGGCCTACAACCCACTCATGTGCCCTGACTGGGAATTGAACCTGAGACACTTTGGCTCGCAGCCCGTGCTCAATCCACTGAGCTACACCAGCCAGGGCTTGCCCCATCTATTTTTTTTTTTAAAAAAAAACATTAACCAAAGTATATTAGACGATTGGAAATTAACAAATTAAAACAGGAAAAAAAATCCCCCTGGAGACACATTTTGATCACATACATTTCAAGTGAAATGTGTAATGGGGGGTCACACGGTGGAAAACACTCTGAAGCGCCTGGACATTCTCAGCGCACACTGGAAACTCTAGAAACGAGGCAGCCGCAGAGTAATCGGGGGGCTGTGTCTTCCCATCGAAAGGACAAGACGCTGGCACAGGACACGCTCCGATCGCCCGTGGGTTAGAAAACACCGTGACCGCCGGACCACGCCTTCGTCTCCTACCTGAAGTCGGACCCTGCTCTTCTCCCGTACTCGGGGGTCCCCGGGTCTGGACACATGTCGGAGACCAAAGCGACGCCCCCTTGACTCACTGCAACACAACAGAGAAAACACCGTCACAATCCCGTGTCGCTGCTGCGGACAGGCCCCGGGAGGACACTGGCACGGGGCAGGTTTGGCCCTTAAAATATTCCGACTTGAAATGTGATTTAAGAACGAAGCCAGTCTGGCCCCGTTCAAACACACATTTATTCTTACCCCGAGAAACACAGACTCCTTATCCCATGAAAGGATTTCAGTATTCTTTAGTTTGAATACTTCTTCCATGGAAGAGGTCAAAATTTAATTAAAAAAAAACCCCACCATATCTGCTCATTACGGTCAACTTTGTGGAGGGTTACAATTAACAGCGTGATGAGAAAAGGCAGCTTCCCGGCGAAAACGTCCACATTTCTGCAGAAGAAAGACCTCACTCTCGCCCCGTGGGTGAGTTGCAGACGGTAATGACCCGTGCAGCCCGAGACGAGAGAGATCTCACCAAGAATGACCCATCCTACGTTAAACCTCAGACACGTCCCCCCGGGAGCTAGAGGCAGCGCTGGCTTCCTCGTACAGAGGTGCTGACTGGCCCCCTGAACCTGGTCCCCCGAGAGCCCCTCCTCCCAGGGGCACGGTGTCTGGGCACCCAGCCATCTGTGAGGGGCTCATCTGCCTGTCGGATGCAGTGGCTGCCACGGCCACACTCCTCGGCCCACCCCGCTCGTCCACGCCAGGTGCGAGCGGAGTCGGGGAAGTGTGGTCCCGGCCAGCACACACACAGAGACGCATTCCCGGGGCGCTGTCCCCCCTCACTGCACAGGATGGGGTCTGAGCCCAAGCCCAGCAAGGTGGTGGACAGACAGACAGACAGACAGAGCCGCCTTGGCTCTGCGTCCTTGAAAACTCATCCAGCACGTGGGGTTGGGGGGTGGCATCAGCCGGGGTTGGAGTGGGGATCTCCATGCCCTCGGGGTGCCTTGGGAACACCCAATTAAGGACTGTAGACGAAAAGGACTGTGCGGAGCCCTGGAGACCGCTCACGGGTCCAGGGCGGCTGAGCAAGGGCCGGGAGGCAAGTCCACGTTCAGGAAGGCAGGAACCGTCTCGGATTTCTCACAAGTCTTTGTGTCCCGGGGCAGCTGGGAGGAAGCGGCCTGCCCTGGTTCTCCCCCTGGGGAAGTAGGAGCGAGGCCGACCTCGTCTGCCAGGCTCCGGCTTGCCCTGGGGCCGCCTGAGGGGCCAGCTTCTGTGCTCAGAGGGGCCGGCAAAGCCTGGGTGCCGAGGCGGGCCCAGCTGCGGTTAAAAGGCGCTCAGGGACGGCGGCCGCAGGCACCCCTGGGGCAGGACGCCGAGGGCCGAGGATGGAACACCTAGCACCCAGCGGGAAGGGGAGAGAGTGAGGCCCCGTGGGAGATGAAGACGGTTCCGAGCAGGTGGAGGGGCAGGGGAGCACACACGCAGACTCCGGCGGGATGCGCGCCCAGGAGAGCCCCAGTGGATCCGGAGTCTCCGTCTGAGGCTGGTCCCAGCCCCGGGGACCCACCAGGTAGTGGGGGCCCTCCGCACCGCACCGCTCCACAGAGACAGGGAGGGCCTCTGTGCGCCCCCAGTGCCCCGTCTGTGGGGCCCGTCACGAGGGGTACCAGGAAACAAGAAAGCGCGGCCTGGCCAGAGGACAAAATTAACCCCCAGGAGCGGTCCCCCAGGAGACACACGCACTGGACCCGGGACACGAGGGTTCGGAGCCGCTCTCTCAGACCTGAACTCGAGTCCGTCAGAGCTGATCACTCTCCACATCTGAGGGGAGGTGCGGATCTATGAACCTGAGGAGCTCGACACACCCCCAGCAGGAAAACCCAAAGAGACCCACGGTTGGATACGAAGTCAAAGACAAAGGCACAGGGCCTTGAAGGCGGAAAGAGAAAAGAGATTCATCACAAACAAGGGATTCCCAGTAAAACCGTCCGCGGGTTTCTCAGCAGCAAGAGCCCTGTCGATCAGGAGGCGGGGGAGGGATCCCTGGAGCTGCCGAGGGAAGGATGCCGTCAGCCGGGAATTCTGCATCCAACCACGCGGTCCTCCGGAAGGGAGGGAAATACCCTACTGGAGACCAGCGGGAGCCGAGTGATGTCGTCGCTACGGTGCCGACCCTGTGAGAAACACTACAGGGAACTTCGCTACAGGCCGAAAGGAGAGAACACTCGATGGTAACTCAGAACCACACGAAAATGCAACACTTAACAACCAACACAGACGGAAGTGTAAGAACACGGTATTTTGTAAACTTGACTCGCAACTCCACGTGTTTCGTTTTCTGCCGGACGGAAAGACACACGCATAAACGTCGTCACACACCGACGCTGACAGGGCCGTGACAGAGGTGTAGTGTGACCTGCCGGGGAGGCCGCAGAGAAGAGTTTGTGTGTGTGTGCAATCTCCACGGCAACCACAAAGAACACACCTATGGACTATACAGACAGAAACGAGGAGATCATGATGTGTGACCACAACAAACCAACTAAACATGGAGCAGGGTAGTGGTGGTGGGCGGGAGGGACGGACGGCTGTGCGACGTGCAGCACACAGACGCGGTGGTCACAGCCAGGTGCTTTCTCGCCTGCCACGTCTTTTTTTTAGGATTTTATTTATTTATTTTTAGAGAGGGAAGGGAGGAAGAGAGAGAGAGAGAGAAACATCAATGCACAATGCTGGGGGTCATGGCCTGCAACCCAGGCATGTGCCCTTACTGGGAATCGAACCTGCGATGCTTTGGTTCACAGCCCGTGCTCAATCCACTGAGCTACGCCAGCCAGGGCTCTGTCACGTCTGTAAGTGTGCACAGAAGCTACCCTCTGCACGGGCTGCATCGCATCTCTCCAGAATCCCTGTGTTGACGCCCGACTGCTCCACGCCCCAGAGTTTGGCTGCTGTTTGGAGAAGCCATTGAGTCAAGGCGAGGTCATCAGACTGGACCCCGGTGCAGTATCTCTGGTGTCCTGACAAGGAGAGAAGGTGAGGACCCAGGCCCACACAGGGCACGATGGCCGCCCACGAGCCGAGGAGGGAGGCCTCCCAAGAACCAGTCCTGCCAGCACCGAGCTCTCGGACTTCCAGCCTCCGGGGCCCCGAGGAGTGACCTCCTGTTGCGTGACTGCCCCCCGGCTGCTGCGAGAGTCTGGTGTAGCAGCGTTAGCAGACCAACACACTCCCCAGTCGGAAGACACCGACTGGCAGCACGGAGTTAAAAAGAAAGAGACAGGACGCAGTTACATGTGTAGCTGTGTGCTGTTCACAGAAGACTCACTGTGTATGCAGACCGAGGGGCACGGAAAGGCTGAACGGGAAGAGCGGCAAGTTCTCAGAGCCGGGGAGTCCCGCGGTGGCGGCGGCGGCCAGAAGCTGGGGTCAAAGGCCGGGACTTCCTGTTCACGGTGCAGAGACTCGGTCGGGGTGATAAGAACATTCTGGAGGAGGTGGTGGTGCTGGGTTCCCAACTGCGTGAACGCATTTGATGCCACGGGACTGGATGTTTAACATGGCTTGCGTGGTAGTTGCGTGTTCCGTGCATCTCACACTGGGTGTGTGTTCCAGCAGGTCCTGCGTCCGTCACCCACCTGCGATCCCGCTCCCTTCCGTCCGGCAGTCCTGCAGCGTTGTCCTCCGGCCCCCGGGTTCTGGCCGCACCACTCCCAGTCAGGGGGCAGTGGGCTGCTACCTGACCTGCTCAACCTCGTCCAAACAGGTTCCAGTTTCAGTCACTTCACCCCCGATGCCGGTGTCGCTTCCGCCCTGTGTTCCTTGCCGTCGTCGGTCAGAGGTTTCCCGTGTCCCGCCAGCAAGGTGGTCCTGACCCTGTGAACGGAGACGGTGGGGACTGGCCCGCCCTGTGCGTGTGTCTGCAGCAGCCGACGACAGCACGCTTCCTGCCGCGCTCGTCCGAAACACGTCGTAAAGGCTCACCCGTGGCGGCCTCCACGGCCCCTTTTCTATTTTTCCAGCAGCGACCAGCAGTCAAAAGAAATGGCAGAAGTTGGAGGTGCCCATCCAAGTCGGACGAAAACACTCGGGATCTCTGACAGGCGGTGGCAGAGTGGCTTATTTATTAGGGAGAGGGGGGCCCACCGCCGGAGTTCTGTGGGCGCACAGAGCGAACCGACCAGGCGGCGCGGCTCGCAAGTGGCAGGAGAGCAGCGGAAAGTGGGGGCGGTCCAAATGCAGAAAACACAGACACAGACACTCGTGGGGCCAGCGCCAGAGGGGGGTGGGCGGGGGAGGGGCTGGGGTGGGTCCGCGGAGACGGAAGGAGACTGACTGGGCTTGGGGCAGTGACACTGCCGGAAACCTACACAGTCTTATTAACCAGTGTCGCCCAAACCTGTTCACTAAAATTGTCTTTAATGTGGCCGATTTCCTGAAACAGAGACGGGCTTTCGATGGCATGATGGCAGAGAAAACGCAGGGACAAACACATACGAGGAAACAGGGAGCCCGCGGCCCCCAGCCCCCCAGTCCACCCGCATTGTGAGCGGCTGATTTCCCTGGGAGCCGGCGCTGCAGGGCTGGGGGGCTTGGGGAGATGAGCCTGAGCCACGCGGGGTCCCCAGCGCCTCGGAGAAACGCGGCACAGGAGAGAAATTACCGACTTAATATCGCTTTAACGCGAACTTTGTGGAATGATGGAATGATATCTTCCCCAATCTCGGAAGACACGCACCACAGATGTTAATAGATACATTAAACTCTAGTCCAAACCCTGGAGCCCAGACCCAGCCCTGGAATGACGCGGCGGGTGGACCCCTCAGCTGGCACCCACGGACGCCAGCCCCAGACGGGAGGTCCCCCCAGGGGACGCACCGGCACCAGTCAGCCGCAAATGGCTCTGAAGTAGGGTGGAAAACGGACACGGTGTAGTTTGTACGCATGTTTAAATGGCCTGTTCGAAGCGTGCTGGCCCACAACGGCTCATCAGACGCTCTCAGGACCATAACAGGTGTGTGTGGGGCAGGGGGGGACATGCTTCTCCTGCCACCAAACTTTCCGGTCCTCTGAGGACACGTCCTGTGAGTGGCGGTGAGAACCCAGCGTGAATTTACTGGGAGCGAACTCCGCGGCTGGACGCGAGCAGTGGCGGAGGACGCAGCCTGTGCCGAGGGGGGTACTGGCCCCCGGCACAGTCTGTGACTGCATTTTCTCTTTCTTCTGGCCTCCTCCACCTTCCTTCTCTGGCTCCCCACACTGCAACAATACAGCAGGTACACACCCAACACACGAAATACGTGCTGATGGACTAAGTTGTCTATCGGTAAGGCTCCCGGGCCACGGGAGGCGGTGAGCCATTGTGGTTGTGAGGGTCAAGTTCACACAGGATTTCCACTGTGTGGGGTCCGTGCCCCTCACCCCTGCACTGTTCCAAGGACAACTCCACTTCTCTGACAAGGGAAATTACAGAAAAACCCATTAGTGGAGACAGGTTTACATGAGTATACTAATCAGAAATAGTTAAAAATGAAGTACAAGGAAGAATTTATTTATTGATTGATTTTAGAGAGAGAGAGACAGAGAGAGATTCCATGTATTTATGCAGTCCATGTGTCCTGACCAGGGAGACTATGTGTTAAAGCACTCTGTAAATTAAAGTGGGGCTTAAAAAAAAATATATATATATATCTTCATTTCTTAATGAAACTCATTTTATGATGAAAAACAACATTAAGCATCAGCAGTGAAGGAAAAAGAGTGTTTGTCCGTCTTCCCAACCAGATATACACGTGGGAACCACAGGTTCCAACCAGGAGGCCTCAGTTCAAATCCCGCCGGGGCCAGTTCTGCCGGAAAAGACCAGACGGACAGACCACCCACAGGTGCGCCCCCGCCAGCCACTGCTAAGCCCTGGAGCTTCGCATTGGCTTGCTGTTAAATCTTCGTGTAGGATGCCATTTCCTTGAGCTAAAATTTAGTTTATAGCTTTGGGAGAAAGAATCCAACGTAAGCACCATTCAAATAAACACGCTTTTGAGAGACGCTGCTCCTGTGGCTTATTATGCACATTTTTGTTGTCCCTGGTTGATGCTCTGGAGACCTGAGGACGTGCTCTGGCTGGGTCGGTCTGGGGAGTGCTCCCGATCGCCTGGGGCCTTCAGAGCGGCGGCAAGGTTTCCGCTGCGTGGCGGTGAGGAGGGGTGGCACACAGACGCTTTCCGGTGGAAACCCCTCAGTCGCAGCGCCACTTATCACTGACCCCAGCGGAGGGATGCCCCGCTGGGAGCGTGGGCAGCTGGGGAAGCTGTGAGCTGCAGAGCGCCCTGCTGTACTCGGTTTGAAGGAAGTCAACTCTGATATTTGCTCCTTCTGCATTTAACAGACTCGTGTTTCTCTTATTGTTGTTGTTGTTGAAAGATTTTATTCATTTATTTTTAGAGAGAGGGGAAGGGAGGGAGGGAGAGAAACATCAGTGTGTGGTTGCTTCATGTGCGCCCCCTGCTGGGGACCTGGCCTGCAACCCAGGCATGGGCCCTGACTGGGGATTGAACCGGCGACCTTCGGTTCACAGGCCGGGGCTCATTCCACTGAACCACAGCAGCCAGGGCCAGACTTGTATTTCTTTACGGAAACGAAAAGCAGTCTAGTTCTCACCGCATTCCCTCTTTCGGATTTGCAGAGAGATTTTATTTCGGCAGGGCTGACTCCCACCCACTCTCCCCCTTCCTGAAACTCTGATACCGTGATGAAAACCTGATTTCAACAACATTTTGCCTTTGTAGTAACACCCTTTTCTGGGTTTGCTTTTAGCTGTCATGGGATTGTTTTGATTTAGAATATCACCTGGGAAATTCCCACAGGCATCACAGAATGTCTGCTACTTTTCTGTTTCTGCAGAGTATTTGCACAGCCCCGAGCCGTTGCTGGGTTTGATCCTGGAACGGCGTGCAAATATTTACAAATGCACGGAAATAGGTGAAACATGAGCTGTGGACATCTGAGCGATAAATTCCTATTGACCGGACGACACTAGGGTCCCACGCCGCATATGCAGAAATAAGCCATCAGAAGCACGTTGCTCTGACCTGAGTTGGTTTGGGTCCCAGACCAACAGGTCCCGGGAAACCAGCAGCTGGCTTTCAGACCGACCCCGCAGGCCTCGGGGGAGGGGCGTGGGCGGGTCTCCGAGCCACCGAGTGTGCCTGGCATGTTGGATGGGCTCTCTCTTTGCTGCCGGCCACTTGTACTTGCCGACTTCTGAAACCGTGGAAATCGGAGGCCCGCTGTCCTCAGTGTGACCTCTGCGTGGTACCCACGTTCTCCTCTTTCCAGTCCCACTGCCGTGAGTGTCACACGAATCTCTCTGGATGTCCAGGAATTTAGTTTCTGAAACAGACTTTAGCTCCTGAAGAATTCAGGCAGGGGGCCTGTTCCGGGGAGGGGGCTGCCACCACAGATAACTGTCATTGAACATGAGCCAGGGGCGACAGACAAGGAGGACCCGTGGGCCTTCCCCGGGTCCTGGGGCTAACAGCGGCTCAGCGGACATGAACTGACCGACACCGGCTTCTCCGTCTGTCTTCCCGGGAACGGGCCTCCTGCCCTCTGACCTCCCAAAGCCCAGCCCCCTTCCTCCTGGGCACCGGTCCTTGCAGGTCCCTTCCCCCGCCGCCCAGGGTGTCCTCGGGGCTCCTGTGTGCAGGGAACCCCGGGAGTTCACAACCCTCTCTCCTGTCACTCGGCCTCGTGTCGATTTGATTATGGGTCCAGCCAGAAGGACCTGGAAGGTGGGAGGAAACCTTCTCTTCCCGCCACCCCCGCCCCGGCATCATTCTCACTGCCGTCTGCCGCCTGCGGGGCAGTTCCGGTCGGGGCAAACCTAAGCACCCCGAATGCTCTCACTGCACAGCCTTTTCTTCCCTTTCACGTTCCTCTTCCGAGTGGTTTTTCTGCCAGGGAGGGACACAAGTGGGTTTCTTTCCAGGCGATCGTATTAGTCATTATCCTTCCGAAGCTCAGTCACCACGGCGGCAAATGCTCGGAGAGGGAGCACTTCCCTTGTGTGCCTTCGGATCACACGGAGATGCGTGCTGTTCACACAAAATGAGAAACAGGAGCATGCGGCTCCCACACCAGCCCAATGACCGCTCCGTCAAAACAGCAGCTCGCCAGCCAGTTTGTGCCCGAGCCCGGAGCCCGGAGCCCGGGCCTCCTGCTGGGCGTCCGGGCCCACGGCCGGCTCCGAGTGGGCCCTGGGTGTGCGCCGGCCGGCCCAGACAGCCGCATCTGTGCTGTCCCCTGGGTCCCCGGTCCCACAGAGGCAGCGCGGCCGGCCGGCACCCGGGGAGGAGGCTGCCCGGACGTCTCACGGCCTGGCACTCACCCTGGGTCTGTTTGTGCAAATTCAAGGGCTCTGCACCTAGGACTCATGAGTGATTTTGAGGGTCGGCTCAGAGATGCCGCACTAGGCACCTAACGACTCATGGTCCCCACCAGCCCAGCCAGCACCGGACCAGGCCGATTTCTATGACTTCCCATAGGACGAAAACACCCAGCCAGTAACCTTCACGTGCGATTTAGAGAAATGGGAGTATCTCACAGGCATAATGTAACCGGTTTCAGGAAAACACACACATAAATGTTTTATATTTATATTTAAAGATCACACACTTAAATATTTTAAAGATAATAAACTCATATTTAAATTGTAAAACCTCATTTGCCAAGAACCTTAGATTTAAACCTTAGATTTAAAAAATAGGAAATATTAATTGAGTAATAAATACCGACAGAAAGTTCCTTTCTCATAAGAGTTGATAAGTGATTTCAGGATCTTATATTTAGGTATTTCCTAATATAGTAAATATAAGTCATATCAACATGTAGAATACACTTTACATATTTGCCACTTATGTATGTTACATGTGTATTCATACATGATTAAATTACTATTAAAATTTACAGTAAATAAATATACTCAACGGAATACTTATTAATAGCTATACTTTTGCTTATATGGAATAGTTGTAATATTAATAAACACTTATTTTATATAAGTGATTTGTGTGCTATACATGGTTTTATAATATACCACACAACATGTATTAGCGTTTGTTCAATAAGAGAATGTTCAAGCCTTGTGGAGAAGGCAACATTTTGCAGGCAGGAGAAGGGAGGGGACGCCACGTTTCAGGCATGAAAGTGTCGACTGCCGATCACTTGGGATTTCCCTGAAAACAGCCAACGAAAACGACTGCGCCTGGCTGCGGGGCTGGGGGGCTGCGGGGCCGGGGGCGGGGATGGAGGGGCGCCGGCGGGTCGCAGGGCGGGAGCCTGCCCTGTGCCGGGCCGGGAGGGCGGACGCGTGCTGGGGTCCGTCTGTCCGAGTCTGCGGAAGGCGTGGCACCAGAGTGACCCGGGTGGGAGCCGGGGACTCGCGGGGGGGGGGGGGGGTCGCTGACGTGTGGGTGCAGGCCCCTCCTCGGTAGGAACGTCCCACCTGGTGGTGGGGGGGGTTCGGTGACGAGGGGGCCTGTGCTGGGGTGAGGACCAGGAGTGCACGGGACGCCGCACCTTCCCCTCGTGTCCTTGCACCCCGCCCTAAGAACGACCTTTAAAGGAGCAGAAGAAAGAAAGAAGAGGAGGAGGAGGAGGTGGGGAACGCGCCCAAGGGGAAGAGGAGACGGAGCAGGGTGAGGGGCGGGTGCGGAGCGGCGAGGTCAGAGGTCTAACCTTTGCTTGGGGGACCGAGGGGCCCCGCCTTCGGGAGGAGTCGGGGCGAGGCCTGAGCAGCTCGAGGTCAGGGTGGACGCGGGGGGGGGGGGGGGGCACCCAGCGCGGGCGGACCTGCTCATCCGGGGGAGGGCTGGTGCGTGAACCCCGGGACCCCCAGTCGGGTCGGAGGCGCAGGACGCACGGGCCGTCGCCCTCGGGGCGGGGCTCTGGCTGGGACACGCCCCTCGCCTCTTTCTCGCGGCTCCTTCCCTGCGAACCCGCCCGCCACTCGGGCGCGTCCCCTCCCTTCACTGCACGCGTGTGCGTGTCATTATGCGCGGCCACAGTGCGGAACTTGGGGTGCGGCCTGCACAGTCCAGTATATTATTTTGAAATAGTTCACTCCAATTTTAAATTGCATACTTTTTTTTTTTTTTGCTGTTTTAACACTGCCTGCCACCATCAGAGCACGTTCAGCCTACGTTTCCCTGTTTCCTTACGAAACTGAGCTGCGGCCGCCGCGGAGACGTGGTGACCGCGCACGCAGCGCGCCAGCCTGGCTCTGGACAGAGCCGGGCTCTGCAAGGCCGGGTTCCTCTGCTCTTCCTCCCGCCAGCACCTCGAGCAGAGTGGTTTCAGCCGTGCTCTCCTGCGGCTCCAGGACCCTGCGAATCTGCGTGTGTGCGTGGTTCCCATCCTCAGGGAGGTCCCGTGTGGGGAGGTCAGAACACACGGGTTTGCTTTAGCAGAGGCTGGAGAGCTGGAAGGCGCCCCACACCGGCCGCAGACAGAGGGCAGGGGAAATAAACGGTAGGGCACTGACGACACCGAGGGAGGAAGGAAAGAGCGCCTGCTTGCACCGCGTAAACAGAGGCTGGGAGCCGCAAGGTTGGCACCGTCCTCCCTGACCTCAGGGCTGGCTGCACCGTCACGCAGATAAACCGCAGGCAAGCGCGCCTGTCCCCCGGAAGCAGGTGGGCCGGGGGTTCCGTTTCTACAGGGTCTGCAGCGGGTTTCCTGAGGTGCTAGTGTGTGCTGGTGCAGAGCTGGCGAGAGGTGTTTGCGTGTTTCTGCGACAGACCGTGCAATTGTATGCCCCCCAGGAAGCATAGGATCCCAGTGTCCCAGCGTGGTTTTCCTGGTGGGTTAGGACAGTCGGAATCCCCACAGAAATAACAGCTGAGAGTAGAAGTGGCCCCGCAATGGAGACGGCCCCTTCCACTCAGGCCCTCGGCATCCTTTCTGCCCGACATGGGTGGACACCCGGGATGGGAAGCTCGGGATTCGCTCTTGGGGTGGGGGTGGGGGCGTTAACAAGAAGATCACCCTAAACAATACCCACCCAAAGGACACGTCCGGTCCCAAGTGGACCAGGGGGCAGGAGCCAAGGACAGGACACGGTCAGGGAGCGAGACGGAGAGGGGGAGCACCGGGGTCGGCGTGGGGGTCCAGGTGGGGCCCCGAGGGGAAATGCCGGGTCAGCGGGAACCTGAGGGCGAGCGAGCCGAAGGGCACAGCAAGCGGAGTGACCGTCCGTGTGGACAGAAGAGTTGGGCTCCCGGGAAGGAGAGAGACCAGAGCGTTCCAACGACGGCCGCACAGGGGGCCAGGGCGCCCATCTCGCCACAGCGGAAGCAGGAAACCTCCGGACACACTCCGGGGAGAAGGCCCCCTTCACGTCACGCAGGCCCCCGTGCCCACCCGCCCACCGGGCAGCTGGGCAAGGGCAGACAGAGGCGGCAGGAGCGTTCAGAGCCCAGACACGGGCGGTGGCTTGGGTAGGCGTGGGGGCCAGGCGACCGAGAGCAGTGGACGGGCCGCACTGCATGGGGGAGAGAGTGGGAAGCTTTCCGGGACCGATCTGGTCCTAAGGAACAGCCGAGGAACGGGGCGCGTCTGTTGGAGGCGGCTGACTCGGGGTGCTCTCAGCCCTGGGCAGGGTGCGCGGGGGGGAGCGGATCAGACCGGAAGGCAAGCACCGGCCTTCAGCCTGCTGCCCGGCAGGTGCGTGCAGGCAGCCTGGGGGACAGGCCAGCTGCTCTGGGGATGCCCGCGTCTGGACCGGGAGACCTGACCCAGTACAGAAGCACGGGACTTGCTGTCACGTGTTAAGTCCAACACGTAGGACTTAAAATTGTGGGACGTCGGCGTGACCTTGAGTGAGAGTCACCGTCCCGTCCTTGAACGACTGGGGTGCACTTCCAGGCTTGTGCCATCCTTGCACCTGAAATGCCCTTCCGCCCCACCTGCCCATCCCTGCCCTCGTCTCAGCACACGGAGACTGACGTCACCTCCCAGAGAAGCCTTCCCGGACACCCCGAGGAAGAGAAGCACCTCTGTGCACCCCGGTCTGGCACAGCGCTCCGTGCTACGTCCTTCAGGGCCCTGAACACCACCAGGAACCATGCGAGTTATTTATCTGGGACTCTTCCCACGCAGGGTAAGCCCCTCGGTCAACGGATTTTTCCGTGTTGCTCACTGTTCTGCACGGGGGCCGGCACACTGGAGGAGAACAGTACAGATTAGCTGGCGGCTGGCGTGAGGAACTGCAGAGGCCGACCCCCCGCCGCGTCTGGAGCGGCGAGAACGTTTTGAGGTCAAGGATAGGCAGGCAAAAGCACGAAGCCAGTGGGAAGACGCAGGCGGGGGACAGTGTGCCGTGCCAGGCGGCCGAGATAAGAGAATTTTTCAAGATGTAAGAAGTCGTGAGCAGCTTGAAAAGGTGCCGGGAAGCCGAGTAAATAGATTAAAGTGTAGCCCTGGGTCTGGCGGCGCTGGAGACCCCCGGCGATTTCAGCGAATCGGATCCAGGTCGCGCGACGAGGGGCTGGAGCCCTCCAGGGCGGGCAGCCCGTTTAATCACTCAAGGAGAGTGTTCCGGGGACAGCTCTTGAGTAAATAAAACTCCTGTCTCGGAGGATTTATTTTGAAGAGAATGGGGACTTTTCTGCCTTAGCCGCTAGTAAGTAAACAAACACCCGAACTACTGAAACCGTCTTTAAAGCTAGCATTTCCCCGGCTCCGAAGACGCCCGGCTGTAGCTCAGGGGTCAGCAGGGCACGTCTGGGGGCGGGGCCTTCCCTGCGCCTCCCGCAGGCCGCCCAGTGGAGACGCCGCAGAGTCTGCAGCCCGGGGGAATGACCACCTCCTGTGCGGTTCTGCACCGCACCGTGGTGTTTGTTACGGTCGGGAGGAAACGGAGCACGCTTTTGAAGTCTTCGCTAGAGAAAGCGAATGAAAAAGCAAAACCATGTTGCAAGATCAGAAACACCTCGGCGATGGTTGGAAAAGACGAGGATTCCTAGTGCTGGCTTTTCAGTTCGTGGGGGAATAGCCATGTTGTCACGGAAACGTGAAGGCTCAGGTCCACCGTGCTGCCGGGGGCGTCCGGTCCCGTCCCGTCCCCCGTGAGAGCCCCCCCCCCCCCCGCCGTCCCCAACCCCGAAACCGCGTGCGATGCCTGGCCTCTCCGGCTCCATCCTGCTCCCGCCCGCCTGGCCCCCTGGGCCTTCAGGCTGACCGGGGGTGCTTGGTGTTTGCGAGCGCACACGCGAACCACTCCTTACGAGATCTCTGCTTGGGGCCTGAGTTTCACAAAAACGCCCTCTGCTGTGTCCTCTGAAGGGCGGAAAGGGCGCCTGAGATCCGAGGCAGTTTCTTAAGGGGGATTTGAGGAGCCGGCAGGGGGCCTGCCTTCGCAGTGGACATGCTTGACACCCTCTCGATGAGTAAGCCTTACTCCAAACTGTCGTTTTCAGTTTCAGTCTTTCCAAGTGTCAAACGAGGGGACTTCGGACCTGATGTCGTCTCCCCTCCCCCCCTGCACCCTCACACCGAGTCATTAAACCAAAGCTAGACTATTCTGGGGGGGTATTCATCTTTTTTTAAAAATATATTTATTTATGTATTTATTTGTAGACAGAGGGGAAGGGAGGGAGAGAGAGGGAGAGAAACATCAGTGTGTGGTTGCCTCTTGAGCGCCCCCTACTGGGGACCTGGCCCGCAACCCAGGCCTGTGCCCTGACTGGGAATCCAACCGACGGCCCTTTGGTTCTCAGGCCTGCACTCAGTCCACTGAGCCACACCAGCCAGGGCTGCTTTCATCTTAATAAGATGTGATTTTTTAATGAAAAAAGTGCCAAAAGCTTCTAGATGTATCTCAGTTAAACCGCAATGATACAAGCGAACTCCGGGCAAAAACGAGAATGGAAACCCGGAGAGGTGGGTGCGATTGGAACCCGCACAGCCCGTCACCTCGAGTGTCCGTGCCGGCAGCTGGGCTCAGGACACGGGGCACAGTGGACGAAGCCTGCGACCCCCCGAAACAGGAGGCCTGATCGAGTATAAATACATATAGTACCTGTGTATCACACACATGTATAATGCACCCAGTACATGTGTGTTATATGTACAGTACACACGTAGTGTATCTATAACCCATGCATGCCATGTAGATACATATGCACAGCATATCACACGTATGACATACAGAATGTGCAGTAACACAGATCTTACATTTAAGTGTATTTTACAGGAGATTATGCCGTGAGCGGGTCCCACAGAGACACGCACACTGTGCAGCAGCTGACAAGGAATCAGCCCGCCGTGAAAAAGGGTGGAAAACTGACAAGACAAGCCTTGCCCTCTCCAGCCCCGGTTCTGTGTGGAACCGCACCGCCCTCAGCCAGCGACTGAGGTTACAGGTTCCCAAATGAACTCATGGGACCCCCGAGGCCCTGAGGCCGCAGTTCCTGGGCTGTGTCTAAGTGATGGCCGTGGGGTCTGGGCGCAGCAATGGCCATGGGGGCCTGGGCCCAGCGGAGCCCTGTGCGGTGGCATGGCAGCCTGCGGGCCTGGGAGGGTCCCGGGGGGCCGAGGTCCGGGAGGAGAGGCCCCCAGGAAAGACAGAAGCAACTCGCTGGTCAAGCAAGAACACGGCCACACACAGGCGAGGCGGCAGGTTACCGGGCAGGGGCCCGCAGAGGTCAGGCGTGGGCCCGTCAGGAACCAGACACAGCAGGGGCGTGTGCCCCGTGAGCCTGTGAGTAGAGGCACCGGGGAGCGTGTGACGGAGCGGGGAGGTGGGGGGTGGAGCGGGAACGGGAACCGGAGGAGAAACGGGGAAGGGCTCACGGTGGGTGTGGTGACTGCAGGGGGCGTGGGTGGGTGGCAGTAGAAGACAGATGGCATGGGGGGGGTAAGTGGTGATAACAACACAATAAAAACGAGCTGTTAAAAACCACGCTGTGCACTCCAGGATGTGAAAACAACAGACCAGGAATGGCAGGCAGGACCCCGAATTAATAACCCGAAAACAGACCCGAAGGCCGGGTGCTGGACGCAGCGCGGAGGGAGGACAGCGTCTGCTCCAGACAGGACAGCTGTGGGCGGGAGGATTCGGGGCCCGAGGGCGGGGCAGCGGCAGGAGGTCTGGCCTGTGGCTGCGGAAGGCGACCAGGAGGCCAGAAGGGGGCGATGCCGGAGGACGCGGTGCCTGTTCGCCCCACGTCCAGCCGCTCCGTGACGCCCCGCAGGGTCACCACCTGGACGCCGCCCCTGCGGACCGGCAGCGAGGCTGGGACGAGACCCTCAGGGCAGCCCCAGAAGGGGGCCGGCGGTGAAGGGGAGGGCAAGAGGACTCGGGGTGACCCGCCGCCAAGCTGCCAGCTGAGAGCAGCCCTGCAGGCTCTTTGTGCAGCCAGAGAACCAGCTGCGACCAGTCCTGTCCGGTTCAAGGAGACGCTGAGCCGCTGCTCACAGACCACGGGATGCAGCCCCAGGCCGGGCGGCCGGCCGGAGCCAGTGCGGCGGAGAGAGCTGGGACCTGCGGCCCGGCCGGACCGAAGCCCCGCCCTTCCTCCCTCCCCCCAGGAAACCGAAGCACGGGAAGAACCTGGACTCGAACTCGGAACCCTTGAGAAGCCAAGGACCTGCCGTCCAGGAAGAGGGGGTGCCGGCGCCCCGTGACCGTTCATGGCCGAGCTCCGCGGCCTCCAGCTGAAACCCGCCCACCAGCGCGGCCGCGCCCCGGGCCCGCCAGACCCCAGTGAGCAAGACGGGCGCAAGGCAGCGCTGGTCTCCCCCTTCTCGGTTCGGTTCCGTCCGCCGCGCCTCACTCCGAGCTCCGACGTTGAGTTTTGGTCGTGGGACACGGCGGGCGCAGGCAGGGACTGGGCTCGGACCGTCCAGGCGTTTCTCACGCCGGGGGTGGGGGGTGGGACCGTCTCCGCCTTTTCCAGTTCCAGCTGGAGTCCGGGTCCACCCTCCAGGGTGGGGCGGAGAAGGGAGGGCCCGACCACAATGCACTGAACTGATTATTGGGTGAATCCAGTCGGTCCGTAGAATTATCTAGCGGTAAAGTTAACGAGCTGCGTTGATTTGGCGTGTGGGCAGGGGCGCCGGTAATGGGACTGTGGCGTCGATGGCGTCCCTAACGGGGGACACCAGGGCGTGCCGATTGCCCTCGTTTCGGAAACAGCTGGAAACAAGCATTTGCAACCCGTGGAGTCAAAGCCTCTGGATTTTCTTCTCTAAGGCAGGGCCCCCCGGGGGTGGTGACGAGCCAGCAGCCTCCGTGAGCCCTGGGAACTCACTAGAAATGCCAGTTTTCTAACCTTCCAGCCCCATCCCGGACCTAGGGAGCCGGAAACTCCGCACGGGACTCGGTGCTCTGGGTTCTGAGACACTCTCCGTCCAGGGGCTGCAGCGACAGGCATCGAGAACCGTCGCCCCCGGGAAACAAGAACCACAAGGATGGCAGCTCTCGTCTGGGACCAGTTTGGCCGAAGGCGTTGGTGTTGGGGTCAGTGGCCCCAGCTGTGCCTCCCCCTGAAGCAGACGGGTGTGCGGCCTGGCCGGGGTCAACAAGGAGGGAGGCGGGGGAGGGTCTGAGGTCGCCCATCTGCGGGTCCCCATCTTGGCGAGGGGCAGAGACGAGACGGAGGTGAGTGAGCCACGCCAGGCCCCTGCACCCCGGGGTTCTCCTCCTGGTGCAAACAGGAGAGTGGAGACGGGAAGAAGGATGAATAGGGGGTCAGGGTGGAACTGAGTGATTCGGGGGCTGAGGCGCAGCAGAAGGAGGCAGGATGCCGGGACCTGGAGCAAAGCACGAGTGGTCTCGCCCGGTTTCCCCGAAGGGCCGGCTCTGCGGTCTCAGCCCCCAAAGGAAATTGAGTCACACGCGCTCATTGCCTGGGTGCCTTGCTGTCTCCTCACCGCGCCGCGTCTGGCCACTGGTTCACCACCTCGATCTGCCCAGCTCCCGTCCTGCCTGAACAGTGAGATCAAACTGCCAGAGTCAACTCCCTTACTTCCCTTCGCCACGGGCCGTACTCAAGTTCAAGACCTCTCAGGCCAGCGTTGCAATGGGTGCTAATGCCTTTGTCTCTGGAAGTCCCGTGCACGGACACAGGTGTGTGCCCTGAGCAGCTGGGAGGAAAGACCCGTCCGTATCCAGGAGAGGAGAAAGCCCGGGGGAGCCCGCTGCGGGGAGGCTGACTCCCAGTGCCCCGCCCTCCGCTCTCTGAGGGCGGAGGGGAGGGAGCACATGGCAGGGAGACTCGGACAGGCCCTGAGTGCAGGCAGGAGGAGGCTGGTCCCAGGGACGGAGGCCACTTTGAAGGAAGAGTCTGCATGTGCAGAGGAGGCAGGGAGACGGGGGAGGTGTCCGGGGGTGGGGGGGCCAGCCTGAGGCTATGCTGCCGAATGTGGAGAGTCTGACATTGCAAAAGACAGGCTTCTTCCGGCACTTGACTGCGGAGCTAAGGCTAGGCCACTTTAAGAAAGACGAAAGCAGAGAAAGTGAAGTGCACACTAAAAGGAAGAGGTCCGTTAACACAACGTTCCTGCAAGAGAAGACGGACTCCGTAGTTCAACGGATGGGCAAGCATGAGTTGGGCAGTTTGGGTGGGCATCCCCGTCTTCAAAGGATGTCTTCCTTTTAACTCCTGACCCATAAATTCGACACACCGCGATCTGCCCTAAAGGCATAATTAAGAGAACGTGTTTAGAAAGGCTAGGTATGTGATATTTGTAACAATGTCTGTGTAGTGATATCGAAGACCGAGACACAGTCTACGCGAGCGAGAGGACACGGAGAGTGAACCGCACTGTCGGAGAACTAGGCAGCGGAAAACTCTCTGGCCAGCAAGATGTGTTTCGAAGGCGGCTGGTCCACCTAGAAAACCATTTGCAATACATGAAGTGAAAAAGAAATACCCTCCAAACTGTTACACAGTATTTTGTCATATTTGAAAAAATATCACACGCACGTATTCAAAAAGCAATGCTCTATCTCCAAATGTCAGCTGTAATTTTTTGCATTGCGTAAATAGAGATTTTTGTTAAATACTTTGTTTCTTATTTGCCCTTGCCATTTTTTTTCTGGGTCTGCATGGCTGTGTAATAAGGAATGAGAACCAAAATCTACTTTACTACTAAAAATTAAGCACCTTGTTTGAAAATCAGGGAAAACTGCCTCTATTACGACGATAATGGCTTCCTCTCGGAATGGAAATACAGGGCTTGTGCTTCAGGAACTGGGCTCACAACGTGTGAATCCGCGTCGCCGAGACCCCAATACGCTGGAGAACGGCCCCCAAGAGTGGCCAGGAGACCACTAAAAATGAGTGACTTTTCGGTTCCCGCCAAAAGTGTTCTCCGGGGCCAGGTTTGCCTGCTTTTCACACCTCATTAGCCCTTCTTTGCGGCAGCCAGAGCGTCCAACCTGGCAGCCCTGCTTCCCGGGGGTCTGGGGGGGGCAGTGCAGGAGGTTTGAAAAAGTTCAGTGGAGGCCCCTGGCCTCGGGCGAGGTAACCAGTAGAGCAGGAGAGCGATTTTAGGCCGGTCCAGGAGCCCCAGCAGCCGGCCCGCTGCCGCGAGGCTGGGAACCACGTGTGTGTGCATTGCCCCTCCCTGGTCACTACACCTCTGCCACTCGCCGCACAACCGTGCACGCTGAGCGGCCCCCGCCCCTCCCGAGACTCTGCCCCGAGATGCTCATCCGTAACCCGGGCAGGTTTCCACAGCGGCCCAGGGGCTGTGGTGAAACCGGCCCCTCCTCCGAGCGCCCTGCACCCTTCCCCGCTCGGCTGCGCGAACCTGATGAAGAGGCGCGGCCTCCTCTGCACCCAGGAGACGTGCGAATCCAGACATGGATCACACAGACGTGGGAATACACAGCTCGATCTTTCAAACAGGCCGCGCGCTCGGAGACCCTTCGGGTGGCTGTTTAAATGCACCCCTTGTGGCCGCCCTCTGTGAGCGGGGAGCGAGGCCCTTCTGGACAGCGGCGGGCCTCTCCTCGGCAGCAATTTGGAAGCCGGGCGGATCAGCTGGGGCCCGCTGGCTCGGCCACCCTCACACCGTGTCCTGGGGAGACGGGGCAAGACTCGGGCACACTCGTGGGCGGCGGGAGGGGGTCTGGAGCGTTCCTGAGGGGAAGAGCCAAAACAGCCCAAGGAAGGCAGCCAAGGAGCTGTTTCCAAAAACAAGCGCGGCATTCTGGCTCGACATCTAAACCGGCCGCTTTCTCGCCGTGGCCAGGTCTGCTGTCCTCGTTTCAATGCGCACAGCAGCGAGTCCTGTGGCACCTGGGACGCCCCATACGCAACCCCCCCCCCCCCCCCCACTGCTGTATGTATGTCTCTCCTTGCTTGGCTGTTTGGATGAGGTTTTTCTGCGTCTCATTGTTCTCTGCTTCCCTTCTGTTTCCCTCTCCCTGTCTTCCTTCTTTCTCTGGGCCCCCCTTCCTCGGTTCGCTCTGCCCAGCGTTGGGAACCCCTCTCCCCCCCCGCCGGAGCTCTTCCTCACCCCACTGTCTGCCCTCATCCCCGTGTCCCCGCTTAGCGACACAGCCGCCCCCCCAGCCCCTGAGCTGTGTGGAGAAGTGAGGCACCTGTGACCCCCATGGCCCTTTCTGCCCACTTCCCAGAAGCGCAAAGGCCCAGCGGCCTGCACAGCGTTGCGCTAGCCGCTCCCAGGGGGTCAGAAACTGTCCGAACCCCTACTCCCCTTCAGGAAACCAGCCGTGCGAAAACAAGAACAAGAATACGAACAGAGTCAGAAGGAAAAGAACAAAAATGCTTTGGCCGAACGGGGTTAATGATTACCAACACTGCTAACCCTTTTCTTACGTCTGCACCACACAATGTGGGGGCTCAGAAATGAACCTGCCATGGGTTTCTGAGAAGTTTCCTTAGAAGTTCTAATTCATGTCTAACGGAATATCTAAATGGAATGAAAAGCCAAATGCGTCATGCCAAATCACCACCCTATCAAAGCGCTGTGTCCTTAACAGGTGCCAGGACAATGCACGGAGTCTGTGCATGACACCCTAAAACACTTGGACTAATTCATCCTACTAGCTGTCACCAATTTTAATTTTGTAAGTCTGGCCCGCTGTCATGCACTGCGCTTAAAAGCACATTGGGCAGAAAAAGCACATTCTTTTCCAAAAGGCAGCTGCCCTGAATGCTGTGTAAGGTTCACTCACTCATTTGCATGTTTGCTGAACTCTCCATGAGAACAGAAAGTCTTTAAGCCCCAAAGAAATGGACTTCCCAAGTGTGGCTTTGGGGGCACTGGCGGACTCTCGGGGGGGGGGGGGAGCATGTGACAGCCCTTCTAGGAGGTCACTGCCACAGCCACAGTGGCAGCGGCCTCTTTACCTGTTTACTTAGCCACCCACGGTCCCGCCGCACGCCGGCGCGGGGCTGGGCGTGGGGGCAACGGAGGAGAGGTGTGCACAGTGGACAGCGAGTGCCTGACACTAGCGCTGTTGTCGCCACCGACACAAAAGGAAGGTTCGAAAGCTCCGGCAGGCTGCCTCTCTTATCACCCCCACCGAGAGAGGCTTCTCCTACGTGAGTTTAAATGTGATGCTCGTCTAATTAAAAATAAATGACAAATGTGCGGAATATGGGAGTGGAGTGAAGCTGCTTCTTATGAATGATGACATTTACGCGCATAAATGGATGATCAGGCCCCCGGACTCACTGCAACGATCGCTGCTTTATCCACATGAAACTTATTAGTGAGAATTATTAATAAGATTAATTGAATTATTAATGAGATTTCTTCATCAGGATCATTTTGATCTTAAAAGTGAATTTTAGTAATGTTTTAATGACATGTTTTCATTATAGATTCTTTTTTTTTTTTAACTTACAGCTTTTCAACAAATTCAAGTGAATTCTCGCCTGTAACTTTGAGGATTTCCTACCAATGCCGGGGGGGACCGTTCTGAATGTCACTTGTTTTGCTCTTTAAATTAGGAATTCCACCCCTGACCCGTGAGAGAATGCCCGTTAAAGCACACTTTTCAGATGCTAGATCGCGTGGTACTACAAGTGCATCCCCTCAGAAAAACTTCAGGTCTGTAGAGCATTGACGTTCATTTTAACACGGAACAGTGGCCTTGACTTGCAGCCTGCTCTAATTTCCGTGGTGGTACTATAACGCGTTCAGAACAATTTGCATGAATAAACAGCATACAAATCCTGAAAATAAAACGCGGCTTGTGGCGGGTGTCAGCAATCGGTGGGAGCCGCACAGCTGTCCCCTGCAGCCGGCGCCGAGGGGGGCTCAGGGGACCCTCACGCTTCCGGAGAAGCGGGCAGGCCACGGTAAAGACTGTCAGAGACTCGACCCCCTTTGTTCACCGAGCACGCGGTCGGTGCCACGAGGACCGAGGTTTGGGGCTCTCTGTCTGGTTATCCACCCGCTGGCCGCCCTGCCTCCCTTCCTACCTGGGAGCCAGGCAACCGGTGTGGGTGTCTGTGATTGCCCAGAGCTCCGTCTGGTCTGCAGACCTCTGACCCGTGCCCGCAGGGGCCTTCCGTCAGCCAGCCCGCGCCAGGCAGTGCTGTCCATCCAGCTGCCCTCGGTGACCCTACGCTCCTCCTTTGCAGAGATGACAAGCCGTGACTCTGTCCCCTGCACCTCCCAGGTGGGAGGCGCAGTAAGGCAGAGAAGGCGGCCATGCTGGTTTTACCAACTGAGGGGGTTTCCAAGCGAGCACAAGTCAGCTGCAAACCCCGTGATGTTAATTCTCTCAACACCGTATTTCACGACAAACGTCAGCGACTGTCCCGAACACCCAACCTGCCGCAGACCCTGGGAGTAAGGCCGTACGGCAGACGACGGCATTCCCAGATGGGCTACAGCACTCGCACTTCCTTGGAGAAATAGCGACACACACACTGAGAATAGGAGAACAACCTCCCAAGTAAAGGCCCGTCTGGGCCGTGTAATCTAACAGGACGGCACAACGCCCGTCCCTGCCTCCTCACGCTTCACTCAGTGCTGACTGCGCTCCCTGGGGGCCCCCCAGAAGTAGGGGCACTCGGGGTGCACGTGCCGACACTCTGCCATGTGCACACATGGTGTCCAGTGCCCTTTCCTTGGACAAAGAGGGTCGTTCTCCGAGGTGGTTTGGGACGTGGGCTCCGGGGTCGGGCGTCCAAGGCCGCATCCTCCTCTCCCGCTCAGGAGCCTCGGGGTCTCGACTGTGTTCTGTCACCCGCCCGTGAAGGGGGGACAGTCACAGTGCCACCCCACGGCATTGCTGAGAGGGGTACGGGTGTTAGCGACTGGCACGGGGGCCCGGCCCGGAGCGAGTGACCCCTGAATGGGGACCGCCCTCGTCGCTGCTGCCGTGTGCTGCTCAGACTCCGGGGCAGCCTGCTTCTGCACGCGAGGCTGCTGCCAGGGGGCTGACCTGTACACACGGGTGTGAGTGCTCGCGTTGCTGCACATTAAAACATTCTGTGATGTGTCAGGTGATGTGACGAAAATAAAGCAGGGAGGAGGGCTTGGGGGGGGGGCATCCTCTGTGGGCTGTCACCTCCCAGGCGGCCAGTGTGGCTGCAGCCCAGTGAGGAGGGGGTGCGGGGGAGGAGGTCGGAGGGAAGAGGACCGGTCTGTCCCTGCGTCCTTGCTTTGTTCTGGTGGCTCTGGGAAGAGAAATGGCACCCTGAACGGTGTCCCAGAGGGAGCTCTCAGAATTGTGAAGTGGTGGAAATGGACCCCCAGGGTGCATTCAGGACAGACTGGAAATCTCAGCGTGTGTGGGGCATTTGATGGCGAAACAGGCAGAGGAGGTCCGGCCAGACGACCGGTGTCCACGCAGCTGCCTGTGTCAGAACACCATCCTGACCACCGTGGGTACCCCTCAGGGTGCCTGCTTCTCCCCGAGCCCAGGCGACCCCCTCAGTCTCAGCCGGGCCCAGTGGTCCAGTGGGACCCCGGGGTGGCATGGACACAGCGCTGGCTCCTCCGGGAGGGAGTGGGGGGCGTGTTCTTTCTCGACCTCTCCTTGCCCATAAAGAAGCAGAGTGTGGAGCTGCCTGTTACGGAGAAGCTGGGGGTGGGGGGGGGGGGTTTCTACCTGACGGGACCGTGTGAGTCTCAGTTATACTCAGTGGCAGGGCCAATGGACGAGGGGGTCCCTGCACAGAGGAGGGGGGTCCCCAGGACAGAGTGGGACACAGAACAGGGGGAGCACCTGGAGAAGAGCTGTGGGTTGTCCAGGGGACAGGGGATGGACAGGTCAGGTGCTCAGGGCAGACCCTTGCTGATCACCCTGCAGTCACACGATGCTTTCCTCTTTTGTTCTAGGCTATTTGCAGCTCATGGAATGCAGACCAGGAACGGAGGGATGTGCGGCCACTCTGACCCAAGGGCTGCGACCCCCAGTCCAGACGGCAGAGGGAGCCGCCCCCCGGCCCTGCCAGGGCCCTGGGACCGGCTCGGGGTCGGCCCCGGGTGAGGGCAGAGGACGGTCCCTCCACAGAGTCGCACGGGCTGCCCGTGACAATTCACTCCACAGAGTGCACGCCCTGGGGGTTGACCCTGACCCCTCACCTCTCTTCAAAGGTCGAGGACTGAGCCCCCCAGATAGATATACGGGGTCCGGCCAGAATAGGACCTCGTACAGTTATATGTATATGCACTACACACACGTGCACACACACACACACTTATGTATGTGTATGTGTAACTGCATAAAGCCCATTTACATTAAACATTGCTGCTTGTGGAAGCTCTTCTGTACAGAACAGTTGGCAGCTCATTCCCCAAGCCGGCACGGCTACGAGGAGGACACTGTTGTGCGTGAGTGAGCACACACGGAAAAGCCGTCGAGACAATGGTTCTTCTTTACGACGACAACCAACGTTTTCGGCATCGCCTGACCTCTTGAGGTCGAACAGGCTGACGACACAGACGTGCCAGAAACGTGAGGGTCGGCTCGCTTGGCATGCAAGGTTCTCGACGCCCAGGGAGCCGGGGGGTCAGAGGGCGCTGGGACGGCTGCCCTCCCGGAACCCGAGGAGCACCGCCTGCCGCTCAACACGCTCCGTTGAAGAGACGAAAGGGGCTCCCCGTCCTCACTGTCCGCCTCGCGCCCATGGCGGGGGGCGGGGGTGGCCCATGTTCTGCCCCCGCCCAGCCCAGGGGCAGCGGGACCCACCACCCCGCCTGCATCCCAGCACCTAGGGCGCGCCCCCTGGTTCCTGGGGGTTGAGGGGATGCTACCGAAGTCAGTCCTGGTGTCGCCAGAGCCTCACACACACACAGGGGACTCCACGCAGCACAGGGGTCTGGGGCACCACTGCTGTTTGCTTCCACCCTGTGAGTGAGCCACTGAAGGCCAAATGAAAAAACGCAAACATCAGAGGAGGTGTCTACTCCTGCCTGAACGTTTGCCCCACATTCATGGGGTGAGGCTGAGGCCTTCGGTTGTGACTAGGGTTAGAGCAGGTCACTGGGCTGTGACCCTGACCCGGGGGGCTTAGTGCTCTGATAAGAGCCCTGCCCTCCACCACCCGTGGCCACAGGACACGGCTGCCACAGGCCAGGGGGGCCCCCGGCAGGACCCAGGTGTGCCGTCACCTGGATCCTGGGCGTCCAGCCTCCAACCTGTGAGGAGTCGGGGTGCGTCGAGGAGCCCCCTGTCTGGTCTGTGTGTTCAGTATTACATTTTGTTCCTGCAGCCCCTGCGGCCTCAGACACGGGGCTTCCACACCAGGTAAACCCTGGCGGGTCCGATGCCGCCTTTCGCTACTCCGGCTCCTGCTCTCTCAGCGCCGACAGCCTTGGGGCAGTAGCGGCCCCGACCGGCTGCCCACCAGTGCCCACGTGGAGTGGACGCAGGACTTGTTGAACATTTGTGTGGCATCACCGATGTGAAATACATAATTTGACCAGCACCTCCGTCTCTACCTGTCTCTGTCTGTATCTCTCTTTTTTCTTAAAGACTTTATTTATTTACTTACTTACTTATTTTAGAGAGATGGGGAGGGAAGGAGAAAGAGAGGGAGAGAAACATTGATTGGTTGCCTCTCTCTCGCCCCCTACTGGGGGCCTGGCCCGTAACCCAGGCACACGCCCTGACTGGGGATTGAACTGGCAGCCTTTCGCTTTGCAGGCCCGTGCTCACTCCACAGAGCCACACCAGCCAGGGCTCCATCTCTGTCTCTTAAGCAACCAGGAAATCATCTAGGTTTGAGTGCTGGAGGGAAGTCTCTTAAATGTGTGCTAATGGGACACGTCCCCCCAAACATCTCCAATGACTCAGGCGCGGGGACAGCTTCCTGTGGACGCCGGCGCGGGCCCGGGGCTGTGGGGCTGGGCGTGCACACCCGGTTCAGCGTGGCAGCCGAACTCAGCACCCCAAAGTGAGGGAGCATCTCCACCAGCCAGGGGATCACTGACACGTGAATATAGACGCTACAGAAATAAACGCAATAAAACCGCTCTTCAAGAGTGCAGGAGTAATGGTGTGCACCCGATATTTCTCTCGCAGAAACTTCTCTTTAAGGCTAATTATCCATGTAGCAAAAGGACTGAATAACCAACGAGGCCTGATCAAGAGCAGTTCTCGAGTAAATGCGCTGTTGTTCATCTCCATGCAGGGAAACACACCCGGCCCGAGGCCACTGCAGAAATACACACACACACACACACACACACACACACACATACACACATACATACATACACACATACATACATACATCCATGTACAATGAAAACAAATGCCCTGCCCATGGACCCGTGGAGGAGGCGGCCGGCGGTCTGTGCTCCGACCTGGGCACCAGCGGGGACAGCGCAGAAGGGACGTCCGGCACCGCTGCTGTGGGTCCCCGTGGCGACGAGTCTCCGAGCCCGCCCCAGAAGGGCCGGAGGGGGCTCTGCCTGCAGCACACGCCATCGCTGTCCCCCCTCTGCCGCAGCCCCTGCCCTTGCCACCACCTCCGACTTCCGCCCGGAAGCAGCTCTTCTCTCTGGGACTCCTCGGGCCGGGGCGGGGGCCCTCATGTACAGCTGCCCCTCGTGCCCCCGGGGTGTGTTCCAGGACCCCTCGAGGGTGCTCGAGTTCCTGGTGTAGAACGGCCCAGGGTCACCCCGGCTGGGCTGGGCAACTCAGGTGGTTGGAGCACCGTCCTGATGACCCGAAGGGTCCCGGGTCCGACCCCAGTCAGGGCGCGTACGGGAGGCGCCCGTCCGTGGTGTTTCTCTCTGGCTGCGATGTTTCTCCCCCCTCCCTCCCTCAAAGCAGTGAGCACGCCCTCACGGTGGACGAGGGTTCAAAACACCGGCACAGTGTTTGCCGATGGCCGACCCACACGGTCCCTGTACGGTGCGTCACCTGCAGACCCCGGGCGGTGCCTGACGCCTGGAGGATGCCAGGTAGATTGTTCCGCTGGTGCACTGTCTCCAGAACAACATCAAGAAAGAAAATCTCTGTCCGCGTCCAGCACAGAGTCGACCACTTGCGGGCAAACTGCACGGCGCACGCCAGCAACAACGTAATGTTTTTCCCGCCTGGATCGGTTTTTCTCCATAATTTTCTATTTTTAAATTTTTTCCTTTTTATTTATTTCTTTTAATTTGCAGTTTGCGTTGGCTATCACTTTAACCGACAACCCTGTGGTTGCCCGGCCGGCACTCAGTCCACTGAGCCGCGCCAGCCAGGTACCGCTATTTTGTGTGTGTCTCAGGGGCACGGCTCACCGGCCACTACCTGGTGGGAAAGGTAGGTGTTAAGAGAGTTTCTGACAAAAGGGAACGGGAATCGGAAGCAGATGGCCAGACAAATGGGGTCGAACAAGCCAAGCAATTTCCGGCCAGCTGGTGAACCGCAAGACCTGACCCGCCCGGGCCAAGGGCACCTGAGAGCGAACGGTTCCCTCCTCTCCTCCCTGACCAGAGAGCCGCAGCTCAAATCTCCCTGCTCGTGGAGAGATAACAGAGACCCACTTAGTGCCATTAGTGCCGGCCAGACGCAAGGACAGGTGAAGTCAGGGGAAGAGATAACAAAAAATCCAATTAGAAGCAGACACATCTGACAGAGAGCTGACCAGAAAACGACCCTGGGCCCCCTGCGAACTCGCTTTGGCGCATCAGCATGCTGACGAACACACTTGGGACGTGGATGAGTGATCCGCCGAGACCTCCCCTAAGAGAGCTGCGCACAGAAGAGAGACAAAAAGCCCGGAGACAACAGACCCGGCTCGGGCTCCCTTGGGAGCACGCCCATGCCTCTCCTTTCTCAGGCGTGGACCCCCTCCTAAACTGGAAGGGGAGACTTGCAACCAGGGGAGCAGTGGGCCTTGGCAGCTGGCCCCGGGCTGGCCCCTGATCCCGTCTCCAAGGTGGCCCCCTTTCCTCTGACTCTCCCAAGAGGTGGCTGCAGCCCTGCCCTGGCTCAATCCCATCACGTGCGTCTCAGCCCGTCCACACAGCCCAGCGAGGCTCGCTGCCCTCCCGCCCCGTGTCCAGGGAGCCCGAACAGCTGCCCGCCCAGGCTCCCTCCTGCTGCTCTTGTATCCGAAGCCCTTCCTTCGTGTCACCGTCCCCAGCTTTCACAAACGTGCCCTCAAAGTCCCCTGGACCGTGGTGTGACACTTTTCCTGCACGAAGCCGAGAGCACACTGACCACTGGCTGGCCGGAGGCAGACCCACTCTGGGCCCAGCCCCTTTCTGGTCATGGGTAGACCGTCACCGAGCCCCGCGATTGGGGGACACTCTGTACAGCACTGTCTGACCCCCGGTAACCCCGGTCAGAGGTTGGGGGAGTCTGTGGTTGGTTGATCCGTGGACACGAGACCCATGGACGTGGGGGGCTGACCGCTGCCATTCCGGACACCTGTCCTGCTCTCTGCACACCTGGTCTGCTGTGAGCTTCCATTCAGGACACACACGCATACTTCTATGAACTGGCAGGTGATGCAAGACGCAGTGTTGCGATCAAATGACCTAACTCCCAACACACACTTTGCTCTTTGCATTCCATCTTTTTCTCTCATCGTCAGTTAGCCCCACCCCAAAACAATCGTCTTTATCAGATAAAAGGAGAGGGAACTGAGCTTGAAAAAGAGGAACGCCAGATCAGGGTGCCCCCAGCAGTCTCCCCCGGGGTGTGTGCCCCTCTTTAAAATCCCCGCAAGTTGGGACGCTGACCCCGGGGACCAGCCTGTGGGGCCGGGCCCGGAACAGACCAGCAAGGATGGAGCTGTTCCACTGTGTTCCCTCCGTGGGTTCCCACAGAACCACGAGTGAGCCGTGTACCCAGGCACCGCCTCGCCCCCACTCCCTCCCTAAAGCAATTACCCGTGATGCAGTGACACTATCTGCCCGCAGGGACCTGGAAATTACAACCCGCCAGGTCCGCAGTGCCGCGCATCTGCCCGCGCCAGTGTGCCCGTAAATCGGGGCACCGGCAGCGGGGGAAAGGGCCGTTCTAAATCAAGAGAAGAAGGGAGCGTTGGTACAATCCCTCCTTTGAATATCGTGCTTGTGCCTGATCTTTCTTCCACGGAGAACGCTTCCCTGCCCTTTTAATTTAACACCTCTAATTACGTGGAGGGGGCCGTCCCTTTTCCGCGGGAGGGAACCGAGACTCAGAGAGGCCGGGGGGTTCCTGGAGGAGGCCCCCCAGCCGGTGGGCTGGCTTCAGACCCCCGCCTTCAGGCTGCGGATCCTGGGTTCTCTCGGGCGCATCCTGGGCTTGGCTTTGGCTTTGTATCCAAATGCCTTTCCAGAGGTGCCTAGATGAACAGTATCTCCGTGCATTGGAAGCTACCGGTGTGCTTGACGCTGTTTATTAATTTAAAAGTGGGCAGCGTGAGAATGCTGAGCGGCAGGTAATTTGACACCTGTCCTTCCTGTCTCCTGTGAGGGAAAGCAGGACCAGAACTCAGGGACACCAGTTCGAATCAACACGTTCACACTGAACGGATCATGCTTTTCCATCTTCAAGTACAGATGGCTTCTTTCCACATGGAGAATAAACAACTGGAAAATGACGTTGTTTTTTTCATCCAAATGACTCTTTGGCGCTTAACAACCCTATTTGGATGTAGATGTTGCATTTCTTCTGGCTTTCCAGATGACGCTCGTGTGTCCTCCCTCCCTGTCCTGTCGGCCGAACTCCGATCACACCCCCCCACTTCGCTCTCTCTGGACGCCAGTCTGGGGTGACAATCTGGGGTGGGGGGGCCAGGGTCAGGGCCCCTTGCAGCCAGGCAGGCTCACCACCTCCGAGAGCCCCGGCTGTGCACCAAACGGGCTCCAGCACCCCCTCGGGTCGCCATGTCTGCAGGCTTCATGCGGCTCCCAGTTCTCCACTTGACATGCAGAGGGAAACTCGGCCGACGTCCGCCCTTAAATGACCTTTGGGATGAAGCTCAGTTGGCTCTCTCGTGTGGGGACCCACGGTCCTGGGTGCAGGCACGGGCCACTCACAGGGGCCGGCACGTCTGGGCAGGAAGTGGGGCGACCATGGCAGAGCGTCAGAAACAGAGCCACCACAAGGTCCCGCCACCCCACTTCCAAGGGTATGTCCCCAAAAATGAAACCGCCCTCCCAAAGGGTTGCCTGCACTCACACGCTCACTGTGGCGTGAATCACCCCAGCCGAGACGGGGAGACTATGCTCGCCCCTCGACAGAGGAGCAGGTGAGGGGGTGAGAAGTGTGACGGGTGTCACCATGGGGGTGGAGAGAGAGAGAGAATGGAGCACTATTCAACCACAAGAAAGAGAAGGGAACCCTGCCATTTGCAATGACATGGATGAATCTGGAAGATGCTATGCTAAGTGACACAGGCCAGGCTGAGAATGACTAATAACATGCGGCCTCACTTACATGTGAAATGTATCTGTATGTGTAGACAGATGACACCTGGACTCGTGTATAACAGAGAGCAACACGGTGGTCGCCAGGGAAGAGGAGGCGGGAGAAATGGGGACGTGCAGATCAAAGCTTACACACTTGCGGCTGTAAGAAGGTGGAGGAGTTCTGAGGATCCCACGTACCGAGTGGCGAGCACGTAGTGTGTGTGCTCACGGGCTGCTGGGAGAGTAGGTCTGAGTGTCACCACCACACAGAGAGGGAGCAGAGTGAGGGGACGGAGGGAACCTGTTCATCACGTCCACGTGCATCAAACCATTAAGAAGCTGCAAACCTGAAGCTCACACAGCGTCATACACCGATGGCAGCCCAATAAGGCTGACCGGAAAAAAAAAGGATCGATATAACTGAAGCCTACTTCCTGAAGTAAAAATAAGGCACATATTCCTTACAAACCAACCGGGGCATGGTTCTCCCATCCTTACCTCCCTGGGCGTGGGCGGCCACCTCCCCAGGGGAGGGACTTCAGGAAAAGTTTCTTTGTGGAGTTCGTCAGCTCAAATGTACCTCTTTTTAAAAAAATATACTAAATGTATTGGGTGACATTGGTTAATAAAAGTATAATAAAAGTTTCAAGTGCACGACTCTATAATATGTCATCTGCACATTGCACTGTGTGTTCACGACTTGGCATTTACAGTTGAACTAAGAGTTCTGGGTGTAAATCCCGTCTTTCTGGGTATAAACTCCTTCTCTCCCTCAGGAAGGAAGGTTCCCAGGGAAAGGTGGGAACCGACTCATGCTCACACGGCTTCTGCGGCGTGAGGGTCTGAGATCGGGGGCCTTACTGCGCGTCACAAGCACATCGCTTTGTTCTGTGTATCTTAAAGACAGGTCAGTGGGCTCCCTTTCCGTGTGATTAATAGATGGATTTGGAAATATATGTATAGATATCTATATAGATACAGATATACAGATGGATGATAGACAGGCAATAGCTACGTAAGACAGAGACAGATGGATAGAGACAGACAGTAGACAGATATAGACAGACCATAGGTGGGCAACAGGCAGGCACACGAGGTGCAGAGAGATGATGGACAGGCAGATGAGTGATGGGTAGTGGATGGCTACAGGTGATGGATGACAGATATGTAGACAGGTGGGTGATAAGCTGATAATCAGATGGATGACAGATGGACACAGATGCAGGAGACACTGGCAGATGTCAGACAGATGAGTGACAGGGGTGGAGGGCACACAGATGATGACAGATGACAGATGATGCACAGCAGGGAGACAGCAGGTAGGCAGCGTCGCCTGCTCTGTGCCAGACACCGCGCTGAGGTGAGCTCACGGGGAAGGTGGTCAGCGAGCCGCACTCCGATCAGATGTTTACTGTGTGTGGGGCCTGGTGCGTTCTGGGGACACAGCCATGTACATGTTAAGGCCCCTTTTCAAAAAATGTATATCCTTTAAAAGCCAACCTAAATGGATCAGTGACTCTTTTTGACTATTGACAGTTGTCGTGGAAGTGAAGAGACCAGAGTGACATGGCACATGGCGTTGGTCAGGACGGCAAGGGGAGCTGTGCTTGCTGCAGGGTGTAGGGTGGGGGTGTCTGAGACCATGGTCTGAACAGTGGGGAGGACGCAGCTGCAAGTAGGTTCGCACATTCATTCACTCATTATCTCATTCACTCATTATCTCATTCACGCACTCACTCATTCACTCATTACCTCATTCATTAACTCATTACCTCATTCACTCATTCTTTCATTTGCTCATTCACTCACTCCGCTCATTCATCTGCTCATTCATTCATTTATTCATTTGTTCATTCATTTATTCATTTGTTCATTCATCCATTCATTCATTAATTACCTCATTCATTACCTCATTCTCTCTCTCACTCCTCACTCCTCTCACTCCTCACTCCTCATTCATCCACTCATTCATTCATTACCTCATGCATTTCCCTCATCCATTCACTCATTACCTCATTGATTCATTACCTCATTATTTCACTCATTCACTCATTCATTTGCTCACTCATTCACCCATTCACCACATATATCTATTGAGCCCCCGCCAGGTGCAAAGCACAGTTGGACAGTGAACAGGACTTCAAAATCCCCACCCTCATTTTTGTGAGAAAATAAATGACATGAATATAAATGTATACACACACACACATATGGATACAGTTATTAGGTAATTAAAAGAGACAAAGAGAAGTAGAAGAGGCAGCGGACTGGAAAGCATGGCGGGGTGCATGTGCCCCTGTGTGGTTACCGCTGAGGTGCGGGGCCCAGGTATTTGAGAGGCGGCCCCCCCTGGAAAGTGCAGAGGGCGCCGGCAGGACGCTGGCAGGAATGAGAGCTACCTCCCAGGCACCACAGAAGTTGACAGACGTGGAGAGGCGGGCAAAGGTGTGAACCCGAGCGAAGCTGTGGTGTCACAGATCAGGGTGCGCCCAGCGACACTCAGCGCCCAGCAGGAACTGCTGCGGACGGAGGGTAAGAAAGGAATGGCTCAGGCCGTCTTGTGTGTGTGCCGAGCCTGACTCCAACGAGTTTCACTCCCATCAACCCTCCTCACAGAACGAACAACAACATACAAGTCGTGAGTGAGTGACACTGGTCTGGCTCTACAGCTGAGAGTTACCGTGCAGCGCAGATGGGGCAGGGAGCTCTAACAGGATATTTGCCCCCGCCAGGCAGACGAAGACTGTGTGACGGACGACAGCCCTGGGGGAAAGGCTGCCTATGCTGATCCCCAGAGAAGAGGTGCTAGCTTGCCACTTTCACTGCTAACAGGACTGGAAAACAGAAATAAAGCCCTTTATTCAACTGAAGCAAGTTTAAACGCGCCGCTGTGCTGTGAACAGCATGCACGTGCAATTAAAATGGAGTCGAGCTGTGTCACCGGTCACCGTTGCATGGCGCCCAGAGCCCTGCTGCGCCGCAGGCAGGTGAAGCGCAGGTGCGGGCGGGAGGAGGGTGGGGAGCTGGGTCCTGGCTGAGCACCCCCCACAGGCGGCCGATCGCAAACCCGGCTTCGATGTGCGACGGACTCCTTTTTACTCCCCGGAACGCACCGCTGTGTTCTTTGCATGGCGCATCCCCACAGCAAGTTTCATGTTCTTCTAATCCGTCCCTACCTTTTCACGGACAACCCATGAATCAGCCCGTCCGAAAAGTGCAGGGAGCCATAGGGGGTCACGCTCCCTACGCCAGAGCCCCTGGAGATTGGTGGAGCACTCTCGTGTGCACACCTGCACACGCACGCCGCACAGATCCTCTCTGGTGCAGTGTGGACACTTCCTTGCGTAGTAACAAGTGAACTTGAGTTTTCCCCGGGAGCTACAATTCTCCCAGATGCACGATGCACGTGGCTCGTTGGGATGTGGCTTCTGCCGTCTTATTTACCTTTCAGGCGGACACTCACTCTGAAGCGAACTGCACCCCCTTCAGGCATTTCAATAACAGTTGCAACATGCTGGGCTCCCAGACCCGGTGCCTGCCTCTGGAAGGACGTCCCTAACCCCCCACCCCCCAACGTGTGTCACTCCTGCTCATCTCCTGGACGTGCCCTACTGTTTGCACATCTGAGAACATGGCTGGTTTCCCTTCTCTGGCATGAGCTTCCTCCTGACCCTCCTCTTCATCGGCTTTCTCTCCACGAAAATAAGGTAAATGCACATAACTCACGGGACATGACCAAATAACCACTATACCAAACAAACCTAATCACTCGCATTAATTAAATCATCTAAATTAATCTAGTTAGTGTGGTGGTTAACCGGGGCAGAGACACGAGCACTCCTGAGGTCAGACCGTCATCAGGGCACGCGCCTGATGGCCAGCACGGACACGGCTCCGTTCGCGGCCAGGACGACACGGAAGGTAAGGGGGACAGGGTGTCCCCTTCAGCCCGGATGCACGCAGCCGCACTAGAGACAGACAACTGAGAACATGGGAGGGAAGAAATCAGTAAGAATTTATAGGCTCTAGTTCTCCTTCTCTTTATCATTTGGATTAAACTTCATGGCCGTAACTTAAGTTCCCTTGTTTCAAGATGAGCACGTCTCCCTGGGGTCCTCACGGAGAGGTTCAATCAGTCAGGGGGTATGAACAGGAGTGTTTGAGGAGTCCCCCACCCCCCTGTGCAGGTCTGCTCACCTGCGACAGGACACTGCACTGGGGCGGCCTGCCGGTGACACGCATGGGGGGGGGGGGGGGTGATGGTTCCAGTGACAGAGGCTCACTCGGATGAAGAGCCACCTCCCCCACCCAGCTGTTCCTGGGGCTGCCGTAAATAACCGCTGCAGGCCGAGGCTGCCAGTGCCTCCTGGTTTAATAAGAAACACAAACCCCCAGAACCTATGTCCTCCTAGATCACAGTCCAGCAGTTCAAAGGGAGATGGGTTCGGAGAAAGGAAGGCCCGTGAAAAGGAAGCAGAGAGGAGCTACCAATGCGGAGACGATGTTGGCAAACCGCACGCCCCCCAGAGGGCCGGCATCCGGGACACAGAACCACCCTCAGCAGCGAACGAGGGGAAGACAGCCCCGTGTGACGTGGGCACCTCCGTAAACCGCCGTGTCCCCGGAGGGGATGCGGAAGGCCGGTCCCCGAGCGCACCTGAGCCCCGCACCATTGGCCCCCGGGAGAAGCCAGTTCAGACCGCGGACACTGCTACCCACCAGGGGAGCCATGTGCAGGTGCCAGGCTTCCGCGCGGATTTTATTGTGACGTTCGGAGGATCTGCAGTCATTTCAACACCAACTGTGAGCAAGAGGGAGCGGCGACCACCTAAAACCTGTCAGAGACGCCGTGTGGGAGGCGCACGGCAGGTGCCCGTCTTCGGAGGGTCACCTGGGACGCGGGTGGGTGTGGGGTCACCTCCTCTCCTCCGTGTCCGGGACACTCCCCCAGCGTCTCCGGAGAGCCGAGAGTCCCTCTGCCCCGGAGCTCAGCCAGCCGCCACGGCCCTTACGTCTCCACGTGACCAGCACACGGGTTCCCTTCCCTAAGTCCAGCCTCGGCCGCCAGCACCTCCCGCTGGGCCCACCCCCTCCGAGTATATCTAGCTTCCCCCCTCCACGAGGGACCGCCCGGGACTCCATTTTCGTGCTGCTGTTCCGTGACTCCACAGGCTCCGGTCACAGGGCTGAGGCCGACACATTTCCCGGCTTCTCCTGACTCCGTTCAAAGGCGTTCGAGAGAAAACGCTGAGACTGGGGGGCGCGTGTTTTCCTGAAGTCCTCTTGGCGCTCTGAGTGTATGACTTCTTGACTCCATTTCCATCCATCTTTGTGTCGAAGCTGATGGAGTTACCTTGCCGACCGAGGTTCCTCGTGTCGGAAGTGGAGGACTTTCATCCAATTCGTGAGGAAGCTACGTGTGATTACTTGGTTTAATCTTTCCAGTTTCTGACCGACCTTGCTCCCAGACCCACCTTCGATCCCAGAGGATGATTTCATTGCAGGAAGCAACCCTGTTCCCCCTGACGGCCCGTGGGCTCAGCCATCCACCGCCTGGCGCCCGAACCCCCATGCTCTCCAGGGCCTGGGGTTTGCACCCCGTCCGACCAGGAGACTTACTTGTCTTATTGCTCTGCAGAACCCAGGTCATGACGCCTGGGCTGCTGGAAGAGAGGGGTGGGCATGGGGGGGGACTGACACTTCTGGAGCCGTGGGTGGTGCCCCTCCAGTCACTTCCCCCAGTGGAAGCGTGCCTTCTCCACTCGCTTTGCAGAGTGAGTTTTCAATCGTGAATCAATTTATGCTCGGTGGCTGCAGACTGCAAACTCCACCCCCCGCAAAGCCGTTTCCTGCCCACTCGGGTTCCCGCACGACTTCACGTGTGTGATCGAGTCACCCTCCACCTTGGTTTTGCATGTTTTAACAGGTGCTCTTTCCTAGTTGCTGCGGGAACGGTACGTGCGAATGGCGTGGTGAATGGTGGGCGAGCCAGCTAGCTTCGCTCCTAGCTCCGGCGAGACCACCCTTCCCGGCGCGCCCGGAGCGCAGCGCCCTCCTGGCCGGGGTCCCCCGGGGGGCCTTTCCCGCCACTTCGGCTCCGGCGGTGACAAAGTCCCGCTGACAAAGTGTGAGCATAACTCACCCCCCTGGTGTATGAAGCGATTTGTACAACCGCCCGAGTTCCTGCTGCGGGGGGACGGGCCCTTGTTGGAAAACAAGGGTTTTTAACAACTGCAAAACTGCATGATTGCGTTTCGTGACAAAGGAACAAAGTGAGCGGAGCAGTTACCCCTCGTGGTTTACTAAACCACGTGCGGCGTCGGGGGTTCACGGCGCACAGCCCAGATGGAAGGCGCAGTAATAACCGCGCTGCGGCGGCGGGACCTCGGAGAGGAGGACCTGACGACGGGCGGCGTCCCTAGCAACCGGCAGCGCGCGTAGTCACCGACGACGACTTCGGGAAACAAAACGAGTTCTGTATTTTGTATCAGGAATACAAAACGAATTTCCCCGCCTGCAAAAACGTGGTACGTAGTTTGCAGGCGGGCAAAGCAACGTGTGTTCGTCATTTGAGGGCGACTCGCGTGGGGATTCACGGGACAGCGAGCCGGCGGGTTCCCTGGGACCCGGCGCGGCCGCAGGGAGGCGCCAGTGCAAACTGTCCGGAGTCAGCTCCAGAGGTGGGGCCGCGCCCAGCGTCCTGCACAGCTGGCAGGGCGAGGGAGGGCCTGACCCTCGGCGGCACACCCCCCATCCATTCCGGGGGTCAGCCCCACTCTCCTCCCCTTCCCCCCTGTCTCCACGGCCCAAAGGCTGGCCAGGTCAGGCCCTGAGTCTGGGACGCGCTCCGGAGAGCTCAGCCTGCCTGGTCCCAGTGGTTAGCCCAGGGACAGATGGCCCACTAGGCCTCGCCCTGGAGGAAAGTTCGTGTGTTGTGGGGTTCAGCAGCCCCCCGTCTGCGGGCACACCTGCCAGGACGCCCTGGGGAGGCCTCAGACCTCGGAGAGCAGGGCACCGGGGCTTTCCCGGTTCCTCCCTTCCCATGATAGAGTTTCTTTCATAAATTAGAGAGAGTAACAACAACTAATAATGACAAAGAACAATTACGCCAGGTGCCGTAGCACAGGTCAGGTGAATGTGGTCTCTCCCTCTCTCTCTCAAAACACGTCTTATTGTTCTTAGCCCCCTTGTCCCAGAAAGGGGAGTCTTTCCGGCTCCTCGCCAGCGGGTCCCAATCGCCAGCCCCACTGCCCTGGGCTTCGGGGCCGCTTTCAGTAAAACCGGGGTCACCTAGACCCTGTCTGCTAACCCGGCGGCTCCTCCGGGCCCAGTGGACGCCGATGCTGCATCCCAGGCGCGATAACTCGAGATTTCACCTCGTTACTCAGAACCAGGTGCAATTTAAAACTCTCGAGTTGTTTATCCCCGGAATTTTCCTTTTAATGGTGTTGGACTGCGGCAGGGCGACGGGTAACGAGGCTGTGAACGGGGTGACTGAACTTCCCGACCCCGGAGAGCACAGGCCTCGCGGGGCTGAGGAGGTTCTACCACCCTTCGCCATCAGGCGAACCTGAAAACCGTGACTAATTCCTCCAAGTTTCGATGCGCCCGGCTGTGTAGTAGGCACAGGGACTCTGAGACCATGATATTCTATAAATTGGCGGGTTATTTCTTTATCTGAGCCTCCGTGACTTTGCCTTAAGCAAAGGCAAAGGGCCTATGACCTCAGTGGACCGTCCCAGTGGCCCAGACTCGGAAGAGGTCCGGGACGGGGGTGCTGGGCTTGACCCCCTGCATGTCCCCTCCTCCCGTCATTCTCGCCTTCCATGGGTCGGATGCCCTACTACCGTGAGAGGGCAAAAATCTCTGTTTCCACTCGACCCTCGGTGAATGGTGCCGCCCTCACTCCGGCACCTGCCTGACACACTCCTCCCTACACGGCACGCCCTCGGGCTGGAGCGCCCTCTAGGGGTTGGGGAGAATCCCCCCCCCCCCCCCCCCACGAAACAGCTGTGGGTTTCCTCAGGGCCAGGCCGCTAATCCCGTGAATGGGACGAGGAGAACAAAGACCTGGCTGAAGGGAAGGACGGGCTCGCTCTGTCACTGCCCCACACGCCACCACGCAGCCAGGACACGCGGCCGCTGCACGGACAAACGTGTGCGCAGCCGTGCTTGTGTGACTGCATCTGCCAGGGAAGGACACGGACAAACACGTCTGCCCTCGTGGAGTCTGCGTTCCAGCGGGGGCAGTGGGGGGCAGGACATAAGTATGAACGCATATGTGCGCACGCTCCCACGAACATGCACAGTTCACATGTCTATACATGCTCTCCGCGGTGCATCGCAAGTGACACAGAGGGAAACGGAGCCGGTCACAGGAAGACACCGGATGGTGGGTGGATGGCCACAGTGACACAGTCAGTGCAGGGGACCCAAGGGAACCCAGTGGAGAAGGTCGTCCTTGGTTGGTGACCTCAGGGAGGCAGGGGTGAGGCTCCCTGGGCAGCGTTCCGCAGAGGGAGGGAGGAGAGAGCAACGGCTGGGACTCCAGGGCGTCTGTGGTCATCATCAAATAGCTCCTGAGCCTCAGGACAAGGGCAGAGACGGGGCAGGTGGCAGTGGGGTGGGAGGGGGCGGTCTGTGGTCTGTAAGCAGCGTGGACTTGGGCTGTGAAGGGAAACCGCTGAAGGGTTTTGAACAGCAGAATGATGTGATTCCACCGACATTCCTCCACGATCACGGGGTGTGCTGTGAAGGTAGGCTGCGGGGAAACTGAGGTAGGGAGAGGCGGCCAGGCCGATGCCACCACACCCACAAGCAGCAGGGGTGGCTCGGAGCTGAAGGGAAACGGCCCACGTTGTGATTACGTTTCTAGGCTGAGAGGCTCAGAAGACAGCGAGGAAGCAGAGACACGAGATGAACGTTATTTTTTTCTCCTTTGGCACGTGGGGGTGTAGGTAACAAGAGTGTTACACACCAGTGTATCTCGTGTGTTCTTAAACCCGTCTGCACTGAAGGAAACAATGGCTGCGAATGCAGCAATTATCGAGATAAGTGGGAGAGTGTAGTATGACCCCGGGCAGAAGGAAGAAGAACGTTTTATGGGGCATATTTTTAAAAATCTCTGGAACGGCATATTCTAGAAACTGGGTTAACTGGTCACACCATGTTGCAAAGATAACTCGAACATTATGTGGCTATGATTGCATCTTTGTGCAAAGTCGTTCAGACATCATTTTGCCGTTTCATTCTGGAAAAAAAAAGGAGCTACAAAAGTTTGAAATCTGCCCTTGTGCATGATTACGTCTGGCACAACAGAGGGGCCAGGCGAACGGAGCGGCTGAGCCGTTACCAAGGACAATGTCCAATCAGCGGCTCTTCACTGCCGGGCGGTCTCTTCGGCAGCCCGGAACGAGTGTCATCCTGTTTTGCTTCAGGTGTTTTCTTGAAGGGAGGGGGGAAAACAAAAGGGTTGCCCCCGGACACAAAGAGCAATGAAAGGGATGGCTGATAGTCAAAGCAGAAGAATTCTAGGGTCATTTACTTCATAATGTCCTCTTGTTATTTTTTCCCTAAGGGGGTATAAGATGATGCATTCTATTGCTTGATTTTCCTGCAGTTTTTTTTTAAATTCGGCTTCCCATTAAACAAAGATTCTGAATCCCATACCCCGCCCTGCTCGGGCCCACGCCGCTGTAACTGCAAACGGCCAGGACGAGCGTGGCCCACCCGTCCCCCCTGAGTGAGCTACGGCGAATCAGTGCTGTGTTTGCAAAGCTGCCGTCTTTACCTCGGCCCGGGCACGCGAGCTCCAGCTGGAAAATGACAGCCGGGGCTCCCTCCTGTTCCTCCTCCTCCCCACAGGTTTCTGACCTCTGGCGTTACAAGGGCACCAATGGATCTTCTAGCCTAGTGATGCCCACACTCACTGTTGTGAACATCGAGTTATGCCCGGGAGAGCGTCGAGAAGAAGAGGAAGAAACCACGTCTCAGGTCGCCATCATTTAAAGACAGAGGGCAGGGGCTGCGGGGGCCCTCGGGGCCGCGGGGGCCCAGTCTCAGAAGACGGAGGGTGCACCGCCGCTGGGTGGGGGGAGGGGGTCTGGGGGCGGGCGTTTTCTGAGTGTGTTCATTTCATCAGGTGCCCCTGGGGTCATCCCCTTCCACAAGTGGAAACAATCAGAAAGTTAGAGCGTTACACAGAACGAATGCCTTCATCATCTATTTTTTCCTGAAAACGTTATTTATCGATAATTAATTACACTGGTGAAAACCCCAAAATTGTAAATCTTCCATTCTAAGTCAGCAGAAGAAATCGCCCTCATTGCGTTCGAGAGTGGAAGTGCGCCCATGGGTCCCTGCCACCGTCCCACCCTGTGCGGCGACCTTTCCGTGTGCCAAGAGGATCGCCGAGGCTGATGGGTAACGAGATCGGGGCTAGACAGAGACGCTGACCAACCAACGGAGCGATTCTGGAGACAGATGCACGGAGGCCCCTCAGACGCCACGGGGAGGGATGAGAGAGGGACCCTGCGGGGGTTCTGTTCCAGGACACACAGAGAGTCCGGTGCTTCCCCTCCGTTCCTGCCTCTAACCAGGGAGCCCTGGCCGAGTGCTTGTTGGCCTGGGTGGTCGGAGAGGGGGGAGGGGGCTTGGCGTGTGAGTCCCCGTGGTGGGGGGGAGCAGATGGAGCCCTTCCCAGAGCAGGACTCAGCCAGTGAGGAGCTTGTCTCGGACCAGCTGTGCGCCCGGCAGGTCTGGGAGGAAGAGGCAGGTGGACCAGCGGGGAGATGGGCTCCTGGGAGGCTGGAGGCTGGGACAGCCAGCCGAGGTGTCCGGGCACAGACGCTGCTTGTCTGTCAGCCACACGGACACGGAGCTTGTTGCTAACGAGTGTGCCAGCCCCTGTGGTGTGTCGCCATAAACGCTGGAAGCACACGAGCCACGGAGTCCTCACCTACCCTGTTGTAGCACGTGCCACCTCTCGCATTCCAGGACCGGGACGATCTGTCCACGGTGGTGATGTCGGTGCCCCATCGTGACACTGCCAGTTGGGCAGGGTCCTGGCACCCTCTGGTCCCCCTGGTGAGGCCCCCGGGGCGGTCCAGGAAGCCCACCGGAAGGGCCTTAGTGGGGAGCTGACGGAGTCGGAAGGGGTGATTCCTCGCCTTGTCCAGTGTTTTGTCTCATTTTCAAGTGTGGGTCTTTGTGTGGAGTTTGCTGTCTCCGGCTCACGCTGGCCTTCAGCATCTTCTATCACCTCATGGGGTCCCGACAGGACCCAGCCACTCGGGGGAGAAGATGGGAAGTGGGCCCACTTCCAAAGGGGCTGGTGACGGCAGGGTCACTGTACAGATGCCGCCAGGCACGGGGCGGTCACGTGGGGGTGAGTCCCAGCTGAGATGGCCGCCTCCAAGGTGGGAGGCGACAGGGGAGAAATTCGTGCTGAACTCCAGAGAAAAGGGGTCACAGAGGTTCGCCCCTGTGAGAAGAGCTGCGCCTCTGGTCTCTGAGCCTTGGGGCGCAGCCGGCGCGAGGGCACTTGGCAGGGAGGCCGTGGGAGGGGTAAATGCCAGACTCATGCTCCGACTTCTCTGGGGCCCCCTGTTGGCCTTCTGTGGGGAGAACGCAGCTCAGGTCCTCGGGAAGACACTGGTCACCGCAGTCCTCGAGTCCGGCCTGAGTGAAGGGCGTGGACCAGCACCTGCGGGTGGGCGCGGGTGTAACCTCTGGCGGGAAGGACGACCCCGGGGCCTTGTGGTCACATCGTACTCTCTGCGGGGCCTCGGAAGAGGAAGGGACGACGGAGGAGGGAGACAGCTGAGACGGAGGTCAGCAGGAGTGATTCGGGGCAGGGGCTGATGGGCCCTCGGACCTGGCCGGGCATGTCTCAGGGACGTCTGGTTGTGTCCTTTGCAGCCCCCACAGGTGGAGGGCCAGGGCGGCGGAGGGTGCGGCTGCTGCCAGAGCTGCTCGTGTCCTTGGAACTGATGGGGACGGTCCTCGGCTGCGGTCAGCTCCCGGGGTCAAGCCGAAGTGCTGGGGACTGAAGTCCACGGAGCGGGGGTGAGGCCCGTTCCGGAGGCCCCCACGTGCGATGGGGACGCTGGGCTAAAATCCGTAGCTGGTCTTGACACGCCCGCTCCCGCTGAGATCCAGGCAGCAGGTGTCAGTGCATACGAAACCTACACGTCCCTCCCACGGGCGGCCTCCCGGCTCACGGAGGTGGCAGGAGAGCCGAGAACTGCTCAGAGAGAAGAGGAGCCTGCGGCTTTCTGGGTCAAGGCTCATGCCCCCCGCCCCCTGGCACCTGTCCTGGATGGGATCTGGGGGCCCGGGTTCTGGGCTCCCCTCCCAGATTGACCGACCCATTTCCTGTGACCTGAGAAAGCAAGTTCAAGGGTCCGGACCGTCCTCCTTCTCTGGCAAGGGAGGCCTTTGCCGTGCTTGGCGAGCCCACTGCTCACACTCTTTGCCTCTTGCTGTGTCCGTACAGAAACTTCCTAACAGGCTGGCTCTGCCGAACGTCACCCACTGGCGTAGGAATTTACAAATAACCGGCTTGACCTGCTCGACAAAGAGCACTGCTATTTTAATTTTATAAATGAGGAAACTTGGCTGGAATTAGGTAAATAATTTTACAGCTCTTGAATCCTTGTCTCTCTGGCTTCAAATCCTCTGTCCTTTTCTCTATGAAACATTTAATTGAGTTTGGTCACACCCTCTGCATGAACAGCATCACCATTTGTTTTACTGCGGATCTCAGAAGGCTGGCCGTTTCTTCTATTCCCTATTTTCCCTAGTGATTAATTCTCGTGTCGGAAAACAGAATTGCCTAATACTGCTGGACGAAAGTGCAGAACACTTCTTAAAACCGAATGAGTAATGACTTCTTTGTGCGTTTGCATTCAGATAAGGACAGAACTAGCTCCTTCCAAAACAGCTCCTGTCTATATGTTAGACTGGCCCGCAAGTCTGGTTTGCTATTGATCTGCTATTGGTCCTAATATCGGCTGGATGTCAGGGTTCACCTGACGGGTGCTTCTGCATTACTGTGGATCATTTCTGCAGGGTTCTTAACCCTCAAACATTAATTCCGCAATCATTAGAAGTACCACAGCTCCCTCTCTATGGAGTATCCTGAATTAAACGCTAACAATAACAAAATATTAAAAATTTAAAAAAAAAATGGCGTCCTCCCTTCATCCGTCTCTCAGCAGTTTCTTCCTTCACGAGCCCTGCCTAATCCGGATGGACTCTACCCCCGGTGCGGGGCCAGACCGGGAGCTCAGCGAGGCTGTTTGCAGACGGATGGTGTTGTTCCTGGGGGTCTAAGGGCCCGAGTGCCAGGCAGGGCTCGGGGAACCCACCCGCTGTAGGTGGATGTTTGCACCCCCCCAACACGTATTTATTGGAATCCTAACCCGCAACTTTATGGGATCTGGAAGGAGCGTCTCTGAGGGGTGGTCAGTCAGCAAGGGCGGGGCCCTGGCGATGGGACCGGTGGTCTCGTAGGAGGGGGCAGAAAAGATGCCCCCTCCCGCTCCTTCCCTCCCTCCCTCTCTCTCTGTCTGTGTCTCTCTCCCCCCCCTGCCCCCCGCCTTCTGGACATACGATGACAGGCAGGCAGCCGCCCGTGCGCCAGGAGGGGAGTGCTGCTCACAAGATGCTGAACCTGCCCCCCCTTGGGGTTGGCCGTGCCAGCCTCCAGAGCCACTTCCGTGGAGGGCACCTCATTAGAGTCGCCTCAGGAGCCTACACCACGCCCTGTGCCAACGCAGGTGCCCCGGGGGTCTGGGGCCCCTCTCTGCCCCCTCCCGGTGTTGGGGGGCAGGGTCCCCGGACTTCCGTTACACGGACAATCGGAAGGAAGCGAGCCGTTGAATGGGGACCCCGAGGAGCATGGGTGGTCACCCTAGGGTGTGATGGTTAGAGGACGTTTATTGTCATCTGTTGTTCATTCGTGAGTTTTAGTGGAAGGCTGGTCAGGGAGAGGAACCTGGTGCAGAAGCCCGATGCACCAGGCAGGTGAAAACACAGTTGTTCCAGCTGGGGGTGCTCCAAACGCTCGCCCTGAGCCCACCCTCCACCTCTGCCCACAGCCCGGCAGCCCCCACCCCCCAAAACAGCACACTCAGACCCAAACGCGGGGGACAGGAGCACCAGGAGGCGGCGGGGGTGGGGGGAGACCCCAGGAGAGGCTACAAAGGCAACACAGCTGGTGGGAAGTCCAGACAAGAGCCCCGTGGGTGTGGGGGAAGGGGCCACGCTGTGCGTCCACCCTCTGGGCCTCTCAGGGGAAGCTGCTGACCTGCAGGGGGTGGGCCAGGCAGCCCACAGCAAGAGGAGGACAAGGCAGAGCACAGCAGGGAGGAGCAAGCTGGGGAAGAGCTCCCTGAGCCAGGGGAGTCAGGGGAGTCAGGGGAAGCCACAGACAGCGAGTCTCCCCACCCCAGGGGCCTCTGCACTCAGTGGACAGAGGGGGGCGGAGACTCCCGGCCCAGGAGCACCACGCGTGGCCCCGGAGCGGAGCTGAGTAACGGCGAGGGGCACAGCCGCCAGGGAAGGGGGCCACAGGGGCTCCCCTCACGCATTCAAACAGCTACGGGTGTCGCCTGCCACGTGCTGGGCGCGCCCATTCGGGGCCCCACGGGTGTGTCCCCGCTCTGGTTCTCTGGGAGGGGGGACACGGAGACGTTGCCCCAAGATACCCACTCCACAGGCCACGGAAGGCCAGGGGTAGTTAAAGAGGAAACCCGGGAGGGGGACTCCCACATCCGGGAGATTTGTGCAGTGCAGTGTGTGTGGGGGTGGGGGTGGGGCACTGAATGCGGAGGGAGAGGGGCGAGAGCCCCAGGCGGAGGGAAACCGCCGCGGCGAGGGGTGGCCGGCGGGGGCGGAGCGTGACGATGGATCTGAGCGGCATTTAGGGGGGACGGTCAGCACGACATTCCCCCCCAGTCCCCCCCTCACACACACACACAACGGGCCGTCAGGGACATTCTCCCTCCCGGGAAGTGCTTCTGGGGGCAGAGCCGCGGACAGAGTGGGGGTGGGGCGCAGTCCGCACGGGGACCCCTCGGGAACCGCCCCGGGAGGGTGCCGCCCCGCGCCCCCGCGGGGAGGGAGGGCACTTACGGACGGAGTGCTTGTGGCTGCTGTCCTTGCCCGGCAGCATCTTCACCCCGCGGGACTTGAGCTCGATCGCCTTTTTCACTGGAAGAAAGAAAACAGACCCATTAGTGGGGGCGGGGCAGGGGGAGAGCCCACAACACGGTGTCCGTGCCCGCACGGGGTTCCCTGCCGGACCGCGTCCCTGCCGCGCTCTGGAAGGTGGGCCACGGTCCACAAGGTGACGTGGGAAGCACACGGAGTGTGAGAGCTGGAGGGGAGGGGGCAGAGGGCTGCCAGACGGCCACGGCGTGTCTGTCCTACGACCGGCCGCGGTGTCAGAGCCGAAACGAACGCGCACTGTTTACCGCCGCGGCCGCGCAGGCCCAGGGGCCCCGCAGGGCCGGGTTCCGCGGCTCAGGGTCCTGCGCCGACTTGGCTCGCAGGTGCGGGGACCACCGAGTTCCCCCAACTTGCTGCAGGCATGAGACACCTTAGACAGGAAGGAAAGTTGCTCATTCAGTTATTCACATGTTCATTCCGTCATGCGAAGTTCCATGAAGAGGCATGCGCAGAGGGGCAGACGGCTAGTATGGGGGAGCGTGTCCTGAGTGTCGGGGGCAAAGCACGGCACGGGGGTGGGGCACAGTCCCTCCCAGCCCGCGGACTCAGGCGCAGTGCAGGAGGAACGTGCGCGCGCTCCGTTTCCAGGGTCACGGGTCTCAGACTCAAATAAGTTCTCTAATTTTTCTACGAAATCACACACGTTAAGAAGTTCCACTCTTCTGATCGCTTCTGAAAAAAAAGTGTGGGGATGCATTTGGGGAAAGAAACTAGAAAACAATGTTTTAATTTAAATACTTGTGTTTGAAATATTTAAATTATTATATTATTATAGAAATAAAATAAAATATTATTCAGCCCTGGCTGGTGGGACTGAGCACCAGCCAGCAAACCAGAGGGTCACCAGTTTGGTTCCTAGTCAGGGCACAGGCCTGGGTTGCAGGCCGGGTCCCCAGCAGGGGGTGAACGAGAGCCAACCACACATTGATGTTTCTCTCCCTCTCTTCCCCTTACTCTAAAAATAAATAAATATAAATAAAATAATATTTAGTTTCAACACGTCTGATTTACGTCTGTGATATTAGACCTGGAGCAGCTGAAAGCAGGAAGGTCTGGGTTCAAATATTTCTTAAAACTTGGTGGCTCTGTGGCCTGAGGAAGCCACTGAACTCAGAGTTTGTTAATCTCTCTGGAAAATGGGTACGATGGATAATGTTTTGGTCTCGACGAGGCTGCACAGGGCCAAGATATTTGGTCAAACACATGTTTGGGGTGTTTCCTTCGGGGTTCTTTTTTGGTGCGATTAGCATTTAAACGGACAGACTCGTAAAGCAGATTGCCCTCCCTCGGGTGCGTGGGCCTCACCTAACTGGCTGAAGGCTCGAACAGAACAAAAAGCTGACACTCTTCCAGGTGGGAGAGAGTTCTGAGAGTTCTGAGAGTTCTCAGCCTGCATGGCTGAGCTGGCGCTGGGGGATTACTCTGGTCCTGGCCTCAGCCTCAGGCTGAAGCAGCCCTTGGGCCGAAACCACACCATCTGCTCTCCTGGGCTTCCGGCTCGCCGGCTCATCCTGGAGATCCTGGGACTTCTCGGCCTCCCTCACTGAGGGAGCATGTTTCTCAAGGCACATCACATGTACTATGTATGACCTTCCTGGCTCTGATGCTCTGGGGGCCCCGACTAACACGGCGAGTGTGCCCCGAGGGCAGGGCACAAGGTTGCTGGAGGTCCGGACATAATGACTGTGCCGTCTCCGGCAGAGGACCTGGAAGGGCAAGGCTCAGCCCCCGACGGCATCCGCCGTCACCTTCCTGTCACCGGCATCTGGACGGTTGCCCTGGGTGTGCCCCGGGGATCACCTCTGGGAGGGCCCTTCCATGGCTGATGACCCTCTCCGCCCTCCCTTCCCTCTGGTCACTGGCTGTCGTGACCGCCGGGGATCACATCTCTGTGACCCCACCTCTCGGAGTCCCTCCCACCAGTTCTCAAGCCTTCCCCGCATCACGGCGGCATTCCTCTGATCCTCCCCTGCTGGGAGGCCCCTTCCAACACACCACGGCGCTCACTCTCTCCTCCGCCCTGTGGCGGGTGGCACGTGGGCCCCTCCCCACACTGGGAGAGCGGGGGCTGACCCTCGTTCCCTTCTCAGCATAGTCCATGGGGGGGGGGGGCGGTGCTGGCCTGGGGCGGTGATTAATCTCGTCCTGTAACCTGACAAACCAGGTGTCTGCGATAAGTCCTGGTTGTCTCATCTCTGCAAAGGCGTCTTCTGGCTTTGTGTTTCCCCGGGGGGGGGAAGTGTGAAGGGTGTTTCTGCCCGTCGGAGAGCGCGCCCCTGCAGCGTGGACGAGGGACAGGCCTGGCCCAGCGTGCTCCTGACGCGGAGGGCGCCCCTGGTGGCCGTGGAGATAGCCGCGCCTCGGAGACCACGGAAGATGCCCTTTCCTGGGAGGAGAGGCCAGTGGCCGTAGGTGGCTGTCAGGCCTTTAACGGGATGCCCAGCTTCTGGCAGCTACCTGCCAGTCACACCTCCCGGGGCGGCCACACCAAGGACTGAGCCGTGGGCGGGCGCAGCTCCAGCGTGGCACTGCCTGAGACGTACTTCCGCTCCAGCCCCCCGTGCGTCGCCCCTGAGGCTGGGCCTCTCCTCCCCCCACTGCCCTTCCCTGCCCCCCTTCACGCCAGTCGCCCCAAAGGGGCTCCCACGGAGCACCCGCCCCGGCGGCCGTCCCAGAGAAGCAGCAGGGCAGACGCCAGCGCCTTCCTTCTCCTTCCCGCCCGCCCTCCCTCCAAGCCCCTCCCCCCTGTCTCCCCACTGTGAGCATGGCCACCGGAGAGACCCAGCGACACTGGAAGGTGCCCTGGTTCCACAGCCCCGGGCGCTGGCTGCTCACGGCCTCTGTCCGGCCCCTGGGCAGCTCTCCCGGGACCCGGCAAATGGCCTCCACGTACATGCCCCATCAGGGCCGCCCTCCCGTGCTCACACATCTTCCCCTTGAACTCACTGAGGGGAGAGGGGATGTGTGTGCCACGGACCAGGAACAGGGAATCGATGGGAGACAATCAGCTCAAAGCAAATGTCACCCAGAACAAACAGACAGAACACACGGGGCTCAGCGGGCTCGCACGCTCCGAGGAGTAACAGAAACAGGGAGCTGTCCCCAGGGGGCGGTAGAGGGACGGGAATACAGGGAACCTCGCTAGGCGTCTCCTCGCTCCGTGGACTTTGCAGGTGAGCGTGTGGGGCTGCGTGGAGCTCACTCCCTCCAGGGAGTCTGGGTTGTTTGTTTTTCCCTAAGACGCTGCCTTCCTGCTGCGGCCTGTCCCAGCGACGAGCCCTCACCTGCTTCCGGGGGCTGTGGCGTCTCCCTGGGCGGGGACGCCGGGGCAGCCTGCGGAGGGGAAAGGGCCAGGTGTGTTCTGGAGAGTTCCACTCCCAGCAGGACAGACGCTCCCACCCGGTGGTGCGAGCTGCAGGCAGGGCGGGGGCGCCCCCCACACAAGGGGGTGTGTGTACCCCCAGGGGGACCAGGCACAGGGTGCGTTCCTCCGGCAGCTTTCCAGGATCAAAGTGTTTACACCCGTCCCGTGGGAAGTCTCGGAGTGGACGATGCGGTCACCCTTGCCGACTGACAGGGGCGCTGAGGCTTGCGTCCAGCCCTGGACCCGCGGAGCGAGGAACCGCAGGGCAGGGCCCGGCCCTCCAGCTTCAGTGGTTCGCACTGCTGCCCGGGCTGCTGTCTGTCTGCTGGATTCATTCTGTCCCTCTTCTCTCTGTTAGTCTGTGTTTGGGGGGCGGGGCTGCTCAAGAAACACTGGAGTTTTTGTCTGAGACTGACTTGGCCGGACTGGCGTCTTTTCCCAGTGACTCGGGCTCAACAGCTTCGAGCACAGAAGGGCACCCCCCTTCTTACAGCAACATCTGGGATGTGGGCCACTTTGGGGGCCACACCTGCACAGTGAGGGCGAGAAAGGTCGGAAAATGCTGCAGTAATCACACACAAGGAACCGAACTTTTTTTGTTTACTTTTCCCTGCCTTCCTCCCCCTCCTCGTTTCAGCTGCCTTCAGTATAACCTCCCCATGGTTCCGAGGTTGGGGGTAAACCTGCTTTCTTCGGGTCGGCTGAAAACCTGAGGTCCCTGGGGCTTCCCGTGCCAGAGAACGCGGCTCAGCATCCAAAGCCCCCCCCCCCCCCCCATAACGAGAGCTCAGATAATCCCCCGTAAACACACAAGACACAAGTCATTTCAAATGAACCTAATTTGCTAAATATGGGGACGGAGGCCGTGAGCCACTTCGCAGAGAGAGAAGGAATTGTTTCACGTCAATGCACCGATGACTGACAAACTGGAAGAATTCGGGGTTTGGAATTAAAAATATAAACCTATTTATCGAGCTTATTGTTGATTCAGAGGATCATCATAATTTTATCAGTGCCACTCCAGGCCAAACGATTCCCCTGACACGGTCCACCCCAAGCATGTTCGCTGTTGTGGCCAGCAGCTAACTACCCTCTACTATTTTAACTGTGACTAGCAAACTCGTCGGCAAAAACGGTGGATCCTCGGAACCCCACCCCCGGGCTCTGCCCAGCCCCCCAGGCCCCACTCGCTGGTCCCCGCCGGCCACAGGCCTGAGTGCAGCACGTGGCACTTTAGTGCCTAAGGACACCACTGGGTCCGACCCAGTGTCCGGGAAGCCCCTCGGCCCCCCTGCCAGCGGCAGTGTTGACACTGAACAAAATACGGTCCTCGTGTTGTCCTTAACGAGTGATACTTTTCAAAACTGCGGTGCCCTGGGCACTGTGCAAAGCGCTTCATCTACACCCTCTTTAGTTCTGGCTCCGTGTTTTAAGATTTACGCCATTATTCCAGGAATTCACAGGAAAACCCCGAGGTGCGGAGGTCAGCAGGTCACCCCAGGGAACACGGGCAGCGTGGCGCAGCGCCGCCGGGGGGGTGAACCCGGAGCCTGGAACCTGCCTGCGGCTCCATCAGGGAGCACCTCGGTTTCGGAGACTGAACCACCTGTGCTGACCGCACCTCGGACCTCGTTCCCTCCCTGTGAGGGGTGCTGCCGCCCTACAGACGCCGCGCTGGAACGGTCCCGCGCCCGCCACGGTGCTGCCTCCTCACACGCACCTTCCACCCCCAGCGGGCCTGTCACCTGCACATGCCCTGCTGCGTGTGTGAACAGCGGCTGAGAGTCCGTGCTCACGGACCCTCCTGCAGTGGAGGGCTGGCCCCGAGCCCGCAGCGCCGGTCCCTTTCCTTCCCCACGGATGCCTTTACGCAGGGTCGTAGCCCCCCCTCCCCCCACGGACGCCTTTACGCAGGGTCGTAGCCCCCCCCCCCCACGGACGCCTTTACGCAGGGTCGTAGCCCCCCACGGACGCCTTTACGCAGGGTCGTAGCCCCCCCTCCCCCCACGGACGCCTTTACGCAGGGTCGTAGCCCCCCCCCCCCCCCCCCCCACGGACGTTTCGGGGAGTCTGGGACAGGCCCAACCACCATCCAGGAGAAAATACAGGCGCTGTCTCTTCGCCGGAACACGACCAGTGGCACCATCTCTAGGTGCTTACTTCCCGCCCTGGGCACACTCACACGTGCAGACCAGCAGGCATAAAGGGAGGGGCACACTTAAGGCATTTGCAGAACAGAAACAAAACTGCAAATGCACGTCATCAGACTCCCACGGCTGCGTCAGCACTTTACCGTGTCGCATGTCCCTCATGGCATAGCATAGCATGTTCGGGCACCGTTTCCTGAGGTCATGAAACGTTTTCTGAACGTGCTTTTCTTGGACCAGACGTAACACATTCCACGCCGTGACGGCGAGGCGTCAGCTGCTCTTCTCGCTCTGGGCGGTCGGACGTAGCAGCGCCCCCTCCGGCCGTGTCCCCGAGCCCCGATCCCTCCGCGCACTGAGTCACTAGGTTGGGGCTCCCCCGAGGGGCTCTGTCCCGAGGGCCGGGCTGGTCCCCAGAGAGCCTGTCCCGGTGCGGCCCCAGCTGTGTCCACGCGCGTGTTGACCCCCCCACACCTTGGCCAGCGCTGGGTTTTAGCACACGGACGAAAATACTTACTGACTCGGCCGCTGAAAAAAGCCATCTTCCCGGAGTTTGCATCTAAAATAATTAATGCAGTTGCTCACTGGTTCTTCGAGATAACTCTCAGGGCCCTGGTCTCGGGGCCTGCACGTTGTTTTACGGGGAGCTCAGTATGACTGCAATGATTCCCAATCCAGCGGTAATTGCTTCCCTTTCTTTACGAGGCCCCTTTGCCAGCGGCCGCCCCCTGTGGGCTTGCCCGTGTTCAGGCATTCTGACACTTTTTACTAGATTTTATGAGGTCTTTGAACACGGACCCTTGAGAGAAATCGACGACCACTTTCGGAACTAGATTATTACATTTCAGTTTTATTCTTTTATTCTTAAGCCAGCCAGTATGCTTGGGCCTTCTTCATGCTGAGCGTTGTGAGTGATCTCGTGCACCCGAAAGCCGCATGTATGTGCTGACTACACGTTTGTAACGTGACCATCCCTGTTGTCGCTGGTCTGCTCTGTTGGCCGGCTAGCGGAACCCTCTAGAGCGACGTCTCTGCAGGTCACTCTGCAGCGAAACGAGGCGCCTTCCCCGAGTGAAGCTGTGTCCCTGTGGGAACGGCCAAGGCTGTGGGGGTGAGGATGGGTGGGGGGCACCCACCCACACTGGGTTTCGGCTTCTTCACCAACGTAACGGGAATCACAGCCAGACACTTTGTGAGGAGAAAGGCAATTAACTTTACAGCACTCCGAGTGCTTAACAAATCATTAAATAATGTATCTCCCGTGATTTAAGTTGTCAGAGATAAGACCGTTCAGGGTTTGACTCGGGACACCTGGGGATTAAAAGGTTTTTCACTTAGCGTCGCAGGGGTTGGCCGGGTTACTGCACAGAAGCAATTTCAGGCCGTTCCCTCCCCGCGGAGGGCCCTGGAGGGGCCGCCAGACACGGGTGGCGGGGGGAGGAGAGGGGTACCTATGGGGGAGGACACCGGTGCAGAAATGGAGAAGAGAGAGAAGAGGGGTGATGACGTGGCCCCCAAACAAGTCACAGCCGGTCTCCTCGCCGCCCTCCCTGTGCGGGGACCTGGGGACCATCAGGGATTGTGGACACAACGGTCTCAGCTAATCCACTCTTTCCGGCACAGACTCCGCTGTCCCTCCTGTAACAAACAGACCCTTCTCGTCGGTTTCTCTCCGTGCGGGACAGCTTCCTGCTGCTGCTCCCCATGGCCCTGGCCGGGCTCCGGGCGCCCATGTGCCCGCAGGGGAGGGGGTCGCTTTACAGAAACTGTCGGCCCGGCAAAGAGGAGGCTGTTCTGGAAGCCCAGAGACCTGAGCTCCATCTCCCTTCTGGAATTTTCTGAGACCCTGAACCACAGCCTCGGTTTTCCGTGTCTGTTCGATGAAGGGGTTCGGCTTCGAGGAGCTGGCCCTGCGGTTTACTCATCCTGGTCCACGGCAGACAGCACAGCGCAGAATGCTGGCTCCAGCCTTTGCTGAGGGTGGGGGGACGGGGAGCCCGGGGGAGGGTCTCCTGGTCCCACCTGCACCTGCCGTTGGATCGGTTGATAGAAGCTGCTAGGACAGGGCCTCCACGCAGCCGTGTGGGTCAGCTCTTCAACAGGGGACGGGACCCTTGAAAGCGGCGAGGGCCTGAGGACAGTCAATTCTGTGACCACCACCTTGTCCCAGCGCCCGGCCACCAGGCACCTGCCAGGGGCACACACCCGCTGCTGCCGGCCGGCTGGCCCTCCCGGACACGGCGGGATCCGCCGCAGGACAGAGCTCAGGGCGCCGGTGCCCAGGCCTTTACTCTCGAGAGACAGAACCAGAACGGAAGCATGCTGCTCTTCCCTGACCCATGGGGAAGCTCAGAGAGTCCCCGGTGCAGGCCGGCAACCCAGGCCCGGGGGACCGATTTCATAGGTGGAGTCGTGACACCTGTAAAAGCGACCCCACCAGAGCAGCCCCGTCCAAGCGGCCCCGGGAGCTGTGCGTCTGGACTGACGGGAGGGAGGGAGGCGGGAGCCAGGGCCCAGCCGCTGCTCTCCGGGGCACCTGCTCCGTCCTCAAATACACGCTGCTTCCCGGCAACACCCCGAGCTCATCCCTGTCCCGTGGGTAAACCGTGGGGCTCACACTGGGCGGGTGGGGGTGGTCGTGGGTTCTCAGTCCCTAAGCGGCCTCGATGTTAATCATCAGGCCTCTCAGAATGACCTCGCAGACCACCCGAATGCGAACCACGCCCCCTGGCCCGAGCTCACTTCCTGCTCAGCGGACATAACCGGACCCCCAGACCGCTCCCAGCGTTTGGGCATCGGGGCGCACGAGAGAAAAACAGGTTTGTAAGATGTTTTTGTTCTGAATCCTCATGGCGTTTTCGGTGTAAACCTGTCTCCTCCTTCCCTGCTTCTACTTTAATTATTCTTATTTTCTAAGTGCCATTATTTGGCTGTTTCCCCCCAGTGCTTTGGAAAAAGCTTCATTAAATCCACTAAATGGCATATTAAATCAAACTTAATGCGGTAAGGAAAAAAACAGAATTGTCTTTCTTTTACATGGGAATAAAAATTTTTCTCCGTGAGTAACCTGTCAAAGCCGTTTCTGAGAAATTCATTGCAGGGCACTTCCAGGGAGGCGCTGTGTGAAGGAAGGGGGCAGTGGAGAGCCTGTCTGTGACCAGCGGTGACAGAACACGCTGTTGGAGGCGAGTGGCGCCGATGCGTGCAGACGCATTCATCCCTCTGTCCTCCTCTCCGGCCGTGCCCGGGACCCCCCACGACAGCAGAAAGGGGGCAGATTCGGTGTGTGATTACGTGGAGTGGTTGGGCAGAAACCGACGCACACAGTTGTTGTAAGGGATCAAAACACGGACCTCTCCCATTCTGGAAGGCAAACAGTTGGAGACGAGAATGTTCAGACAGAATGGCATTGAACTTCCAAAAAAATACGATGAACTCAGAAGCGGCTTTGATGGTTTGAGATCGCAGTAGCCAAGGAATCAACCTACTGGTGTAGCTGATAATCTTGGCGAAACGGAAGGCAGCATTTCCTCCAGCCCGAGGCGGATCAGAAGTGATTCTCTTGTAAAAGGGACCTGCTTCCTTATCTTTAACATCCCATGTGGTCTGCAACGCCCCCTGCCCCTTGTCACCATCCCCAGAATATTGCCCTCCGCCATCCCCCCCAGAAACGAACGCAGGGAGGGAGTCCCGGCTGCTGGAAACACCAGTCCCCGCACGGAGCTCTCCAAGGTGCTCGGAACCCTTCTCACGGATCCCAACTACAAGGTAACGCTCTTCTGGGTTAGGTCTTCGAATCAGACGATCATGGGAACAACGCAGAGTTCCAGCTTTGGCAGAGGTTCCGCACAGCTGGACGCAACCCTCCTGTCTACCGAGCGGCGGCAGGCTGGAGGGACTCGGGGTGTCTGTCGCTGGGGCATCTAACCTGGGTTTGCGTTCGTGGAGTCCAGATGCCTGTTTGACAGGGGCTGCAGCTTGGGTTCCCCGAGACTGGAGCAGGAAGGAAACCCGGGCCGGAGAGAGAAATGGGGAGAGGACCAGCCCCCGGCCCTGCTGGGGACATGTGACACTGATTCTCAAATTCGATGCCCGTGCCCGGGGACCCGGAGACCCTCTGGGGCCCCCGTTGGGTTTTCACAGGCAGGCTAGGGTGTCCGTGGCTCTTGTGAAGCTGGGTGCAGGAGCAGTGGTGGGCGCTCTGCTGGCCCCTTGGTCACACCCACGGTCGGTCACCGCCTTCTCGTGACATGGTCACTTAAGAATGCCCATGAGGAGGCAACACAGAGGATGCCTCTCTCGACCGCAGCCTCCTGGGGCAGACCGTGCCGTGCCCTGCCTGAGGGAGCGGGGTGCTGATGGAGGCCGCCCTGCCGCCCAGGAGAGAGGGTGCTGGTCTCCAGGAGGAATTCTTTCTTGGGCAAGTCTTGGATTTCCGAGATGAACTCGCTGCTTTCGCACGAAGCTTCCTTTCCAATTCAAAGAAAGATGAACGGCCTGCAAGCCAAAGGGTTGCCAGTTCGTTCCCCAGTCAGGGTACATGCCTGGGTTGCAGGCCAGGTCTCCAGTAGGGGGCACTCACGAAGTAACCACACATGGATGTTTTTCTCCCTCTCTTCCTCCCTCACGCCTTCTGTCTCTAAAAATAAATAAAACTTTAAAAGAAGGAAGGAAAGATGAACGCCCCATGACCAGGGTGCCGGTTTTGACTGAGCAGGAAAACTCACCACACACCGTGCGGCTGGAAAGAGTCACCACGTGTCCCCTCACCCTTGCACGGGTCAGGAGTCCAGGCGCGGCTCGCGGGGCTCTGCGGCCTGGCTCTCACGCTCCAGGTGGCCACGCCCGCTTCTGACCTGGCGGCTGCAGAGGGGCCTTCTTCCAGGTGCGGCTGGGTTCCCGGTGGGATGCGGCTGTGGTTGCGGACGGAGGTCCCCATCCCCTCGCTGGCTGTGGGCCCGAGTGGCTCTCTGTCCCTGGAGGTCACTCTCCGTTCCTGCCGTGAGGGGTCTTCCTCCGGTGGCACCTGCCCCCCCAGACCCTCCCCACCCCGGGTAGGTCGGGGCCGCTGAAGACAGTGTCGCTGGTGCCTTCCACGCAGCTGAACCACGCAGCTGAGGGCCCGGGGGTGGGGGGGACAAGTTCACCTGGGGCGGGGGTGGGGATGGGGGGCATCCTGCACGGCCAGGCGCTGCTGGGGCCCTGCAGACAGACCTGCGCTGCTGCACGGAGTCAGATGTCACAGCGGGGTGTTCGGTGACACTTCCTCTGACATAAACGATCGGCAATTATTTCATGAAAAATTACTAGATGATGTGTTTACTGATGAAATTTTAGCTTTTAAGCAAATATTAAAATGTTGGAAAACTAGCATCTCCCTCTATAATCTTTACAACTTTCAAGTACGAAAAGGTTTTTTCTGATGACATGGGGAGTGATACTAACAGATCTTTTAAAAGATATTGCACAAAATCTATTAGATATCGGCAGCAGCAAACACAAATCTGAACGTGTCAGCGAACCAATACTTTTAAAATGGTCCAGGTGTGGGGCCACAGAATCATTCGAGGGGAAAGACCCATTCAAAATGCAGGGCAGATTGATCGATGTTACTATAATTGAGTGTGAAAATTATTTATAGGTTTCAGGCTCCGCATTGCGACTCACTTTTGAGAAACAGCCATCTATTAAGTTCGGTGCTCAAAGATCAATAAAATATTCCTCTACTTGCCAACCCTCTCTCCGTGTGAGCCCTGACGGTCCACACGGATCTCACTGAAAATCGCCACGCACGGCACGCCGGACGCAGGAGGAGACACGAGACCAGCCTCCTCCTTCCAGGCTGATGGATAACACGTTACAAAAATGTAGAATGGTCCACCCTTCGCACTACCTCTTTGTCTTTGCTCATGGAGGATGCAGTATTTTTGTTACTTATGGTAATTTAAGGGGCCGGCCGCCACTCTAAGTGAGCACGTGCTTGGGTGTTGCACACGCGTGCAGGACAGCGGCCGGTCTCCACGCCCCCCGGGCAGGGTGTGCGTGGGGTGGGGGGCCCCCCTTCCATCCGCACTGTGGGCTCTTCCTGTCTCACGTACGGAAATGGGTGTGATGCCAATGGGTGTGTCAGCGTGTAAGGAAGTTCAAGAAGGTGGACCCCCTGCGTGCTGCGGGCAGAAATGGAGATGGCGTCCCTCAGCCGGCCCAGGATGGAACCCCCTACCGTCCACACCTCCACTTCCCGGCGGATACCCAGCACAGAAAGCAGGGGATTGGAAAGGTATTTGCAGTCCATGTTCACAGCCCCCCTGTTCGTAAGCCGGGGGCCGGGGGGGGGGGAGGGAGCAGCTCCAGAGCCCGTGGCAGGATGGAGGCAGACACGAAAGGAAGCCTCTCCCCGCAGTGGGACACTGCCCAGCCGTGAACAGAAGGAAGCGAGGCCACAGGCTGCCACGGGCTAACCCTTGAGGACAGGGCCCTGAGGAAGCTTCGCCAGCGCCGGCGGTCCCCACCGGAGAGCACGGCCCGCCCCCACTGCACGGGCGGGGACGCGAGTGCCCCGTGCTCTGTGGACGGCAGCCGCCGGGAGGTCCCTCGGAGCCGGAGCTCTTAGCCCGATATTACGACAGGTTCAAGAACAACACCATTTCCATTGTGCTGGACATTAAGGAAAACACTCCAGAGACGATAAGGGAAAGTGCTTTTGGCCAGCGTGATGGGCAGAATAATGTGCGGCTTCGGAGCCTCGCTTCCCGCCAAGGGCTGGCGCTTCCTTTATCTTTTCAGCGGGAGACGTTATTTCCAACGTCGAGTCACAGGTAGAGGTGTGCGGAACCCCTGTTACCTGCCGGTCTTTCGCGACACTTCTTAGCTATTCTTTTCAGGGACTTCCCTCCCAGCCCCCCTTGTTTTGGTGCAGATATCAGTGCATAAATGTGCCGTAAGCCCATAAGTGCGTCAGGTTGCCTCTTGGAAGAACTAAGGTGCTTCTGAAAATTAATGACCATAATATCATCATCATGTGTTAACACACAATAAAGCCTTAATATCATCCACCATCCAGCTAGGATTCAAATTTTCCTAGTTATCTCAATGTAATTACTAATCTAATTGGCCACGTAGGACTCAAATAGGGTGTAGGTGTTACAGTGGGTGGGTGTGTCTCTGAAGCGTCCTCCGGAATTGTGCAGTTTCTCTTCCCGCTTCTCGCCTGCTCCACCCACGCTACGATTTATTCATCGAGCGGAATGAGCTACGCACACCCATTGTCAGAGTCCCACTCGTGGACTTTGCTAACCGTGCAGCTGTGAAGGTCTTTTGCGCTCCTCTCTGTCTTTCCAGTGTCCTGAACGTCGTCGGCCAGCTACTCGGGGCCGTCACGGGGGGCGGGGGGAGTCCCCCCCCACCAGTCCTGTCCTCTCCTGGGCAGAGGGGACCTCCTGATTCCCACACTTCTGGGCTGCTGTGGGCCTGGCCAGCTCAGAGCCAAAAAGGAGGGGTCCCATGTGGAGAAGCAGAGAGAGAAAGGGCAGGCGTGAGGAGGGTCACCCTCCGCCAGCGACCACCGGCCTGGGTCTCAGCAGAGGGCGGAGGTGGGCAGAGGGGTCTCGCACATGCGCATCAACAGGGCTTGCAGGTGCGTGCGCCACGAGCTCCGCGGTCCCGGGCAGGCGGGAGAGGCTGCGCCCAGGTCGGACCCTGTGGTGATTTGCCTAGGAAGGGGTTCAGAGCACGCCACCCCGAACAGGCTGCTTTGGCAGTGGGGACGATTTACTAGCTGCGGACCCTGAGAACCGGCGAACGCAGGGAGCGCTGACCCCGAGGGGCAGCATCCAGGGTCTCCCCCGAAGTGTGGCGGTGGTGCCAGGTCCCGTGGAGCTGTCTTTATTTCTTAAGGCTGTGGAGTGAGTTTTCCTTCCCGGGACCATGGGAATTTAACAAAAATAGGGATGACCCGGGAAAGGGCCCGGGAGCGGGTGCTCCTGGCGGAAGCCGCAGGCAGGCTCGGAGGAAGGCTCACCTGGGCGGTTGCCTAGGGAACCGCAGCCTCGGGAGGAGGCCGGCGGGATTGGCGGAGCGCTGTTGCCCGGGGCCGCCCTGCAGGCGCCGGCCGGGCGGGATGCTGCGCTGCGCTCCGGGGAGCGCTTAAACCCTCTCTGCTGGAAGAGGCCTCGAGCCGGCAGTTACCCTTCGGGGACTCCCGTCCCAGGGCCAATAAGCGGAGGAGGCTCCCTTCCCCAGGACGCTCCGAACGGTCTCTCCCCACGAAATTAAAAACGAGCGAGTCATACCCGACCACGTTATCTCTCAGGGCGGCAGTTTAACCGAGGAAGCAGGGAGAGCCACAACCCCGGTGGCGACGCGTGGAAAACGTTCGCTGGAAACCTGTGCGGCTCCTCAGCGCGTCTCAGGGACGGCAGCAGCCTCGTGCTGGGGCCGCCGGCCACGGAGGCTCGGTGTCAGCCACCCCCCCACCCCCCACCCGGCAAGGCCTTGTTAATCAGACTGCCGGTGTGAGCCACGCTCGATCCTGAGTTAGCTGTTTAAAAAACAGAACGCAAACAAGACACAATAAATACCCCGAAGCTTCAGGGACGAAACCCGAGTATCCCAAGGCTTCACCGCAGCGACTGGATGGAAGCCAGGGGCGCGGGGGCCGGAAGGGACCTCTGTGTGCAGGTGTGTGACGTCATTCGGACGCGCGTGGTCCCACCGAGACACGTGTGACCAAGGTCATGTTGTTACTCACGGCGGGGTTCAGGGGCGGGGAATTGTTTAAGGACAAACTTGGTTAGTCGTATGAATGTGTGTCTACATGTGTGAGTTTGTGTGTGTGTGTGTGTGTGTGTACCCAGATACACACACGAGAGTGAATAAGCTCAGAAACTTACACAAGCCTGTGGTGCGGGGGTGCGACCGCCCAGGAGGCCACCGTGGTCTGCACCTACAACAGCTATCGACCAGGGACGCTGATTCCTCGAAATTCTGCCCCATAAATATTTCACGTCCTAGACATGTGTGAAGCCTTAGTAACCTCCCGCCCGCCCCTGGCCACCGGACACAGGGCTGCCCAGAGGGCCAGTTCCCAGGGCCCGAGGTGAAGCTCCAGGCAGGCGTGAGAGCCGGAGACACGCAGGTGGGGGCAGAGACGGGAGCCGCCCCAGCAAGACAGCAAAGCAAAGCCCTGGGGCACAGGACCCTGGTCTGGAGGCACCAAACGTGAAACCACGTTCGTCCCGGATTCCCCCCGGGAAGTCCGGAAGTGCAAGCGCCAGCACAGAGAAGGTCCAGGAAAAGGCTCTGTTTACCGCAGGGAACGGGGGTTGTTCAAAGTGGGGTGTTTTATGTGTCTTGTCCCTGAGCGAACTTTTTACTGTTAATTAATCTTTTTTTGGGGGTGGGCATGACTTTAAATTTTCGAGGAATAAAATTCCTGGTCATCATTTTTAAAATGTGATTTAATTTCTAGAGGAGCAAAGGAGATGACATTGACCTTTCAACTAGAAAAAGCAAAATTTTCTTGGAAGTTCAATGAATTTTATTTCCTGTTACTTTCTTTGTGCGTCTCAATACCCATCTTCTAAACTCCAGTCAAAATGTACAAAGTAGTTTACAGATTTCTTGAACACCTGTTGCTGAAAAAAAACATATAAAGAAGCAAAATAATAAGCTTCCTGCCTAGAAGTAATCAGATTAAAATTAGCTAATGAAATAAGACCTAAAGTGTAATCATCCAAGTGAAAACTTCATTTCACAAGAAACGACTTTGAAAATAGAGTTTCCTGGGCAAAGGAAATTGCAAATCATCTGAGGTTTGAAAAAGTAACATTAGGAAGACTCTGAGGGGTATGATGTATGTTATAAAGTATCCGGTTTCGATCCACACACATCGAGGCCACAGCAGCAGATTTCATAACCAGTTCAGATCAAGGAGTGCGATGTCAGAAAGTCTTGTCAAGTGTGTGGCAATAAAAAACACAGACATTTTCCATGAGGCGGGGTTCAGAGAGGTGGGCACGTTGAAGACCCTCACGAGGTAAGCAGCTGGCGGCCAGCTCCGTTCTTTGGGCAGCGATGGCGTTTTCTCTAAAATCTAGAGAAAGATTGACGGCAGAGCCCTGGTCTATTTTCAGAAAACCCGTAATGAAAATTCTGCACTTTTCCTACTGCCACTGAAGGAATCAAGGAAATACAAAAGAAGTTCCAAGAAATAGAACCCTTTACAAAAAGCTCCTTTGTCCGAGTGAAAGGAAATGCAGTGAAGGTGTTAATTTCTTAAATTTTACATAATCTCAGCCCTCGCAGTAACCGCTGTTTCAAAGGCTTTAGGTCGTCATGTCAATTATTTCAACCGAGTGAGGACTTAGCTCCCAGGGTCCTGAGCCATTTTGTCAATTAAGAGAATTGTAATCCACGTGGAGTTCTCCAAGGAACATTCCAAGAGCGAGGTTTGAAAAGGAGTGTATGGTCCTCACAGGGATATTACCTGTCACGCCCCAGCTCGGGGCAAGGGCTGACCGGCGCAGGCCCGGCTGGGCTGGCTCTGTCTCGGACGCCCACTCTCACCTCCACCGTGCGCCCTGGAAGGTGGTCGTGCAGGGCTCACCCACGTCAACACATGTCTCCAGGTTTCAGTTTCTGAGACTGATGTTGAATTGCCTGCAGCCGTCGGCAGGGGCCCCCGCCGCACCACAGGGAGTGCAGCGGAGTGGGCAGAACCAAGCATTCTTCTGCTTTAGCTGCAGACGGCCAGCTCGGCAAGGCCGGGAGACAGAGGCCACCAGGCCAGGGGGTTTGCAGGGGGCGGCAGAGCCTTACCCCGGGTCCTGTCTGTGGGTTGGAGGAACCGCAGACGCCGAGGAGAAGGTGAGGGGTCACAGTGGACGAGGCAGGGTTTGTCGGGCCAGCGTCTGAGGACAGCTGGGAAAGCGGGGTGCATGCAGCTGAGGGGGTGCCCAGGCGCCCCCAGGAGCGCTGACAGCAGACGATGAGAAGGGACAGTGCTGTCACCTGAGGGTTCACGGGGCTGCGTTTCCTAGTCCGGGTTCCCCAGGCACCGAACACTTCCCGTGACCCGTGACAGTGGTTTCACCCAGTGTCTCCTCAGAAACCGGACTTCGGGGTCCGTGTCTCCCAGTGCCAGCGGGCGGGCGCATCCCGCACCCCTAGGACTCGCACCGCCTGACCTCAGCGCTGGCTCTCTGCGAAACCCTGGATTGCTCGGGGTCGTCGGATCGTGCGGACGGAGATGAAAATGGGAAGTGCCGTCTAGACTCCTCCTGAGCGGGGCCTGCGCACCACCTGCACGGCTGTTCTCCCACGGAGTGTCGTCCACAGGGAGACCGAGTGTCCTTAGCCCCTGAACTGATCCGTGGAGGGGACCTGCGAGGTCTGTGTCCTGTCCGTGAGGTCAAGCCCTGCCCAGGCCTCTGCCTCACCTCTCGTCCCCAGCAACATAGTTCAAGTTCAAGCTCCTTATCATGCAGTCACATGTCGGCCAACACACACTTTTCCGTCACCTGCAAATGTCAACGCTAATTCAGCGTTCTCCAAGTGCTCTTCCCTTGTCCCTTTGTCACCTCTCAGGTGGTCCTTTCAGGCTCAACCGTCCCCTTTCCCCTCCAGCTCCCCGCCCACCCACAGCCCATTCCTGGCCCACTCCGCCGACAGCCCCCTGCCGAGACCGCCGTGTCTCCTGATCTGCCTTCCCGTCCTGTGCCGACCCCCTTTCCACATGGCGAGTCTTCGAGGGCCCGCCATTCATGGAGAGAGGGTGTCTGACTCTGCATTTTGTGTAAATACACACGAGTCTTAACCTGAAGCCCACCCGTGATCCCCGCCCGGGGTCTCAGGCAGACATGAAGTTCATAGACAATGCCCGTGAACTCTAGTGCGGATGGCGAGTCCATAACTCTCATTAACTGTCCAGTGGGGCTTCTGACCCAAGCATACACCGAGAGCTGCTACTAGTCAAATTACAAACTCCTGGAGGCAGAGACAGTGAGTGTGCTGTTAATCATTCTTCTACGGCCAATGCTTGTCATCTGCCAGCTCTGTCTGACTCATATGCTCTTAAAATGCGCATTATCACCACTGGTTGGGTGACCTGCCTGTGCAAAGCCACGGTGTCACTGTCCCACCTGAACGCGCTGATCCAGTGACTGAGAGGACAAGGAACGCAGCTCGTGCATTCTCATGCCACTCGGCTTCCACACGGTTCCCAGGACCTATGCACGGCTCTCCAGGCAGGTCACGCCCTGGGCAAGCCGAAACACAGACGCTCGCTGACCGGGTAGCAGGGGCGGACAGAAGGAGAAGTTCCACTGTGATGACCTGTCCTCCCTGCCAATGTCGGACAGCACTGGAGGGCGCCCTCCGGAAATGCCACCGTACAGGGTGGCCCTTTAAGTCACAAGGCGCAGGCTGCCCACAAGAGGCGAATGTGAACATTTAGCAAATACACTCGAAGCAAGCACAGCCGGTGCATCTGACCGACTCAGCTGCCACAGGAGAGAAGCAGCTGAAAAATGATGACAGCCAGGGGTCCCTAACCCGAACGCCAGAATAATTTGTTTTATCTCATAAATAAAAAATGCAGCAAGACAAATTCACCAAGGGGATAATAACCCTCCTAAGCTTTTTGTATTCTTCAAGCATGAGAACATAACAGCCACCTGCTGTGGCCACATATTAATCTGTTTTAAATGGCCGTCATTTACGGAGTGACACTGTTGGCGCCCAACCAGCCAGTGTGGATCTCAGACATGCAGAAGTCTGGAGAAAGGGAGGGTTTTAGTTTCAGTGGTTCTGTATATAATGGCCCAGGTTTATCACGTATTAATTTTTTAAATGCAATTTTTAAATAAATCAATGCGTGAACACACATTGGACCACGAGTCTGGAACGAGCTCAGGAAGATCGCTTGCTCCATTAGGCTGCCTCGAGGTGAGGCGCCCAGCTGTTAATTTCACATCCCTAACGACCGTAATCGCGTGCTTTCCTCAAGACATATGTTCTCCTGCTTCGGCGTTGGTAAGAAATCACCTCGAGTGTCTAGTCACAAAATTGCCCCTGACACACAGCGCACCCTCCGAGGGCGCGTTACCCCCTGAAACACAAGGGTCTTCTCTGGCAGGCAGCACGCAGCTATTCAGAGTGAACTGCTACCTTGATGGGTTCTGAACACGCCGAGACACACACGGAAGCGCACCCTGCGTTACCGCCTCCTGCAGGGCGGGCAGGGGCAGCCCACGGAGTCCTCACTGCGCAGCTCGCCCGGGGCTCGGCGTGGTGCAGAAGGTGAGGTTTGGGGGACAGAGGGGTTCCGTCGAATGGGAACCCCAGCACTGGGCGTCCCGCCCTGAGCCGGCCCCAGCCCTGCAGGCAGGTGGCCCCTGGGAGCTGTGCCCAGTTGCACTGCACTGGTCCCCCCAGCTCAGCTGTGCCCCCCGCCTTGGGGGCTGGACACCACGAATGGCCAGGGTCCGGGAGGAGGACGCAAGCGCCCCAGGCAGGCCTGTGCACTGGCGTGTGGATCAGGTGCGCCCTCCCTCGGCGGAGGAGGGGGTGCTCCTGTGTAGAGGTGTGACCCAGACAGCCAGTGCAGCTGGCGGGGGTGCTCCTTGGGGACCGGACAACTTCCTCTCCAGGCACAGCCTCAGAGGCCGAGCCTTCGGCTTAAAACCAACGCAGTCAGCCCGTGGGGACCCCCAGTCCCCAGCCCGTGCACACACAGGTGCCGCAGGACTGCCTCGTGCGGCGGGGACTGTCCCCCAGCTGTGGTCAGATCCAGGCCTCTGCGAGCTCCAGGGTCTGAGCCCCGGACGCTCCTGCAGGGGGCGCTGTCTCCGCCGTCCCAAATGTTTCCCACGCGGGCCAGGGGGACGGGCCACGTCTCCCGTCTCTCCCTGCCTCCCCAGGGGTCGCGGCCTCTGCCCTCACGCTGCCCTTTACTTACTTACATGCATCTGCACAGATTCACACACGCGGTCACCCATTCACACGCGTTGGGGACAGTGCGTCACGGCGGCCCCACCTGTGACCTCGCCGGCCTCCGCCGCGGCCTCCCGCACCTCCCAGGCGCCGCGGGGAAAGCGGACGGAGCCGCCAGGGGCTCCCAGCTGCCTTGGAGCGCTGCTCGTGTGAACCCGGAGGTTTCACTCGTGCAAGATAAGTCCCTGCTGCTCACAGGAGGGTGCCGTGACTGGACAGAGGCGGGCAGCTCGCCCATCGGGGGAGGAAACGGAGCGGGAAAGGATGACACGGAGCTGCAATATTCACGTCGTGGCCCTGCGGGGGCTGGGCCGTGTGGGCGGCTGCCCGGCTCCCCGCGCCCTCGGCGCCCGAGCGCCCGGCCTCCCCGGAGGAACCGGACCTGCCGCAGCGCCGGGGCACGGTGGAGGAGCCTCTGGGTGTTTTTGTCTGGCCCCGTGGGCAAGAAAGCTTTTCTAAAAACGTGTCATTTTGGGGGGAAGCGAATTGTGCTGACCATGCTTCAGAACTCCACTTTTTAAATGGAAATGTACAGACACACCCGGCCCCCCCTCTCGGGAACAGACGCCCCGTAAACAGCCGGCTCTGCGAATCCCTGCGCCCCACTCCCGCGCGCCCCCCGGTGGGCGCGTCTGCGTCCGGCTCCTCCGCTCAGTTCCGTGTGAGCCTGCGAGAGTCCCTCCCGTTGCTGCGTGCGGGCCCAGCTGGTCTTTCCCCAATTTTTAGTTTACCTGTCGTTAGAACAGACACAGCGTTTCCGTGGACTTGGGCCAGGAGGATCCGCGGCCTGGGGGCGGGGACCCAGGGGGCGATGGGCGCTCTCACACCCGCGCAGCCTGCAAAGCGGCCCGCGCGCCCCCTTTCGTGTACGAGCCGTCCGCAGCGACTCGGGAGGCAGGCGGCATAATTCTCATCTCACCGGGCGAGGGGCAAGGAGACGCACCGGGCGGAAAGGGTGCTGGCGAATACGTAAGTCGTTAACGAAGACGTGGAGGCCGGGAGTCGGCGACCCGCAGCCCAGGCCCCAGACCGGCGGCTTCTCTGAGTCGTTCACGGTGCAGGCGCCGGCGCCGGAGTGGGCGCTCCGCGCGCCCTTGGGGCCCGAGGGAAGGTCTCGGGAGTGTCTAGGGAAAGCGGCGTGTGTTTCTGATCTGAGTGAATTCACATCGACTAATACCTCTCTTTCTTTTAGAGGCTTAGAGGTTTTTTGGGACTGATTCAAGGCTATAAGGCAGGGTTTTGCGAATTCATTCGGATCCACCCAGAACTTGACCTAAAGGTGCCCTGGGTGGAGGGAGAGCGGACGGCGTCCACTGCCCGAGAGTGCGCCAGAGCGCCACCTGCAGGGTTCCCGCGGGTTCTGCTGCATGGTCCCCGGGCCTTGGGCAGCCTAGGCGGAGATTCCCTTCCGTTCTTCAAGGTACAGTAACCGAGTGCCTTCCAGGTTCCAGCTCGCTGCCCTCGCGGTTCTGCAGAGGTGCGTTCTAAAGGGGGAGAGGGACACCCCCTGTCGTCCCGGGGGCCAGGCGTCTCCGACCCCTCTGAGGCCGAGCTTGGGCAGCGGCACCTCGGGTCGCCGACGGTGGGAGCACTCGGGACTGGGGAATGCATCCGCTATACCCAAATTCAAGCTAACCGGGAAGATAAAGCCCCTGGTTTCCCAAAACACATTTTTAACAACATGCAGGTCTTCATTTTCCACGAAGGTCTTCATTTTAAATAAAAGGGGACATCAATGGCCATACAGAACCCTCGCCTAACAGGAAAGCTAATTATTTGCGTCAACCCAAGATTAAAATCCACGGTCAGGTTTTCCCTTGATTTACGAGACAGGGCGTTCTCCCTATGAATGGGAAATTCACTACCCGCACTTTCAAGGTGATTTATCAGTTACAGAAATCCACGTGAAGATCGTATTTCTACAAATAGCCAGGGAGACGTATGTAAAACTGGGGCTCAGCATGCAGACAGGCTGCTTCTGAGTGAGGTGGCACCTTGTGGGTCAGGACTAATTTATATTTAAGAAACCCGTCTCGAAGACGTCGAAAATGCCCCAATGACAAACTGGCGCTAACAAGGTGATTACTTAATTATAATTAATGAGGGAGGCAACCATATAAAGAATGGGCTCAATTTCAGCTGATTTGAAAAAAAATGGAGTGCCCTCCATAAATCTGTTGTACCCCGAGAGCTCGATGTGGACGCAGATACTGCAAATCCATCCAGTGGCTCTTCCTGCATTTGCTAGCTGCTTTTGAGCGTGACGCAGTTTTAAAAGTGAGCGTATTTCAGGAGGAGCAACTGCAAAGCCCGCATTGCTGTCAATAAACCTTTACGACTACTTTTGGCACAATTTGTTGGGGCGGTTGAGGAGATAAGAGCCAGAGAAGAAAGGGCAAGTACCGGGGAATAAAGAACGCAGAGATAAAAGCCGGAAGCATCCAGAAACAGGAGGAAGATGTTTTGTGGTGTGGTTGTTTATCTGGCCAAGTTAAAAAAAGACTGCGTTCCTTGCTTTTCGGAGCTGTGACTCAGTGTAGCCACGGCCCTGTCAGGACAGAGCGGCCGTTTCCGGGAGAGAGGCTATCAGAGGGCTGGGTCAGCGTCCTGGGGGCCCAGGGGAGTTTGCCTAGGGACCCCACACGGTTTGCAGCCTGTATTTTCTCCCAGTGCCACACATGGAATTTTTACATCCTCACGAGCAACCACCAGTGATAAACGCGGCTACAATGACGTTAAAATGGCAGCGACCATAGACATGTGTATTTCCTAAACGAGGCCCCCTTCTCCTCCAAAGAACCCCAAATTCAGATTCCTGGGCGGAATGTTTGCATAGATATTGAAATGGCATTTGGGAAATACTTTGTAAATCTTCACGACTATTGTTACTGTTGTTTGGGTTGGTTTTCTAGATCTGGGCTTTTGTTATTTTTATTTTTTGCAGCTGCCGCTGGTAATAGCAACAGTATTTCCTTTTCCCTCATTTTATCCCGTTGAAACAAAAGCGCAGCACCAGCTGGGGCCGGTGGTGTTCAGTGTCCGATGCAGGCAAGAGAGACAAAGGAGTCATGAGCTTTTCCTGTGAAACCCCAAAGGTTTCCCAGCCAGCACCCCGGGATAAACACCGGAGGCCTCCTGGTTGCGCGAAGCAGGCAGCAACTTGCACAGACATGGTCAGTGGGAGGCTGGTGGGGACTCAGAGAGGCCCGACTCACCAAGTGGCCTTGGAGTTGAACTTCAAAGGGGCTCTGTCTCCTGCCTTCTGCGGCCCTCAGGCATGTTCTGTGTTGGGGCAGGGGCTGTAGCTTCCTGTCGTGGGCGGAGGCTCTGCCCTGGGGAGCCACCACGGTCGATGTGATTAAGACCTTCCTGCCTGGAATTACCACCCTCCTGGGGAGCAACCTGGGCCTTCTTTGGAGTATTTCCTGTCAACGCCCCGTTGCTCTCCATGGGGTCAGTTTTCCGGGTGACCCCAGCCTTGTGTGTTCAGCCTGCTGGGGTGTGGGCTGAAGGCCGATGCCCCCCACACAGCGAGGCTGGCATGATGCCGGTGAAAAATCCGTGGCCCACAGCCCTCTCACCCCGTGGCCTTGAGCTGAACTTCCGAGTGAGCCTGCACAGCTTTCCCGATTGATTGCTGCTCAGCCCTGTCTACACCACATTAAGTTTGACATCTTTTTATTTCCTTGGGCTTATGGGCAAATGTTTCTGCTCACCACTTCAATTATATATATGTTCTTTTTAAAATCAATGGCTCACACATTTAAGCTCCTGCAATTTTCCGTCAGCTGGTACGCTTCTTGTATCTACCGATTTCTAGCGCCTTCAACTCCGATGTTCTCCCTTTCGCCTTTCTGGCAATCACCCGCACCCACGCTGGTTGCTCTGGTCAGGCGTCCAGGGTGACCCCTAGAGATTCTTCTGTGGTTCTGCTCCAATCAAATCACCGGGGCCCTTGGAGACGACCAATCGGTGCTTCAGAAGCCACTCCACTCACTGGATTCGCCCACCTCATCCTGTGGCCAGTCGACTGGCATCTCAGTATCGGCTTGTGATTCAGGTCGGTTTGCAGGACCGTTACTAAACTCTCCCCGGGCGGTGGGCGCGGTTTCTGTTTGGGCTCCGCCTTTCACGGGAGTTGCTTACAAACAGTCCTTCCGGCCTCCTAGTGTGCGGGGCGTGGGGTGTGTTTAACGTTCTCATGTGGGGCCCTGGCCGCACATGTCGGAGAGTGCAGGCTCCAAGCTGACATCCTCCGGGTCGTGTTTCGGGGACACACGGGAAGTTTGCCTGGGAGACTAGCCCACTTTCTAGAGCAGTCACACAACTTCCATTTGCAAGTGAAAGTGCAGCTGCTTTCAATGGCCCTCTTAATAGATGGGATTCTTTCCGTGGTATTGATACGGTTATTGATTATCAGACACATGTAGGGAACGATACAGCCCTGTACAGGCATAAACATGAGGAACGAGACACAAAGAGACGGTTTCAGGGCCAACCCCACGTACGACCGACTGCAGACGCCCCCTCGGCGTTCTTGCTTTGAGGTTCTTTACACGTGAATCGCTAACTCAGGCAACTGGGCGTGTGTAGTGCACGTTTTGGAACAAAAGTGATAGGATGGGGTACTTACCCATTTTCATGCAAACTATATGCTAGGCCATTCTTAAGATATGGGTAAAAAATAACCACAGCACTGGGATATTTACCCAGGTATGGAAATTAAAGGTTAGGGGTATGGAAATTAAAATGAATGCTAATCAATGTGTATTGATTCAAACTTCGCAAAATTCCAGCAAAATAAGAAAAACCTACCGCGTACATCATGGTAACAACCCTGTGCTAAACTGCTAGTGTTTAACTGTAGCATTTCTAACGATAACTGTTCACAAAGGGACAGAAAGTATTTTCAAGCTTGTATCACTTGTCCCGTTTTTGGCCCGAGAATCCCAAAATTTCAGGACTGGAAAGGACCAACGGGTCGTCTGCTATTTTTCTTTTTCCTTACAAGGTGGAGCGTCCTTACCTTGAAACTGAGCGTTGAACCCCTTGCGCCGATGGTTGCTGTCCGACGTGAAGTGCAGCCGCAGCCAGTTCTTGCTGCTGATGACCGGAGAGGGCAGGTTCATGCCGGTCAGCCTGCGGAGGGGGAGGAAGAGCAGACGCCCGTGAACCCAGAGCGCGCACGCCCCGCCTCAGAGCCGCCTCCCAGTGGCCCGCGCAGCCTCCGCTTGGAGACGCTGCAGACACAGGCCGCTGGTGGCTGCGTTTACCCCTCCGGGAGGTTCCCTCCCCCACCCGCAGATTCTGTGTTTACTCTCGACGGCAGGAAGGCTCTCACAAATGTCTGACATTTTGATGCTTCTTCATTAGTGATCCACAAATGAGAAAATGGCCTTTTCATTTCCTTTTTTCTCCCCATCGGAACCTCAATCATAATGAATTCTAGGAGGTAAAGAAACTGGAAAATGATAAAATTCTGCCCTTTACGATTTGAGCCCTGGGTGACGCTCCCACCGGAAGTGGACTCACATAAACCATCTTCACGCCTGATAAGTACTACACCGGGTGCTGAGCACCACGCCCCACAGTTCACGGCGGGGCCTCTCCCACTGCCGTGACGGTGGGGGGGGGGGGTCTGTGAGGTTGGTGACAAGAGCTGGCAGACATTCAAAAACAATTTTTTAACCCTCACCCGAGGATATGTTTGTTGATTTTAGAGAGGGGGGAAGGACATCAACGTGATAGAGAAACATCCGTTGATCGATTGCCTCTCTTACACACCTCAACCGGACATGGAACCCACAACCCAGGCATGTGCCCTGGCTGGGAATCAAACCCGCAACCCCTTTGTGTATGGGACGACGCTCCAACCAACGGTGCCCACACGGCCAGCGCAAGAACTAGCAGAGACTGGAAACCAGGTAAAGTTGCCTTGGAGGAAAAGAGCATCTTCAACACAGTGGAACCTTCCCAACATCAGCCAGGATCGATCCTGGTCCAGCCGTTTAGAAAAAGATCCGCCCACTCCACAAACGGGGTAGCCTAGTTGTCAGAAAATAAAGCCCAGCCATTCACGTCCTGCTATTGGGCACCAAGGAGTCGGTGCCTCCTCAGGGGGCGAGGGGCCGGCCGGGAGGGGCACCTCCATGCTGCCCCCTGGTGGGCAGTGTGACCGCCCCTGGGCTGGGACGGGGGGGCAGACCACGGGGGACGCACTCGTGCTGGCCGAGTCTCTGTGTAGCCCGGCGGTCTTCCTGAACCTCAGTTTCCCCGTCTGTGACCTGGACTCGAAAACGCTTCCCTGGGAGCGGTCGCTCAGATGTGCGAGTGTAAAGCTCCCTGAAGCACATTTCTGATGTTCCTAACGTGTGGCCTGGTGTCACGCCACTAGCTGGCATCTCTGCCCACACACCTGTTTTCAAGGTGATGCTGGTGAGTGCAGACGGTGTGTAAGGTGTGGAGCAGGCGGCTGTCGCTGAGCCCTGGGGCGCCTGCCCTGCGTGGGCTGGGCGGGAGGGAGAGCACATTCCTGTCCCAGGACCCCGGGGCCGGGCGGCTGGGAGGAGCCCGTCCCTTCTCCTCCACCACCCAAGAAGCAGCAGCACCAAACAGAGGCGTGGCCGAGCTTTCCCGTGTCAGGTTTAGAAACGAGCAGTATCCATTTGAAGTTCAAAGCCAGACCTTGACTGTGACCAATCGTGACGGTGTTAATACCCCTGTTGGAAATAATCTTGTGTAGGAGGAACGGGCTCCTCAGAGCTGCCTGCTTGCTGGGGCTTATGTGTGGTGCCGACTGGTTCCAAAAACCGTTTTCTCACTCTAGGGTTTTGTTACAGAGCTCCCTGCCCCCCTTTTGTCCTGGGGAGATTATGTTACAAATTCCGTTAGAAACGGGTCACCTGCGTCTTTGCCTGATGCCGACAATGGCCGAGAGGAGCAAATTCTGGATTCAGCAGCCCAGCCCTTGCAGCTCGCCCGTGTTTTACGGAGGGAAACACCAGCACTGGAATCCCTGGAAGGACTGCAGCTGCAAGGGGCCGGAGAGGAATGTTTCGGGGGTTTTTGCCACAGTTTGCTCAGCCACTCAGCCCCACCCTCTGCAAGCCCCGCCCCCGAGTGGGTGTGGTTGGGTTTCAGAACATTTTACTTATCTACACTGAAATCTGCATTTTTTATTTTTTCTAGGCTACATAATCCTTTCTTCCGATTTTTTTTTCTTTTGACCCTTCACCAAGGTAAAGTTCATTCTTAGCTCATGGGCCAGGCTTGCTGACCCTGCTGCAGCAGGAGCGAGGCGGTTTGTGAAAATGCTGGGCGGGAAGACGACTGGGTGGCGTGCCTCGGTGCACTTTGGTAACTAAAGTTTCGCCAAGTACACGACTCCTGTACAGTCCGTTGGCCCTTCACTGCCAACCGATCGGAAGACAGCTGACTAAACACGAACCAGCGGGGGACAGTGTGGGTTTACTGAGCACATGGACGGTGCAGATAAGGCTCAGATGTAAAGAGTTGGCGGGACCCCCGGGAAGCCAGGCCTCCCGTGGATTCCTGACCCCAGAGCCCGTGGCTACTTCCCCTCCCAAGGCCACAGGCTGCTGCTCTGTGGGTGGGACAGAGTCACAGATCTTGAGATGGAGGGACTTCCCTGGCTTATCTGGCCGTCCAGTGCAATCAGAAAGATCCGTCACGGTGGAAGACGGGGGCAGAGGAGGAGAGGCAGAGGGAGCAGAAGGGACCTAAGGAAGGAGGGCTGCGTGGTGCATGGAGTGGAGCTCCACCTGGGGCGCTGACCTTGACCTCCACCTGGGGCTGCTGACCTTGAGCGTGGAGGGAGGGCCGCGAGCCTGGGAACACAGGGGATTATAGGAGGTTGGAACAGGCCATGCAACGGGTTTTCCCAGGACCCCTACAGCAAGACCCCTGCCCACATGCAGGTCTTATTCCCCCAAAACCCGGGAGGGTTACAACCCGCAGAGCTGCAGGACAGCAGCTGTTCTGTGTCTGCCGTTCAGCACACGGTGACATTGTCAATCCTGGACGTTTAGAAACAGAGGACAAAGGCCGGAGAAATCAGGTGACTCCAAGATGCTTGGGCTCACACGGAGGGAGACGGTGAGGCGGAAGCACACCTTCCGGCGAGAGGCAGGGACGTGTCCCTCTGCGGGGACAGGGGACGCCTGTGGTTTCTGGAGCCACTCAAACCGGGTCAGGAAGCCTGTGGAGCCGGGCAGCGAGGCTGCTGGGTGGTCCCCACGGAGAGGCCCGTGAGAGTGGGCGGTCCTCGCTCTGTGTCTGTCTGCGCCAGAGGGAGCCGGTTTGTCCACCGGCGCATCCACTTCCTGCAGAGGGTTCAGCAAGGCTCGGCTTCTGCCCACGGTGAGAGTGGACGCAGGGCTTGCGGGACACGTGTGACGTGGGACGCTGAGATGACCTTCTTCGAGCCGGAATAGAACAGGCCAGTCTGTCCACTCGCTCCAAATAGCTTCCCCGTAAACGCTGGGGTTCTATCTATACCGTATTCCTGACGCCGTTCCTCACTGAACACCTCTGTGCCCCCCTTTCTCACATGTAACCTCAGGGGCGAGCCCCTCCCCAGCGTGGAGAAGCTGCGTTGTTCTTCCTGTGGACGCGTCGTCAACGTGACGCCGAGTGGCTCTGCCGGCGTGAAACAGGCTGCTCGGAGCAGACAACGTGCGGCTGGACCGTCCTACTTCCAGCTGGCCCTCCGTCACCGCCCTCGGGAAATCCGCTGCCCGGTGAACCTGCATGGCGTTCCGACTCTCATTATTACGGACACCGCGGAACAGGACACGGAGGACGGCCAGCCTTCCCCTGGGAGGGACGCGACAGCAATGGAGAGTTTCGTGTGTGTGTGTGTGTGTGTGTGTGTGCAAGCGTGTGCACATAAGTACACGTATACAAACACGTGCACACGGGTCTGTCTGCACACACGGCAGTTCCATATCTATACGCGAACCCTGCTAGACGTGTGTTCTAAAAGCCCAACACGCACACACCCTCTGGGGCCCGCAGCAACACGCGGACGGAAACCAAACCGGACACCCACAGCCTACGTGAAAGCACCTGCTAGTTCTGCCCATCCTTTCGTCGAAGAGAATACCTCCCATTGGACGCTTCCCCCCGGGGGCGTGGCGCTCGCTCGTGATTGGCGCTCAGGAAGCCCCGCCCCCTCCTGGACCCCCTGCTTCTCCCGGTGACTCTTTCTGTCCCCAAGGCATTTTGTGAGCTGGTATCATGCGTGGACACCAATGGCTCTGCCTTGCATCTCAGGAACTCCGTCCACTGTTGGGACCAGCCTTTACTTCCGCTGTGCGCCCTGACATCATCTATGCTTTTTGCAAAAATAACTTGTGCTCCCGTGAGCCCTAGGTCCCCCCTCCAGCGACGGCTCCTGGCCTGGAAGCCTCGCCCAGTGGCTCGGATGTGTTTGACGTCATCTAGTCCCATGGGGGGCCCCCGGCCCTTTCCTTGCTCACGGTCTTTGCACAGGGGCTCCCTCGCCTGGGTCTGGTACCAACCCCTCCCCACCACCCACCTGTAACTCTGGGAGTCCCTAGTTACCCTTTAGATCTCGGACTGTGTGCCACGTCCTCAGAGAGGCCTGACCTGGCCGCCAAGACGACATTGTTCCTCCCACTGACATCCTCTCCTGGGACCTCTCACGCGGACACCTCCCGAAGGGGACCACCTGATTCTTTGTGCGGCTGTTTTGTGAACAGTGGGTCCTCTGGTCTGTGACACTGGTCCTACAATTGCCTGTTATATTCCTTATTTTAAACCATTGCTTCGTTGCCGCTGTATGTTGTCCATGTGTACTGACTGAGGCATCAGAATAATGAAACGTGTAATTTGTGTGTGCAACGGGGTGGTTCTTCCGTGTAGGGATCCCCTGTGGAACTAGTGCCACGCTCGAGCCAGTTAGCACACCATCAGCTCAGTTTCCTGTGTGTGTGTGTGTGTGTGTGTGTGTGGGCTGAGACCAATGGGAATCTACTCTCCCGGAGAATCTCAGGTACATGAGACAGAGTCGTCACCTGTCACCACCGCGCCGTAGGTACGCCAGCCCCGGAGCTCACTCATCTGACACCTGGAAGCGTGCCCCATTGTCACATGTATGTACACATGTGCCACCACATTCTCTCTGGCCCGGGAGGGCCTGCTCAGTCCTCCCTGCCTTTCCAGAATCAGGCACCTGCGGACCCAGGGGAAGGACAGTCGACGCGTGGTGGCTCCCGGTACCTGCTCACGTCACACCTGGAGAGCAGAGTGGCTGAGACGCTGGCGATGGCAGGTGGTTGGAATCCACAAGGAGGAGTGGAGTGGAGGGAAGTAATTAATGACGTAGCTTCTCCGTATGAAGCATTACAGAGTCAGACGGATTATGAAACGGTGAATACTTATACATGCATTTCTTCTTCCTATCTTATAATGAACCTGACCATCCACAGAGACGCTGGTGAGACTGAAGGACATAGTTCTTACCCGGTCCCCCCTGTGGGTCCTCCCTGCACGTCAGTAACAAGATAAACCGTGGTCAAATAGTAGCCTTTAGTAATGATACCTTTGAGAATAGTTGAAAGACTGTTAAAATAAAGTCGCACCAAAGTGGATAAGAAGATCCAGTAAATAGTATACTTAGAAACATTCACTAGCACAAAAGAATATTCAGAGACATCCAGCTCAGAGTGACGTCCTGAATGAATTTTTTCCCAAAATTAATTAGCAAATGGTACATAAGCAAAATAATAATAATAATAAATGAATAATCCATCCAATATTCTAAACGTTTCCCTGTGGAGACACGTGTAGGTAGGTATAAAACAGCATGCCTAGTTACATGCAGTTTAAGAACCCACTTTTTCCTCTTTAGGAGAGGATTATTACTCTTGCTGCGTGAACGCACATCGTTTGTGAGTTTTACGTCCTGCCAGATCGAATGCACGGGTGATTACTGAGTCAGCGAGCGCCCGGGGGGCTGTTGGATGTTGCTTCCGACATCTTGATAAACTTGATACTAAACCTCACTGCCAGGAGTAAATCTTTTTTTTAATAAAGATTTTATTTATTTACTTTTAGAGAGCGAAGGGAGAGAGAGAGAGAGAGAGAGAGAGAGAGAGAGACATCAATGTGTGGTTGCTGGGGGCCGTGGCCTGCAACCCAGGCATGTGCCCTGACTGGGAATCGAACCTGGGACACTCTGGTTCCCAGCCCGCGCTCAATCCACTGAGCTGCGCCAGCCAGGGCTGCCATGAGTAAATCTTGAGTCCGCGCACCCATCTCCCCGGGATCAGTTCCTGGGAGGGCAGGTTCTGGGTCAGAAGGAGTGCGCGTCCGGACCCTTCGTGTGCGCGTCCCAAAGCCGCCCCGTCACAGGACTCAGCTTCGGGGGAGCCTCTCCACGGGCCTCCGTGATCCTTTAGCTCCGGCCCGGGCCCCCGCCTCCTCGGGGGCCTCTGAGCACGCGGAGCTCGCTTCTGCGCTCCGTCCTCACTGCGTTCCTGCCCTGGCGCATGCGCCGTCAGCTCGCGCCCCCCTGTGGGATTCCCTGTGAAGTAGTTCGGGTCTGCACGTGGCTCCTTTAGTCCCAGATGAAAAAGGAAGCAGGAGCAAGTGTTAAGACGCTCCTACCAGCCGTTAAAAGGCCTGGCAGGCAAATTGTTCTGATTTTTTTCCTGCCCTTGCAGACGGATCATCCCAAACCCTTGTGGTCCACGGTCCATAATGTTGTAACTTTGTAACTTTGCGTCCCTGTAACTGACACACTCACCTCGCCCATCCCCCTCCGGGCCCATCTGTAACTATTAATACATTTTGCGTATTCTCTCCCCCATTTCCCACTGAGTAGCTAATTTAACAAAAGGCAAGTTATGCTATATTATAACTCACTTATTTTTTAGTATCAAAAATATTTTCTAGAGCTAGAGCAAGCACCTGGTGGACCCCCCACATCGCCGGGAGGTGAGCCGGAATCCCGCGGCGGGTGCTGGTGTGGGCGGGGAGGGGCGTGTGAAAGGGCAGCGCCAACACCCCTCCCCCCCCCCAGCACTGCGAGAGCAGGGACGCAGACTCAGTAACCCCTGAAGCCGCAGCACCGCCCCCGGAGGACTCAGCCTGGGCCGCAGGGAGGGTCACCCCCCCACCCTGGGGGAAGGGCAGACCTGAACTGACCCCCGGCTGCCCAGGCGCGGGGGAAACCGGAGCGCACGGCATCGCCGGCTTCTCCCTTCGCCCTGGGGAGTGCCCCCGGGGGCCCTGTCCTGGGAGGGAACTGTTCATTCGCTCGCTCCACTCTCCCTGGCTTGTCCGCTTGGAGAGCTCCCACGTCTCCGATCCGACCCTCGTACCGATGGGGACAAGGACAAAGGCCCGTTCCTACTCCCCTCCGAATGATAAAAGACTCTTCAAGTCTGGATTCCAGAGAAATGAAATAGTTTCACTGCTGGTTGGGCGATGAGTTTGCGCAGAAACGACAGGGGACTCGCTCCTCTGTGGGGAGATCGAGGGTGCCCTCTCCCTGCTTGAGCTTTCAGAGAGGGAAGCACCCGGTTTCCTGTGATTTTCAATGCGCTCATTATTCGAAAGCAGCCGTGTAGCTAAAAATTTTAATGAACCGCCAGAGAGAGGGGGCTTAGGCAAACTTGTAAGGGACTTTCTGTGTCTTCAAGTCATCGTTTTATATTGCTCACTGGTCTCCTTCCGCACTCGATGTGTGAACACACTTCCTCAGCGAGCCACGCGCAGTGGCGGGCGGGGGTGTGCTCGGCTCCCCGAGAGCAATTATGTTGGTGAGCGGTCGGTATTTCAATCAGACAGAGACGACGGCAGGGTTCCTGTTTCAGGCTACGCAATGTCATGACGTGAGTTGAAATACAAAGACATGGGCACAGCGAGATGAACTCCTACGGCGTGCACACCGCGTGGACGGCACGGAAGTTACCGGAAGGCTGCACTGACCCGTCTTCACGCTCACTCCAGAAGCACGGTCAAGGCCCAGAAACTGGAGTAGTCACATGTAAAGATATATTTAATAGAGAACATGGAAAATGATTGCTCACAGTGTTCTTGGATATTTTGAGGGTTTAGGTGATCAAAATTTTAAATATTGGGAAACTGAGAAATCTTCATTTTTTTACAGGAAAAAAGTGGACCCCAAGCTTCCGTCTCCCGATGCAAACACGGTCTGGTGTTCACGCACCCCCTCCCACTTTTCTGAAGAGCATTCTTTGTATCATTTAAATCCTATTCCCTTTCCACTCAGTGTCGAATAATGAGGCACATTCTGATACGAAATGGTACCATCTGGATAAGAATTTACATGCGCAAGGCAAACACCGGAAGCCGGACGTCAGAGCATCCTTTGTCTCCCGGCGCACACCCACCAGGATCCATCAGGTCAGCCTGGCTTCATTTCTCGCGCGGAAACGCCACTGATGGGGGCGGGCGGTTGGGTCGGGCTCCTCACGTGAGCCCGCGGCAGCCACGGCTGCTCCTCGGAGACACCTTTGGGGTGGGTCATCGAGAACGATCAAGGGCCGCCTGGGCCCCTGGTGGTCTTTCCGGCGCCCGGGGCTGGCTCTGCGGACCCGCCCCAGCGAGCGGGGCTCAGCATCCGCGGTCCCAGACCACAGCCTGGGGCTAGTGTCAGAGACCAGGCCGCTCGCTGCGTCAGCTGTTGGGACGGAATCGCACTGGGAAGGGACGGCACACATTTCCATCGCCAAGTTCACAGTGAAGGGCATCTGCTCACTCACTGAGGCTGATGCCGAAGTGGACGTTTCTGCAGCACCCAGAGGTGACGACAGGACCTCTCCCTGTGACAGCATTTCGGGTGACACCAGGGAGAACAGTGCCGGGTGCGGAAGGCTCGGGCGCCTGTCACACGGAGCCGTTTAATCTCTTGGGCGACATTCTTGGAGACAGATCCATCTGAGAGAGAATAATTCAATCAGCTGGCCCTGGTGTTTTTCCTCGAAACAATTTCCCCGATAATTGACTCTGTTTATTGGACATTTTGCGGTTTACAGAATGCGGAAGGGGTGTAGGCAGCGTTCCGGAATTTCAATGGGATCGTAGCTTTCCAAATGCAAAGCGGCAGCTTTAAAGACAGCAGGCCGCTGGCCCCTAAAATCTCCTTGGCATTTTGTTTGACGGCTTGGAATGCAGTATTCACTGCTTCATAACCGAAATTTAAATCCAATCAACGCCAATCAAAGCCAAGCGGCAAATCGGCATAAGCCTATTAAGTGTGTGGCTCCGAGGACGGGAGTGAGGGGCGAAAGTGCAGCCTCAGCTCCCCGGGAGCGTGCGGGCTAAGCCGGCGGCCGCGCGAGGCACACTTCCCGACTGTTCAACTCCTGGCGCCGCGTGAGCACCTGGGCCCAGCGCTGCAGCTTCTGGCCCCCGCGCGTGTCCGAGAACCAGAGTGTGTCGCACCAAGAGAAGGCTCCCACTCCGCAGTCAGTTTTGCGTCCCCCGTTCCCTTAACCCGGCGAGGGTCCGGGGGGCACAGCATTCCCGGCGGTGCCGGGCACTCGACATAAAACCCGTCGACTTAGCGCGGACTTGGGCAGCGGCCCAGCGGCCCAGGCTGTGTCTTCAGGGGCCCGTGGGGGGAACGGGGGGGGGGCATTGCTGGAGCTGCAGGGTGGCCCTGAGTTGGGGTGTGCAGTTGGGGGGTCACCTGCCCACACACCCTCACTCACAAAGGGAAGGGTGTCTGCCAACTCTCCCCCAAGGCCTCCCACGCAATCAGGGACTCCAGGGGCTGCCCAGGGGGTGGGAGTGGGGTGTGCCTGGGAGGAGCCAGGCCCCTGGCAGCAGCAGCCTTCTGCCCTTGACCCTCCTCCGTGGAATTCCCCTGTGGGCTCCCCCGCAGGAGGAGCTCAGCAGGGCCCCACAGGGATGGGGTGGGGCCGGTGTGGGGAGCGGGGAGATGACGGGAATAAGCGCCTGAGTTGAAAGGCTTAAGTCTTTACCCCACTTTTCTCTCAAATTCTCAGGACCATGTGCTCAGCGGCATCTTCCCCGGTACGTTTCCCACCCAAGTTCATCCCTAACATTGTTACCAGGCGCCAGCAGTGGGAACTGTCACCTCAGACACCACGTCCATCGAGGGATGGGTGTGTTGGAGGGGAGGCGGGGAGACACAGAGACGCTTTGACTTTTTAAGGTGTGAACCCCTGTCGACGGAGTTCCCTTCTGTCCACCGATCGAGTCCCTCCCTGGTCGGAGACGCTGAAACCTGAACCACAAGGTTAGGGAGCTACTCGGGCCTTCCGGGCTGTATGACGCCTTTCCCTCATTTTTTTTTGTTGAAGAGAAAAAATCTTTAAAAAAGCATTTGAAAATAGCCAGGGGTTGTAACAAGAGCTGTACACAATTTTACAGGATAAGTAGCGTTTGTGGGTGTCTGGTGTGGAAGCTTCAGTGAAAATAGCTCCGTGTTGGAGGCTGTCTGCCTTTCCAAACCAATTTCCTAAGCAGAAACCCGGGTTCTCACATGTCATCAATCCATGAATTTCAATTATTTTTCTAAATGGTGTATGTGTTCCTGTGGAAACAAAATAATGACTAATCAAGTGGAATGTCAGATCATCAGAAGAGGCATATAGCAGTTATGATAAATTAATATCCACGAATGTGTGAGACGCTACAGATTTTCCAGGTACTTTAATTAAAGATGGGATTGTTACCACAATCAGAGCTGCGTAATTATGTGTATTCCAAGGAGAAATAAAGGAGCCTGGCAATTCCAGTGTAATATTGCTCACAAATTTTTATAAGCTTTTAGACAACTAGAAATCTCTAGCGTATTTATACGGTAAACAGAGGCCCTGTCTGTATGGGCAAGCTGGGAACTCTTATAATGTTGTGCAAGCATGGAACTGGAACTTTTTGGCACTTGGAATGTTCTAGAAGGCGATTCCACCGAGCCACTGCAGCCAGGAATAGTGCCAGGACCTAACGGCGCCGCTCCATTCACGCAGATCAAAGCAGTGCGTGCGGCTGTGAGAAGGAGGGAGGGCGGGGGCCTGGCAGGGAGTCACGGTGTCCCCGCACCGTGAACCGAGGACTGTGGCTTTTAGTTCAAGAAAAAAGAGAGAGAGTAGGTTTTTGGCTCAAGTGTTAGCTTCACACCCTGAGCCAAACAGCCCATCCGTCAGGCTCCTGGGAAGCATTCTCAGGTTCCTCCCAGCACTCAGCTCTAAAACACGCCCCGCCCCCCCCCCCCCGCCCCACCCCGCCCCACCATCCCCGAGAGCTGGAACAAAACCCGCGGCAGAAGCAGCACACGTGTGGTATATGCGTGAGCCGTGGTTAGGGAGGGTTGGGGCCATCATTCTTTAAAGCGTGACTGGCTTAGCAGTTCTCCTTCTGGATAGATTTTATCTTAGCAATTTGCTAAAAAAAATAAGTAGGAGATTAAGGAATGCTACTTAAGATCCCCTGAGCGGGGCCCGCCCTCCTCTGCGTCCTGCCTGAGGCTCCGAGACCCCCCCCCCCCCCAGGGCTCCCGGCAGAGGGCGCACAGCCGCCGCAGTGGCTGACAGCAGACGCCGGAACCCCACTGGCACTCGGCAACGGTCTCCTTTCCAGCCGGGAACCCCGGGTCAGCTGGGAGCTGCATCTCACTCCCCCTGCCAGCCGACCACTCACCCGGCATCTAGCGCGCCGTGAGGGCATCCGTCCCGTTCCGCCGAAGGGCCGGCAGATACGCACTGCGGAGACCACAGCCCTCGGAGGGTGGTAGAGGCGACACAGAGGTCCCTGCGTCTACAGGGGCAGGCATACCCCCGGGTCCCGGGGGCAATCTCTAACTTGTAAAGCACCTCCACACCCAAGGGTGACCCTCACGTCCTGATAGGTGTGTAAAGGAGGAAGGGTCACCGCATACAACAAACGGACTACAGCCGTACTTCATGTAACCTTTACGCTGCTGCTGCGCGGCACATGCTACAGTAACGCCCATCGCACGCACGAGCGGACCCAGGCTCCCAGAGGGGAGGTGGCCGGAGCCTGGGACAGCTTCTCAGGGCCCAAACCCGGGTGACTTCCACCGCACGCTCCCCCCTTCTTGGGGCGGGGGGGTAACATGCACCTGCTGGTGTTTGCTGGCACTGAGGGCGAGGCACACGGATGAGGAATACGGCCGTCCCGTTTTTAGGAATACGGTTTAACACTCTAAATCACAGTCCATAGCTTTGCTCACTTACTCCACAAAGCCCACGTAACTGGAGGGTGCTGCAAAATTCGGTCATTCTTGGACTTGACTCTCTAAAGCATAAAATGCTGAAAACTCAAAATCGCCCAGGAAGGCACGCATGAGTATCGACTTAGCGTTTATCAGCCGTGTGGAAGCTGTCCTGTTTGGTGGCCGTGGAGGCGCTGACGGAACCCTGTGGAAGACGTGTAATTAGTGTATTGAATGGAGGCGTCGGGGAGCGGCCCCCTGGTATTTAAAACATGAAAATGAAACCCTCCGGCTCCTCTTCCTCCTTACAGGTCCGTGACTGTTGTCATAACTCTGAGGTGCCTTCTCAGACAGTGTTGCCCACACAGGACCCTGTTTGGGGGCACGTGTGCATCTGTGTCACTGATGAACTGATGGCAAACAACAGGCAACAATCAAAAACAGGTCACGAGTGCCCACTGGGTGCGGCTTCCCGCATGTGTTGATGGTGATGATGAAGATGACGGTAATGACAGGGTTAAGCATACAGTGAGTGTCTAAAAACTTCAGGCTTATAATATAACCACCCATTGCAATAACAACCTACCGATATAATATTGATGACCTATCAAAGGTTTCTCTGAGCCCCTAAAACAGAGAGAGGCAATAGCTGTGATCTACTTTTTGCCATTTTTAGTTGTTTCAAGCTTCTGACATCTGGGTGGCTTTGACAGAAAGCACCCAGGTTTTTTCAGTTCAGGAATCGGGGTCACGGAAGTCACTGCCGAGTGAAACGAACGTGGGGTCTTTGACACGAGAGGGCCGGGAGGGGGCCAGAGGGTCCGGGCCCTGAGCAACGCATGTGACTGAGAGGAGGCAGTCCAGACAGGCCACCGCTGTGTGACCCCCGCTCTGTGACATCCTGGAGAGGACAAAGCTCTGGGGACAGTGACAGAGCAGGGGTCGTGGGGGTAGAGGGGGAGGGGTGGACAGACAGGGCACCACTCGGTGTGACACTGCCCTGGTGGACACGTGCCCTGGTACGTTCGTGCAAGCCCACAGGATGTGCCACTCCAGGATGGCCCCGTGTCAGCCGTGGGCTTCCTGTGATGACGACGTGCCCACGTGGTTCATTGATCGCAACAAGGCCGTACTCCGTGGGGGTGGGGGGGCAGCTGCTTGAGGGCGGCCTGTGCGTGTGGGGGCAGAGGCACCCAGCGATCAGGAGGTATTGTATCATGGAAGTAACTATTGTGATAGGAGGGTGACACTTTGTGCAGTGGGTCCGGGGCCCCCGGGTGTTGGGCCTCCGAGCCCCACAGGACGACTTTACGGGCCGTATCCGGAAGCCGCTCTGTCGTCACTTTATCGCTCCCCGTGTGCTTTGTGGCCACAGCGGCTGGTGCTCTGTTTTCACCGAAACCGGCTGGCGCCTCAGCTCGTGCGGCAGAGTCGCAGCATCAGAGACGTTTGCTGAGTGAGCAGGTTCTCTGAAAACCGAAGTATTATGTCGCTCATTCACCTCCTGTCCGCCGTGACGTCCCCCACTAACTACCGCCTTGAGTCGGCCTGAGGAGCCGCGCTGCCACGCTCCCGGCTGTTCCCCCAGTTTCCCAGCAAGCTCCCCTTTCCGCCTCGGATAATTCGGGGAGACAGTTCGTAGGGCATCCAATTCCAAAACAAACACAAGTTCCTGGATGGGGTGGCGTTGGGAATGGCGAACCTTGGTGGGAGGCAAGCTGGGGAGTGTAACAGAATCGATGTTACATTCATGGGGACAGGTGCCATGGAAATGGAGGGAGCTCGTTAGTGTGCACCCTATAAATTACGGGGGAGACGGACGAGGATCTACATATTCAGGGATGTTAATAAGTTATTAAGCGCACTATTTATGTTAAAATTAGATGTAATCACAGGGTAATCTTTTCAGATGTTTCAGTCAGAATTCTACTGAATATTCAGAGAATTCCGTGCTTACTCGCCCCGTGCAGGGCCTGTTTCAGAGGTTCACCGAGGGGTGGATCAGGCGTCAGCACCTCTGCTTTCCCACCCTTGACCCTTTCTGGAACTGCTCGACGTTGGTCTTCTCACCCCACCGCACCCCTGGAAGCCTCCTCCCTTTGTCAACAGAGGCTTCCCGCTGCCCCGGCCAGCGGTCATCTCCACGCCACCTGCCCTGACGCCAGCGTGGAGTCTGCCCACACCTTTCATCCGTGCAGGCTTTTCTCCCTCCGCTCTCCGCTTTCCCCGTGCTGGGGGGCCAGCGTGCGGCTGCTGACGCCACCGGCGGTGCCCGAGCTGCCCCGCGAGGCTGAGGCAGCAGACCGCTGAGGACCGCACGCCCTGCGCCCTGCACGGATTTAATAGGTGTGCACCGGTGGGGGGGCCGAGGCTGCCTGCGTTTGCCGGAGGGACCGGCCGGCGGTGAGCGAAGGCTGAGCTGGCCCCGGACGCCCGCCGAAGGAACGGAAGGTAACAGGGAGCACGAGAAGCAGAGGTGTCCACCGCCTGGGTGCCGCACGGAGTTAGCGGGCACTGAGCAGGGCGCTGGCGGGGCGTGCGGGGGAACAGCTGACTTCGGAGAGAGTGGCGCCATCTTCTTCCTTCGCCTGAACCACACGGGGGGCTCCCGTCTCGACTGTGGCCCTTCGTCACGAGCTGCAAACGCTGCGCTTTTACACGTGACACCCACGTCCTCCTTTCTCGGGACAGGGTCCCACCCGAGGACTCGCAGCAGAGACGGAAGGTTTGGAGGGGAGCTTTCTCTGCCCCCCCCCCCCCCCCGGGGTTTCCATCTGCACGCGTCCGCCGTCACGTCCTCCAGGGACTGCACGCGTCCGCCGTCACGTCCTCCAGGGACTGCACGCGTCCGCCGTCACGTCCTCCAGGGACTGCACGCGTCCGCCGTCACGTCCTCCAGGGACTGCACGCGTCCGCCGTCACGTCTGCCCGAGGGGCCGGGGCCCTCCGTGAGCCCCGGGTCCTGCTCTCCCCCAGGGTCCCGAGAAGGGGGTGCCTCTGCTGTCTTTCCCGGTGGAACCCCGGCTTCTTCTGCAAACCCCCTTCCCGCTGCGCCCCTTCACACGCACGCTGGGCACCTCTGTCTTCAACTGCTCCCCTTCCCACCCACATTCCTCGCTAGCGGCCACCTTGCCGGTGTGCTCCCACCCACACGGCCTGAAGGGGTGCATCCCAATCCCCCACGCTTCCCGCCGCCCGCATCACCCCACCCGGCCACTGGGAGTGCCCTTTCCCGCCTCAGCACCGGTCTACCTGTTTACAAAAGCCTTTCCCTGCACCCCTGGGGTTTCCTTCCGCTGCCCTGGCTGCTCCTTCCCCTCGGTTGGTTGCTTGCACCTCCTTCTGGCTGGCTGAGCTGTTCTCTGCGCAGCAGGGAGGCACTTGGTCCTCAGAGCATCCTTGAGAAAACCAGTTCTAGGGTCCTCAGCACCATCCATGTGCCTGTTAATTCTCCCCCCGATGTCTGTTCGGAGCCCCAGCAAACGTATCCGAGATTCAGCTCAGCACCTGCACATGGATGAGCACTTACACCTCACCGTGGACGTGTCCGAACCCCTCGTTGTCCCTGCATCACACGCATGCACACACAGGCACACGCACACGGCTGCTTAGCAAGGAGAAAGAGAAACACTTGGACCCTACAGAAATAGAGACTTCGCTCAACATAAGCAGAAAAACCTCCAGAATCCTGCAATTTAATCCCGGACTAAGCCCCTGAGCCCGCTGGGACGACCAGAGCCCCGCTTCCGGCAGCCCTGCACGCTGTGGTTTTATGGGGGAGCCGTCTGAAGACTGAGCCCGGCACCCTGTCCGGTGAGCCGCCGTGGCCGAGGTCATCTGACAGCGTGCCCTGGTCCTTTCAAATTTCTGGAGCACAGGCACGTCCCCAAGGGCCAGCGGGGAGCCCGGAATGAGCAGGACTTGGCCCGTGCGCCTGGAAATAGCCTGGAAACAAGTGCAAGTGGGTGTGTGTGACCCCTGTCAATCACGCTGACATGGCGCAGGCAACGTGGGGGAAACGCGACGTTTCTGTTTCCGTTGGAACCCGTTTCCCCGAGGGAGACAGAGAGCCCGTAGAGACGTCACCTGTTCCGGGGCTTTGCGAGGGCAGCTTAGGCTCCGAGCGGCGAGCCCTGGGGGCCGCCTGCACGCCCCCTTCGCGCCGCGCTGGACCGGTTCCCACACCCCCCGTGGTGCCAGCGAGAAGCATCTCCGAACAACAGAGGAGAAAAATAAATTACGCAATTAGCAATATTGGTCTGCCTCCTCATTGCCCATAACAGCTTTATATTAAAATCATCTGTCTCTGCCGCTTTAGCGCCTCAGTGGTAATGCATCCGCAGGAACCGCTGCCCCGATTACTCCGGACGCCTCGCGCGAATCCTGCTGCTGGTAACATTAGGATCTTTTAGCTCACGAGGGCACTAGGTAGCCTGTTATCGATAAAGCCGGCGAACTGAAGTCACGTGACCTCAGGAAGCGCTTCCCAGGCCTCGGGTCCTCCAGCAGCTTCCCCACCCCTCCCCTTCGCCCTTTGCTCTCCGGCCCCCGGGGCGCCGTCTGGACTCAGCCGCCTTCTCTGTGGCGGCTGTGGAGTGGCCGAGCGTCCGGACCCCGGGCTGACCCCCACGCGTGTGCGCTCCCACACGGAAACACGCTGGGCCTCGTTCAAATGGTTTTGGCGGTGGTACCGACCTCCCCTCCCCTCCCCCGGCTCTAACCCGCGTGCCCGAGATGAGCCTTGAAACTCACAGAGGGGTGAACCTGACCGTACACACAGTCCCCCCCCCCCCCAGGTTAGCACTGGACGGTGCCTCTATTGGAGCAGAATGTAGGGAATTATTGGAAAATGAAACATTCCCGCTCCCTCCACTTGGAGCACCACTTAGAAAACCAGTTGCTTTCCTTCTCCGACGCGACTGCACGCAGCCCCGGTGCAGGGACGGATCGTAACTGTCCTGTCGATGTTCCAGCAGCTTTTGTGCAGCGGGACGCACCTAGTGGTTTTCCTACAAACACTGTCCAGAAGGGTCGTAGTTCTTCTCACATCCCCAGAGTTGACATCCGCTCCAGAATCAAGTGCCCCTTCTCCCAACTACCTCTTGGCCCCGAAGAGTCACCCAGGACCATTGCTCCCTCCCACCCCCCACAAAACGTTTGGGGCAGGGACCCCTGGAGTCGCACAAGGAAGGTGAAGATTCCCAGGTGGAGCCGTCCCCTGGCCCCTCCCCCCCCCAGCTGGGGGCGCTTCCCACACACAGAGCAGAGACGCGGGGGCAGGGAGTGCCTGATACCGACTTCAACAGGCCACCGGGACGCTGCGCCGTGCCGTCACCAACGAGTGAGTGTGCCCCGAGACCGCCGCAGCACCGCGCACAGTGGGCCCGGAGGATGCTATGGAGGAAGACACGGAGGAAAACCTGAACGACCACATTTAGATAATCCACGTAAGATGAAGCTTTGATGTGTTTCCAGTCCTAACTCTTATTAAACACGAAATGTGTGTTTTGTAGCATCTCTCACGTTTCGTCATGGTCCTGAATGTGCCTGCCAGGCCCCCTGACTGAATGCTTTTCTTCGAGAGACTGTGGCACTGTGACCAAGCAGAGCTTGTTTCTCTTTTCACTTTTCCAGCACAACCGTCAACCTTGCACTTGCTGTATGGGGTCCGATCTCCCGGGGTCTCCCGGGGTCCGACCCGCGGTCTCCCGGGGTGCGCATTGCTGCTGCTCAGAGCGATACACCGAGTCATTCCTGGGCACAGCAGGGGCCCGAGGACGGGGGTTTGGGGTCTGAGATGCGCGACCGGAACACCGTTTTGGCTGCTCGCCCGCGGGTGAGATGTGAGACCTTCCCTAACCTCTTTCCATCACGTTCCTCGCCTCTGCCATGGCAACAGTGTCTGCAGAGGAATGTTCAAGGTCAGAGCAAACTGTGATGCAGATTCACTGCTCTACTCGCTCGGTCATTTTGGATGCGACGGCCACACAGCGCACCTGCTCACTCAGCGGCGTCTGCTGCCCCCACCGACTAGTGCAGTGAAGTCGTCACTGTTCACCCATGCGCACTCCAGTCCACTCTGCCCGGCTGCCAGGTCACACCGATGCCGCACAAACCGTTCTCGTGACACTAACACTAGCTGGACTTTCCCAGACAGACCTCGTCCATCGGCCCGCTGCAAGGGAGGGGATAAGTAACAAGAGGTGATAACGGCCACTGAACTGGGTCCCGTGTCAGAGGTTTGACTGACTGACCAAGGGGTTCGGGCTTGATCTACCAGAGAAGCATCCACTAAGGGGCTCTGCACCAGGGAGGGGCGTCATGGAGCCGCACCCCCGAGACGCCCCCGTTACCCGTCCGGACAGTGGCGGGTGTGGGGACGGGGCTCCAGGAGCTGGTTCTCAGAGAGGTGGGCGGGGGGCGGGAGGGGAGTCCAGCAGTGCAGGCACCCCTGGGGGCCTGGCGGCAGTGCTGGGCCTCGGCACACTGCACCCGCGTCTCTGGGATCGGGCGGGCCCCACGAGGGGGGTTCGACACGCCCTCCCGGGAAGGCTGAGCACCCCTGGGCAGTAGACGCGAAGGCAGTGTCACCGCGTGTAGGGAAGTCAGAGGCATGGGAGGCGCCTCGGTGGCCCGGCCGGGGCCCGGGCCTCTCCGTGCCCCAGGCTCTGTTCACCGGCACCGAGAAAACGCAGGGACACTTCTCTCGGGGGATCAGCGCTGTTTGTTCTGCGGGTTTAAATCCCTCAGTCCGAGGAAGATCATTAATCTTCCTTCCGGGTCTTGCCCGCCTCGTGTGCAAAGGGACGCAATCTGCCTGCGCTTTTCTGCGGTGGGAAGAACGGGTCTGGATCGTGGGGAGGGTGGGCGGCCCTCCTGCGTGCGGACACGCTGGCCGGCCGTGTGTTTACCTACCGCGGACAACGGTTTAAACGGGAGGGCTCCTCCTTAATCCCTCACAAAATGTCAGGGAAGTCTCCCCGGCTCCCCGCGGAGACGCGGGTGGGCACGAGCTCCGCGGAGGCGCAAACCAGAGAAGGTCAGGCCCCGGCACAGATCCCGGCGGAGGGAGCCCGCGTGCACACAGGCCGCTCGGCATGCATTTCATTGACACGAAAGGTCAGGCGTCAGAAATACATTCTGAGATGGTTTAATTCCTGGCTCTCCGAAGTGTGCGTCCCAGGGGCCGCTTTGGGGTCAGCGGCGAGCGTCTCAGAAGCGCTGACCCTGAGAACCACCGTTTGCAGTCTGCACTCTGACGTGGTCCAGGGGCCGCTCCGGACACAGCTGAGCCTGCGAGGCGCTCACGTGGGCCCGTGGCCGTGAAACGGTTGGTAGGCAGCCGTCCACTCCTCTCTGTTCCTGGAACTTGGCTGTACGGCCTGGTGACGCAAGGGAAGTCAGCCTCTCCCCTAAGGAACTTAGGATTTGGGGGGAAGAAGAGACGGTGTGAGGCTGTCTCACAGTTCGGCTGCCATGATGCATGTGATGTTTCAGAACGAGACCTAACTCCGGTTCTCAGGAAACGGGCGTTGCAGCAAAGTAGACAAAGTGTTTATACAAATATCACCAGGTGGAGCCACCCCATCATCCGGAAGATTTCTGAGCAGACTGATTTCAGAGTGGAGACGCCAGGCCCGCCGGGCTGTCGGTGGCAGGAAGGGCATCCGGGCCATGCCAGGGTGACAGGTAGGAGGGAAGGACGTCAGCTGTGGGGTGGAAGGGCGGGGGTCCGGGTTCCAAGTTCAACCTGAAGGAAACAGCGAACCACATGGGCGTGCAGAGGGTGGGAGCTTCCTGGCCTGCACAGGTAAATAGGGCCAATGGCTGCGTCGTCAGCAAGACCACCCGCAGGCTGCAGCAGCCCCCGGGGCTGAAGTGAAAGAACAGTGAACAGGACCCTGAGACGCTGACTCAACAAGGCGGCGGTAAAGCCGGCAAAGTCCTGCTGGTTGTCACTCAGGGTGTTGGGACTGACGGACAACAGCTCCTTGTCCCCCCGACCGGCGGGGCCAGGCTCCAGACGGGAAGGGCTCTGCTACCTGACACGCTGCCCAGACTTGCCGAACACAGCGGTGAGCCGTGCAGAGAGAGAGGCACCAGAGGAAAGTAATGATAATCTATGAGTTCAACCTCAGAAGGAGGACAAAGTGCCAGCAGATACCGAGTGCACCTGCAGGCCCAGAGCACTCCCCCGGTCCCGACACCATGCGGGCGTTCTTGGTGGCACTGTTCCGTGTGACGCTCACGGCGGCGTGTCTTCAGTGTCTGTCATCTGGCCTATGGAAGGTCATGGGGATACAGCCATGAGACAATGATTATTTTGTTAAACCCTGTAGGCTGGACAATTGTTTCAAGCTGCACAGGCTATTTTTATCTTGGATGTTCTAAAAACGTCCGGGCTGGACATCCATCCCTGACCAGATGTACCCGGGAGTGCACCTCGGAGGCCCGCGTCACCCTGGGGGGCGGGGGGGGGAGCAGATGGCCCGCAGCACCAGCTCCCAGGGAGCAGAGGCCAGAACAGCTTCCCCAAGGATACCCGGGGAAGCTCTCGATCCAGCGAGGCAGACCAGCCTCGCCAGGGGCCACACTGCCAGGGGCCGCAAGGTCCCCGCCGCCAGGGACTCAGAGAAACGCCGCTCTAACGGAAGAGCGAACCAGCTGAGCTGTGGACCGCTAAGGAGGGTGGGAGGGGCGTTCGCCCGGCCGCGGGCTGCTGGGCTCCAGGGCCAGCCCTCGGCTCCGGGGGAACCCGGAGTGGAGTGAAGGTGGGTGGTTCGAGGGACGAGCGACCGGTGGATGGAGAGACGGACGGACGGAAGGTCGGACACGGCTGCTCCCCGTGTGACATCCAAGACGGGGCAGCTGCAGCGCGAGGCAAAGGCACACTCACGAGGCCTCGCAAGGCAGACAGCGGCCCTGTGTTCGAGGAGAACATCGTGCCTTGGAGAGTCTGGAGAATGGGCTGCCGGTGACTGCCCCCCCCCCCCCCCAATGGCGAGGCCAAGACTGCACCCTGAGCCCCCTTTCTCAGCAGTGGTTGGAGTGACAGGAGCGGATAGTAGGGCAGTTCGGGGTGGGGGGGCGGGAGACCAGCAGCCAGGGGCCCTGAGAAGAGCCCCTTTGAACCCGAGCTGCCGGGAGGGAGTCAAGGGCCCCTGAGGTCTCGAGGTCACGACTGTCCACGTTACCAGTGGTGACACCGCTGCCTCAGTGGGGGGGGGGGGGAGTTGTTCTGTGACTTCTGTCGTCGCAACGCTTGACAGCGAGGTCAGGTCGGCCTCGCAGACACAGGGGGACAGTCGTGTGACATCACCAAAACTTGCACAAAAAAACTGGGAAAAAGAAGCATAAAACAGAACAAATGCAACGAGGTAGGAGGGGAAAGAGGCGAAAGTAGGAAAAGTGTCCATTTGAACCCGGCCCAGGGCTGAAACCCCGGGTGTCCCGTCCCGTTGCCTGGAGTCGCGCATCGTCACAAGACGCCCAGAGTCGTCTCACGGAGGAAGCACCGCAGGAGAGAGGTGAGAGCCCGGAAACGCTAGGACACGACACTGAACATTCCCCCCCCCCCCCGCCACGTCCCGGGGGCCTCACACGGCCCAGGGTGCTGGTGCCGTCTTCGACGCCGGATGGACCCATCACCCCATCATGAGGTCCTACGGCTTTGCAATATTTCCTGTAGAAAGTCTAGAAAACTCATCCGGGTTCTTCTTAGCCATGTTGTTAGCCAGACTGGTTACACAGGACAACTTTTACTGGCAGGTCGCACCTCGGAGTGACCGCTGATTAGGGCGACGCCCTGTCCAGTGGCAGCATTGTGGTCGCACTTGAGAGGACCTCCACCAGGGAGTTTCTCGGACCAGCCTCCGCCTGGGTCCCCGTCACCGTTCCCTCTGCCCTTGCACCTGCACCCCCGGGGCCTGGCACTGGGAACACGCTCTCAGCACTGCCCCCTGCTGGCCCTGCTGCTGGTGCCCCCGCCCCAGCCGACGTCACAGCACAGCACTCCGCTCCTCTGGGCTGCCGCGTGACGGGTGATTCAGGGCGACTGTGCAAACGGACTGAAATAACCGATCTTTAACTTCCCTGCGGTTGGACCCCCAAGGTCCCCTCCACATCTGAGGGGCCGAGAGGGCAGTCTTTCCCGGGCACACGCAGAGTATCTTGCTCTACGCTCCCCGGCCTGCAGTCCCTGGGCCCACACTGCGAGGCTTCTCCCAGAGCCGGGAGCCCTGTGAGTGACGGGTCCTGGAGCCGAGGTGTCATTCGCTCGGGGGGAAATGGTCCCCTGACGGCCTGTGCGGCTGTGAGCTGAGATATAAAAAGCATCAACCCTCCCCCCACGCGTCTTCTTGAGGGGGCGGAGGGGGGGGGGTTGAAGACAGTTTCCCTTTTTGGCCTCGAGGGGTGAGGGGGTGGGGCTCCGGTGTCGGAGGGGCGCCCGACCTCCCCTCCGCGGTTTCACCTTGAGCGAGCCGGCTGCACATTCGCAGCCGTCCCAGCGCCTCGTGCATTTTGGGCGGCTACCTGTCACTTGCTAATGCTATCTTAGACTACATAGGTGTGTGTGTGTGTGTGTGTGTGTGTGTGTGTCTCCCCAACACGAAGACAGACTTCTCGGCACATCCACCGTGGAACCGCTCCTAAACACGGCCCGCTTGAACATCATTCTGCTGCTCTCACCTTACTAATGTTACCCGGAACCGATAACAAAACCGTCAATGACAGGCTTTCCGAAGCTGATTGGGAAATGCTCCCACCTGTCTTCAGCGCGTGGCGTGCCGCTCAAGGCTTCGTTAAGCGCGCGCAGACATAACTCACGCACGCACAGCCAGCCTTCAACGGGCCCCTTCCGAGGGGTCCGCGGGCGAGGGGAGAGGCTTCTGGGGACCGCCCATGGGCCCGCCCCACGCGATCAGCGTTGCCAGCCCGGAGGTTAGTCCCGGGGCGATGGGGCGCGGAGGCACGCGGGGGGTGCAAGCAGAGACCTCGCTGCGGCACCTGCTCCGCGCAGGACCGGCCTGGTTTTTCCTGCCTCAACCCGGCCCGGGGCAGGGACCCCCCGACACCGGGGAGGGGGGATTCCAGCAACGCACCCCGGTCCTTGCCTGGCACCCCGGAAACACCGCTCTCCCTGCGCCCGGCCGGCACGCTCGGGGATGCGAACAGTATCAGTATAAAAATCACTCCGCTGGGACCCCGTTTCAGTCCCTGGGCTCCGCCGGCCCCAAAATGTGGCGCCAAGGTCCGGTGGGACCTTCCTGCGAACTTGGACGACGCGCCCGGGACGCTGCTTCCCTGCCCCCCGCCGCAAGACTCCCGCGGAGGCCGTTTGGTTAACCGTCAGGGCCGGAAACGCTTGCCCCCTGTCTGGGGTGGGAACGCAGGCCGTGTGCTTCAGAGTCCCGTAGTTTAACTTGAAAACCCTCGTGGATCAGGCGTTACTGGACCCTCGGAGAGAAGTTGTTTGATTCACAGAGGGACGAAGGGTCTCGGCTGAGTCACTCATGAGGCGGCCAGGGTTCAAGACCCCGCTCCCTGCTGTGCGACAGCCGAGCTCCTCACTCCACTGGCCTGCAGTCTGGATGCGCTGGGCATGCGCTGGGCACGTGCTGGGGACGCTCTGGGGGCGGTGCCAGGTCCACCAGGGGCTGACAGTCAAACAGACAGGAATTCCCAGCACCCACGTTGGCTGCAGCTGACCCCCGGCTACGACGGTCCCATCAGGAACGTCTTTTAATGTCACTCCTGTTTTCTGATGGTCGGAAAACAGCCCCTTTGCTGTGTCCCCCAGAGCAGGTCCCCCAGAGCAGGAGGCGAGGGGACAACCCCCTGGGGACTGTGTGGGTCTCCCCTGGCCGGAGGAGGGACCCGAGGAGCTGGGAGCCAGCCCGCGTGTCCCCACGCGCCCTGCCCCTACATCCAGCCCTCCCCCCTCCCCCCTGTAGCCCAGGCACCAACTGAGGAGCTAAAGCAAGAGAAAAGCCCAACACACTAAGCATTTTGCACATTTCCTTTCTGCCTCAGTCGCCCCAGCGCCCAGGCAGGCTGCGAGCCAACCAGGCGGAGTAAGAAAATGAACCACAAAACCGTGTGCAAGCGCCTGTCTGAGGGTGGGGGAGGGAGCTTCTGCCCATCGGGGCACCTGGCACCCCCCACCCACGGTCTCCGCCAGATGGGCCCCGGGAAGGACGGGGTTGCTGCAGCCCAGCCATGGCCCCAGTGTGACCGCGCAGCCAGAAGGCTGAGCGGAGCCGAGGGGCGGGGGTGGGCCCATCTGGGAGGCTGCTGTCCCCAGGAGAGGAGGAGGAGCCACCGGCAGGGAGCATGCACAGGAGCCCCGTGCAGACGCAGGCGCGGGCGGTCTGGGCAGAGGGCAGCCTGCTGACCGCTCTGTGGTCACTTCCCCCGTCTAGGCCCCCCCGAGCCCCTGAATCCCGGGGGTCTGGGTGCCCTGTCTGGGGTGATGTGTCCTGGCAGACTGGCTGACCAGGCAGGCCTGTCACGTTCAGCAAGAGACACAGCTGTCGCAAGCCCAGAGTCGCCACCGTGGCCCGCCCAGCGTCCCCTCTGGGGCTGCTCACCTTCCCGGTGCCCAGGGTCTTGGGCGTACAGGTCTGCACCTCCCCCCCCTCAGCTCCCTCACCGCACAGAGGGGGTCATCTGCCCCCCTGGCCTGGGCGCTGCACAGAGAGGGCCCCCGAAGGTGTCCTGCAGGCTGCTGGAGTCCCGGCCTCTCCGAGACGGGACAGGCGTCCCCGTGTCTCCCCCTCCAGTCCCACGGACAGTCTGCCAGAGCACAGGTACTGGAGCGGTGTCGGCCGAATGACTGGCTGTAGTTCTCCGTCATCTGTACAGTTTTCCAAGCACATTAAATATAACGCTCATTAAAGGGTCCGATTTTCTTTGCAAATTGGGTCAATAACAATGTTGCGTGTCTCTTATTAAACGTGGAATTGTGTCCTTGGGCAACACAATGTTCTAGTTATCAACATGCTCCGAGGTAAGGCACGGTGTAATCCATACCTTAATACATTAGAAGAGCATATTGTCAAATCACCTCATTTACTCTGAAACCCTGAAGCCACGCAGGAACACGGGAACAACTTGGTGGTTCAGGGAGGAATTCTGCAGACTCCAGCGTCTTTGACCTTTGATGAGATTTAACTTTGAGTGTGAAGCAATCAACAGGGAACTATGGATTTTAGGGCTGAGGACTATTGACTATCCACGCCTGTACTTACGCCCTTTGACACTGAACTGGAGACAGCTGCAGGCGATGACAGGGCGGCACCCCCCCCCCCCCCCCCCCGCCCCCAGCGGGCCCACAGGCGGCCGAGACTCCTTTTACAGGCGGTTGTCCACCTCGGTCCCTTTCAGACTCCCTCTGCGTGAACTCTAAACACGCAGTTTTCAGGATTTCATAAGATCAGGAGCCTATCATCTGATGGTTCTCTTTTAGGACATGCTATTTATTATTTCAGCAAAAAATTGGGAATTATCAGAACTTTTAGCAGCAAAAACCTCGGCAGTAGCCTTTCCCCTTTAACCTCTAAAACTAAGGACAAGAGTTTACTAGAAAATCAAGCTCCGAAAAGAACCTCCTCAATTTATGATGATTCAGTCTAATTGTTGTTTCATTGTCATTGTTTCATCAGTGTTGTTGTTTGTACGTTAGTCTTGGAGAAATCTCCAGCCTTAGCAACAGGCTCCATTTAATCCTCTGGGCCTTGGTTTTCGGCTTTTGGATTGTTAGAAGTTACATTTCCCACTGGCAGGATTCAATAGTCGGTGATGAGCTGATGAAGTGTACAGTTGGTAATAGTGAACTCCTTGTAAAGCTGGTGTGCGGGATCACATCAATTACGGCAGCTGGACGGGTTGGTAAGCACATTTGTGCATGACAGAGAACTTTCACTGAAGTAACTCACAATTAATCCCATTGATACGTATACAAAAGTAAACGGTGTGAAGATGCCTTTAATTACGTGACATAAATTATTTGCCCCGACGCATACTGAAATGTTTGCATTAACCCACAATCATTATTAGCTCCAGAATAATGTCGTTCTCAGCCTTTTCACGAGTGTGCTCATCCCGCCTCGCCAAACCCGCGGGCCGCCCCCTCGCCGGGGTCTCCGCCCCCTCTCCGGCAGCCTCTTGCTCTCGCAGCGCGCGGAGATGAATGCTCTATCCGGCAGGCACTTGACCTTGCGTGCGTCTCAGCGTCCTGGTTCGATGGTGCAGCTGGGCCTTTATCAGCTCAGCTTTCTGCAGCTGCCGCTTGACACCGCGCGCGCCCTGGCAAGGTCAGGGCGGAGGCAGCCCGCCGACCCGCCCGTGCCATTGGAACCCGCCGGTAACCACCGCCTCGACGACCCTCCGCGTTAATTAGGCCCTTCGCACGTGAACTCTGCAGTGAGGTGGGGAGGAGGTTGCAGTTGCGGCGGGAATGAAACGGGCTCCTGTCCAAGCCGGTTGGGGGCTCGCCCGCCCGGCTGGGTAATCACCCGCGTTCGCAGCTGAACGCCAGGCCTCGCCCGGAAGGTTGAGTTGCCAGGCTCCTGCCAACGAGCACTAGGTGGCGGCAGCGAGTTCATCGTCACGGTTAAGTTCACCCTCCCTTGATGTTTGGGCTTCAATGTGGAGATTTCAGGTCAGGTAGGGCACGACCTTTCGAGTGTGGCCACTGTTTCCTGTGAACGACCTGGCCCGTGTGACCCGGCCTGGACGACGGGCAGTCTGTCCTTACCTGCTCCGCGTGGCACAGTCACGTCCGTGCGCCGGTTCCCAGCGTCGGTGACCCCCGGTCTCCCCCCCCCCGGACGTCAGGCGGCTTTGACGGACAGACAGGAATCCCCCCAGGCGCTTCTCCCCGTTTCCCCTAACCGCACCCCGTCACTAAAAGCGTCGTTTTTATCATTGCGACGTGGGGCGCGCGAGTCCTGGCTATTGCGCCCGCCCCACCCAATTCCTTCTTTGCACCACGGAGAAACGGAGGCCTGTGGAAGCACCGTGCTTTCCTGCCGCCCCACGGGCGCGTGACGATGTTGACTCACCGACCCGGGGCCGTGAGCACCGGCGCCAGGCCCCTGAGCCCTGGAGGAAGCTGCTTTCTCCAGAATCTGCAGCCTCTGCGTTGTCCCCCGGCTGCAGAGGCATTGGGTGTTAACTCTGCGCCTGGAACTGAGTCCTCACCCCCTGTTGCACACGACAAAAATCACCTGCAGACTTTCTCCCCCCCCCCCCCCCCGCCCCATTCTCCTCTGCCCAGCCCCATGGAGATGCCTCTCTGATTGGCCGAGGGGGGAGTCTGGGCATCGGTGTGTGTGGTCCACCGCCAGGTGGTTCCCAGGTGCGGCCTCCGCCGGCCGGAGACCCGGAGGGTGCGAGCTAATCGGCTCCGGCCCTATGCACACGCTGACTGACAGGCGTGTGCGCGTCAGCCACCTGCTTCCAGGCTCATCCAAACGTGACCTTGGCTTTGTCTCGCTTCTGTTCTGGGCCCCGGAGGTCTCAGCCAGGACACCTGCGGTGGAAGGAGGGGCCCTGGGTGCCTCCCGGGTGACTGACTCTAGGCCCACTAGGCAGGTGCCAGGTCAGCAGCCCCTTACAGTCGGCCCCTCTGGGAGCCGGGACACTCCAGTGGGGGAAGCGCTCACTCACGCTCAGTGCAGTTGGGTGAGACGTCCGACTTCTGGCAGAGGTGCTAGGGTGCCCGGCTCGGGTCTCCAGGCGGAGGCGAGGGAAGGGGCGGGGCAGGCCTGGAGAGGTTCGCAAGTCCCTTCCCTCCCGAACGTCCTTAGGAAAAGGTTCTGCCTGTGTCTGGACCGACTCTAACAGAACCCTGAGGAGGGCCCCGGGGACCCGGATGGTTGTCGGGGTTCACGCTCAGCGCGTCAGTGCAACTTGAGAGTCCGAGGGACGTCACCGAGGACAGAAAGTGGACGCAGAGCCTGGCTCCGGCCCCAGCACCCCGCCCTCCCGGTTTCTGCCACCGCGGCAGGCATGCCCCCTCGCCTCCGCAAACCTCGGCCCCCTCAGGAGGGCGGGGTGCTGCGGCTGCTTCAGGGGCACCACGTGGAGGGTCAGCGCGTGTCTGCTGTGGACCGGGTTTAATGGACAGTTGGAGTTACCACAAGGTGTGTCTCAGGGGTCACTCACAGACTGCCGCCTGCAGACCAGACACTCAGCAGTGCCCGGCCGTCCCCGGGTATGGGGGGCTGCCGCCAGCATGTCTCAACAGCAGGGGTGGCAGGGCAGCGAGGCGAGGCCCACGGACCCCCACCATTCACCATCTGGCCCTGCACGGAACGTCCCCTGGATGGATGTCACTCTGCATCATCGCTCTCATGCTGAACAGATCATTGCCCCCGAGGAGATTAGATTTACACCAACGTAACCGTGTTGCGGTTCAAGTAAGCACTTACGTTGGGGGGTTTGTAATTTTATGCTGATTCACGGAACAGCAACAAGCCTCACCCGTAGAAAAACGAGCAAAAGAGCAAATTGTTCTGTTGATACAGAGCTTGGCCAGGCCAGACGTGTTTTTATTCTATCACTAACGGTGCCAGAAAGTTAGTTTTAAGCCATAAATAAGCTGGTTTCTGCCGGGGCGTGTGTGCGGGAGCTGGTGTGTGCGCGCAGTGTCATGAACTCGGTTTTGTCTTTCTCCGAGTCCGGGGGCAGGACCAGGAGGACAGGGGCAGTGGCGAGCACGCAGTTGGCAGATACTGAGGCGAGGGCGAGCACGCAGCCGGCAGGCACAGAGGCGGGGGCGAGCACGCAGCCGGCAGATACTGAGGCGAGGGCGAGCACGCAGCCGGCAGGCACAGAGGCGGGGGCGAGCACGCAGCCGGCGGATACAGAGGCGGGGGCGAGCGCGCAGCCGGCGGACACAGAGGCGGGGGCGAGCGCGCAGCCGGCGGACACAGAGGCCGGGGCGAGCACGCAGCCGGCGGACACAGAGGCGGGGGCGAGCACGCAGCTGGCGGGCGCATCCGCGAACAGCCCCCGGCGCAGACACTGCGGCGGGTCCGGGTGCCGATCAGCGACCTCCCGTGTACTCACACTCACAGGCGGCGTGACCACCCCGTCTCCCCCCATTCCCCGACGACAGAGCACCCCAGGGTCGGGATGTCTTTCGGGGACGTATTTCCATCTTTGGGGGCGGTAGAACGCTGTGGCACGGCTTTGCGGGAGTGATGCATGGCGCTCCGTGATGGGATGCTCTTCTCGTGCTGCTCCGTGCGTGGCAGCCCCCAGCCTCTCCGCTCCCCCTGCACCACACAGACGTCACCGAGCCCCGGCCCATAACACCGACGAGCCCCGGGAGAGGGCAGGCCACTCACGCACCTGTCCGACCCTAACGGTTGTTCGGGGCTCTCCGGGAACACCGGAACGCGAAGAGTCTCCCACGAGGAATCTTTGTTTCTCGCCCCTGCGCGCCTCCTAATAAAGTCCAGCGCCGCCGTGTCCGCGGCAGACGAGAAGCCGCCGGCTGCAGGAGCAGGGCGCGGCCGCAGGCACGACACGTTGGCTCTCCTGCCTTAGGACACATAGAAGTCTCATGTTTTGCTGGACGGGAATGCATGCACCCACACCTGTTGATTATATGTCCCTCGGGATGGCAGTGTCAACTCCCTGGGTGATCGTCTGGAACCCAGGGCACCGGCGTCCGGTTGCTCCTCAAGGTCACCTGCGCCTGGAAGGCCCACCTGGGTCACCGAAGCCCCTCTGGCCGCGGTGCGGTGGCCTCCCGTGGTGGGGCCACTTGTACGTCCTGGAGGACTGGCTCCTTTCATTCCTTTCTCGGGGAAGCGTCGTTCGCCCACTGCCCTTTTCCCGTGGGGGCGGGCGTCTGCCTTTCCCGAGTGGCGTGTGCGGGAGGCCCCCTCACACGCGCTGCAAGCAGAATTTTAGCAGGGTGCGCCCGGGCAGACCTTTCTACGCTGTCCAGACAGCGGTGTCTGCTGATGGATGGCGTTTCTCGGAGTTAGTGACGCGGTCCAGCCTGTTGTGTTTTTCGTTATTGTTCGTGCCTTTTGCGTTTGAGACATGTCTTCTCACTCCGAGGTCGCAGAGACGGTCTCCGGTGCTCAGCTCCGGACAACGTATCGCTTCGCCTTCAGATCCGCCGTCTCTCCGGAGTCCTCGCGCGTCCAGACCACTCTCCACAGCAGCCGCCCATTCACCCCGCGCCGCCGCCACGGGGGGGCGTGGGCTCTGCCACGGGCCAGTTTCCTGACCGCGGAGGGGTCTGCCCTGCGAGCGCGCCACGCCGTATGCATCTCTTCTCTGCTCGTGGGCTTGTATGTCTTTTCTGGCGCCCGGGCTTCCCGAGTGGACAGAGCTGGGTGGGTCTGCTGCTGGCCTCTGTCCCACACACGCATTGGTCAGCGGCCTGTCCTGGAACCACCCACTCCTGTCCGAACCGAGTCATTACCGTCACAGGTCCTGGCAGGATTCCCATCACAGGTCCTGGCAGGGCGCAGTGCTAGGGGCCAGCTTTGCTTTTTTTTCAAAATGCATTCAGCTTCCAGTCTTTGCAGGGAAGCCAGCGTCCGCGTGCCCACTTGTGGGAACGGAACAGAGCAGCACCAACGAAAGCCCGGCCGGCGCTGGGTGAGGGTGAGAGCGAACCCGCTGACCGGCGTTGGAGGGAATGGCTGTCCACGGCGCCCTGCCTTCCGCCCCGCAGTGCGGCGCTGCGGTGCCTGACTTCCCTCTTTGATGTCACTCCCTGCCGCCTCCTCAGAAGTCTTCCTTCACTCGCCAGGACTGGAGGCTCGGCTGATATCCTCAGTGGCGCCGCTTTGAAATTCAGTTTCCGTGTTTCTGTTGCGAGGCTTAGAAACACAGCGGGCTGTTCTTTGTGGTCAAAGCCGTGCCTGCTGGGCAACACTGCACGTACGCCGACCGGGACAGAAGGCAGGAATAAAAAGGTTGTTTGTGTTCGGGACGAGAAACACCTGCAAACACACACTGGCCCTCGTGTCACTCCGGAGTGACCCCGCCGTGCACACCCAAAGGCAGGTGCACCGTTTTCCCCGAGCTCCGTTCCAGCACGGCCATTGTACAAGGACCTTCCGGGGGACAGTCTCCGCTCCTACGAGGGTCTGGGATGGAGAAACATGCAACGATTTCTGTCCCCTTTGATGTGACAGAAAAGGTTGAGAAGGGACAGAAGTGGCTGGAAAGGAGACACCCAACAACACAGAACCTGTTCAGTGGAAGGCACCTGTCTCCATAGGGTCCCACTTAGGAGCCTTTAACAAAATCAGCTCCATCTGCGTGTCGCTTTGGAAAACCGTGCTCTGTCTGAACGATAAGGACATTAAACCAGAAAAAACACGGCCGGAGAATTGCAGTGCCCATCGGATACACGCTGGGAGGCTGCCAGCGGAACTTCCCGGCCTCAGGGCAGACCATCGATGCGCAGTGTGGATCGCTGTGTCTCCAAGATGGCGTTTCACAGGGAGCGGAGACCCGGTGTCGGGGGAGAGCTTCGGAGAGGTAACCTAATATCAGCACACAGAGCAAGAGCATCCGGCTCAGAACACACGCCCAGAGCAGGTAATTCATATCAGATTGACTCAAAATTGCCTTGTTCCCCCACCGCCTCTCCGGGCTGTTCCGGAATCCAATTTGCTCTGCGCCGGGAAGGAGTGTATTAGGCGTCACAATGGAAACTTACGGCAGGAAATTAATTCAAGTGGCAATACGCTTGTTAGGTTAGGAACTCTATTTAAAAAACACCTTTTTTTCCCCACTTTGCAGTACTCAGTAACTTTCATATACAATTCAACCTCTCTATCTTATACAGAACTGTATTCGCGGAACAAATACATATGTTTTCCCCACAGACCAAGAGTCGTGTCGTTACTATGGATGTGGAGATGCACGGAACAGTCCCGCCGTGAGATTAAAGGCGCACTCACCCACCCCCCCCCCCAAACAGAATACATCAGGTGCCTGAATCAGAAAGCCCTGTTCGTTCAGCGTGAAAGGTTCTGTCTCCCACACGCAGAGTTTCTTGTCTTTGCACTGCGGGGATTGGCCTTTCAGATTGTTCTGGAAACTGTGAGGTCCCTGGAAACACAGGGTCCCCACCCGGAAGGAGGAGGCGCCTGTGCTCCGTCCCTCGTGACACCAGCGAGTGGCACGCCCCCAGCCGGGTCCCAAAGCCTGCGTGATGCTCACGGTGACGGCAGTGGAGACGGGAGAGGAGGCGGCCCCGGGGCCCCACGTGACTTGTCCCGGGTCACACGCACACGGCACAGAGCCTTCCCTGGGCGATGGCCCCCGACACGCACATCCGTGGGTTTTGCCGCAGGGCCTGACGTGTGCGGTATCCTGAGACCACCCTGAGGGACCCGGAAAGTTCCTCTTGGTTAAGATTCCACTGTGGAGCGATTTTGCTCCACAGTCAAGTCTTGTAGTCTATTGATTTGCGTCTAGTACACCGATGAAGTCAACACACTGTGCATGTTAACGTGTGCAGGTGCACATGTGCATGTGTCTTCCCGCATGGAGAAAGGTGTGCTTTGTATCGTTAGGAGCTTGCTTATTGATGGGCAGGTGTGACCTGTGACTGCCTTCGCTAGGGACTGGTAACTGTCACAAAATCCGACGATTTTACTGAACGCCCACTTGAGTCAAGAACACGACTGAACGCTGGGACAGCTGAGAACCTCAAAGACGCGTCCCCGAGCCCGAAGACCCAGCGGGAGGGAGGGAGCGTTCCGGGAGAGTGCGGCACCGGCGTCAGTGCCAGTACCAGGTGCGGTGGTGCCGTCCCCGAGGTGCCCGAGGGACGGCTGGAGGAGGCACGGAGTCGGTCCCCTTCCTCATATCCACTCTCTCCGAGCCGCCGCCACTTCTGACAACGCTGAAGAGTGAAGCTCAGACGTGATCTGTCGTCTGCGGGGGGGACACACTTGATAAAACGCGATAAAGACAGTTTGTGACGGCGAACACAGTCACTACCTTAGCTCAGCGCCAGGGGGCGCAGGCCAGCGCAACGCAGAAGGGAAGGCCCCGTCCTCCCCAAAGGGCCCCGAGCCCCCTCTCTACACGGAACGGCAGCTCAGACCCGCCCGGCACAGGGTCTCCCCCTGGGTCTCCCCCAGTCTCCCCCCGGTGCACAGACCACGGACAGAGATGTGCCGATACAGGCATGCGAAAGAACTCACGCGCTGACCACACGTCTCCTCTCTCTACCCTGCCCTCTCGGCAAACCGCGCAGAAGCAAAGGGAACGAAATTAGCTCGTGTTTTCCTTGGCCGGTAGGAACACTCCCGCTCACCCTTCTGACCGAAGGCACGGCGGGCGGCCTCGTTGCCGCGTCTGCTGTTGCGGTTGCCGTGGGTGGGGGGGCGTCCCCGGCAGCCCCCGCGCCTGCCCCGCCCGCCACACGGAGCGGACGCACGTGCCAGGGCCCTGTAAGAAACAGCGCGCGGCACGCCGCGGCTCCCCTCCAGCCCCTGCTTGCAAACGGCGTGCGCCGCCCAGCACGCCGTCGCCTCCCTCGCTCTCACCGCCGGGGGCTTGCTTCGCGTGAAACCCCCCGCCTGGGATTCTGTGCTTGCACCTCCCTGCAGGGGGCGCCCAGACACCCAGGGCCTCTGGGCCGGGGCGGGGGAGGGGAGGGCGGGAAACGTGGCCACCGTCACTCGGCACCTGACCACCGGGGCACGCTCCCCATCAGACGGGCACAAGGAATCGCTGTCTTTGGCAGAAATGTGTCACGTAGGTTCGGCTAAATGTCAGACGTGTGTGCACTCTAATTTACTTTAAGCTTTCGATCCTGTCCAGGGTCTCCAAAGTAATTTCCCTTTAATATTTTCCTTAGGAATGGTTTACCAGTGTTTGTTCACGGTTATTAGATAAAACGGGCAGAGCTGCAATAATTTCTGTGACTACACACCCTCCACGATAGTGTCCATAATGACTTTAATAGTTCACGTTCAACCTTAGCATCGGGCTGAGTCATTCATAGCCCAGCTTGCTAACTGTTGGTGTCACTGCACGTGACATCACGTTCACACGCAGGCCGCGGGCCGAGGGCCGCAGGGAGCAGAGAACAGGGCTCCGAGGGTCAGAGACCGGGACCCAGACCGGAAGACCTGGGTGCCCGTCCCAGACGGAGGCAGGCAGCCCCAGGACAGTCGCTTTGTCTCTCTGGGCTTCGAGAAGGAGAATGGGGGTGTCGGGGCTTGAGGGCATCTGGACGTGGACCCCTGTCCTCCACCCCGAGGGGAACCCCAGGAAAGGGAGATGCGGGGCCCCCTAGACACCCTCTCGGGCCGCCTGTCCCTGGGAGCGCGGTGGGGCCACAGCCGAGGCGAGTGTGTCCCTGCCACAGACACGGCTCTGACCCAGGAGACACTGAGGCACGCGGGGCAGGACCCCCGACCCGGGGCGGAGCCCAGGGCCACCAGCAGAGAGAGCAGAGGGACAGGTGAGGAGGGGGGATGGCGAGGGCAGGTGCTGGGCCGAGCACCCAGCTCCTTCCCCCAAATGTCGCTGTGACCCTCCCTCCTTCATGCGGGGACCGGGGAGGGGGACGGGGGAGTGTGGGGATCGGATCCCTCCCTTCACGAGGGAGCTGAGCCCAGTGAGGCTGGCGATCCCTCCAAAGACTCCTTTTGTGGCTAGGAGGAAAAAAAATGCTACTTTAATTCACATTTCAAAGAAAAAGGCTGGCACGTCACATAAAACACGGTTTCGGGAAGGTTGTGTTATGAGTTATGAATTATCTGTTCTACTTCTAATAACTCATGGTAAACCAGGCATATTAAAAACTTATTGCCTCTTTTCGGAATTAATATTTTTCCAGGAATAAACAAAAGAGGGAATCTCTGCTGATAAATGGCTCTGTGCGGGCCCGCCAATAAAGCATAACAATAGGAAAGAACGGTGTCTTCCAGCGTTTAAATGCAAAATTCCTTACCCACACAGAAATGTAACGCAGACCCCAGCACAAGGCTACATACACACAGAAGCTGAGGGCGCGGCTATTTGAGCTTTGAGACAGGTACCGCTCTTTCCCTTCCTGCTTTAACAAACTTCACAGGGAAACCAAATAATATGTGCGTGGGTTTTATACTTAAAAAGGTGGCTTCCGGGGCGCGGCGCTGGGGATTGGAGAGGGACCCCACCCCTCACTTCCCTCCGGCGTCTGCAGACTTCAGAAAACGCATTCTGTCCTTGGTGGCCCAGCGGTTCGTGGCTTATTTCCTGGGAACTGATGAAAACGTGTTTTAAATGAGCAGAGTGAATGCACAGTAAACGCCAAAATGGATACGTAAACACCGAAGCATAAAATTAAGATGCGAGATCACGGGCTGCAGGGGTGAGATCGGAGCTGTGCTTCGTGGGGCCCTAGAGGGGGCAGGACGGCCGCTCCCCTTTCCTGATGAAACCACACACTTGCCCCCCCCCTCCCCAGCACCCCGGTCCCCGCTCACCCGCCCACAAAGAGCAGCTGGTCCGTGGCTCGCGTCTGACCACGGGGAGACAGACCGCGCATGTGCCAGCAGTTCCGACCGGCCCTTCTTCCTGCGCGCCCCGAAGGCCCCCAAGCGGCGCCCTGGATTTCTCCGTCCCCCCAATGACGACCCTTGAAGAAGTCCTCCCGGCTGGGCTGCCTTCCTTCCCAGTATCATCTCACCCTGCTCCGCTCCCCACCCCCACCACCCCGCCGCACAGCTCCCACGGCCACCCGGGCCTCAGCGGGGCACGTCCCCAGGCCCCGGGGGCCACACCCCAGGGCGGAGCGCTGTCCTCGCTGCCCCGTCTCGCTCCTCTCCCAGCCGGGCGACCCCCTCGGAACCTCTGTCCCCGGAGCCCGCCTCTCCTGGTTCTCCCTGACCTCCCAGTCCTGGGCCTCCGAGCTTTTCTCAGAAGAAAAGTTTCCTAATGTGTCTTTTCTTGAAAAGAAACCAAGCTGTGTCGGCAGAGTAAGACCAGGAATCAGAAAAGTGATAATACCCCACTGTCCTGTTTGTTTTATGAAAAGAATGTAATCCTGCATTACTTGAGTGGTTTAAACTGACACATAATATATGGTCCAGGGGCAGAATAGGACATTACCAGAGGAATGTACGCAAATAACTTGGAATTTAAATAGTGGTTGACATCTTCCTAATAAAAATTAAAATAAAGCCATATAGTTGTTTGGATGAGTTTTATGGATGAAATAATATACTTTGTATTAATTTATTTTAACTTAATTTAAATCGATAGCTGAAGTCAGTTTGTTTTAATCTATGTATATGCATATATGCACACATAATTTATGTGTAAATGTAGGATTGCATTTCAAACACAGACCCTGACACATACAAGTTGTTGGTGAGAGTTGATATGAACTTTTGGGAGGGGAATTTGGCAGTACCTATGAAAATTCAAATTTCCCTCCTGCTTTTAACCAATAACTACAACTCTAAGAATTGATCTCACAGAAAGACTTGTAAACACGTGTAGACATGCATGTGACTCCAATGTAACACGTCAGCGGGGAACAAGGAGGCATCCCTAAGGGGCTGGCCACCCCACTGCCAGGCCGGGATCAACACAGTCGGCAAAGCCATCGAGGACCTACAGAGGGGGGAAGACGAACTCACAGGCCCATACAATGAAGGACGTTGATTTTTAGCCTCACATTTGTTTTGTTGAGAGACATATATGAGGGGGGCCCCCAGAAAACAGAATTACCCTCTGGAGAGCGGGCCTCTTGTAGGACAGGCTTCCTCTGCTAAATGAATGTTCTAGGAACCCATCTGTACCAGGGCACCAGCAGGTGTTGTTGTGAGAGGCTGAGTTCAGCCTCAGTGATTTTTTTCTTTAAAGACTCAGCACATTTGCCCTTTCATGATGGGTGGTTTACGAGCACACCTGCCCACACCACACTGAGTGTTCAGCAGTTTTGACCAAAAATGACCTGACCCCCGTGCCCCACCCTCCCTATTCACCTGATCTCTCCCCAGGCAACTTTTTTTTGTTTTCTGGATGAAAAAGTTCTCAGAGGGAAATGTTTTGCCGATGTGGAAGAGGTGAAACAGAAAACAGCAGAAGCACGAAAAGGCATCAAAATCGACGAGTTCAAAAACTGTTTTGAGCGGTGGGAAAAACGTCCCGACAGGTGTAGGGCATGAGACAAGAGCACTTCGAAGGGGACTGAAGTTTAGACATGTAAGAATCAGTACCCGATTCTTATAAACAAATTCCAGGGGGCAGGGGCTGGGGTCCTCTCGCCATGACAAGTCTTTCTAGACCTCCGGAGAAGACTTCAACCAAGACTGTAGTTGTACAAACACGTGTGTGCCATGATGCCTGGCTTTTCAGCGTGCCCTTGGGAAGGGTGAGAGCGGCTGAGAGGCCGCAGGTCCAGGGCACACGCTGACGGCGGGGTCCTAGACACCCGGTGTGCACCCTGTGTGCACCCGGCACACTCTTCCCCGCGGTTCTGCGTTCAGCAACTGTGAAACATTTGACTGACACGCCCTGATTGCCCCCGAAGAAAACGTGCGTCACCCCTGGGGCACACTGACCCTAAACTAGGTGATGGACGCAGACGCCTGGTCAGCGCCACTGACGCAGAATGAAAGCCTAATTCACGGGAGCCTGCACGCGTGGGGGACGGCGGGTGAGAGAGACGCCTGGCGAATTCCCACCGTCCCGCACCCAGACCAGCAGCGCCGCGGGGGCCGAGGGCGTGCGCGTGGCTGAGGGCGCTGAGCGGGCGGGGCCCGCCTGCCTACGTCCTGCGTCCTGCGTCCTGCCTCCTGTTTCCGGCCACTGGCAACCTCAGGGCCCGGCGTGGCCACAGCCTTTCTCTCGCCCCGTGCACCTGACACCGGTTTGCACTTGCATTGGACTGATCGGTGAACGAGAACTTGACATCAGGCGTTCCCAGAATGCAACGCGGCTGCTCCGTACCGCAGACGCCCCACCTCGGGAGCCCCGGAGGGAAACGCCAGGGCGCAAACACCGGCAGGACGAGGCCCGGGCACCGCGCACGGGACGGGGGTGGGGGAAGGGAGAAGCCCGGGGCAGCCCTCCTGGGTCGTCATGTGAACTGTGGTCCGGACAGAGAGGCAGGGAACCCACCGGGGAACTAGGACCCTGACAAGCACGGAGCAGAGCGCACCGCGCACCGGAAGGAACGCACCCGGCTGCAGGCGGTCCGGCAGGGCGCCCCCCGCTGGCTGACCGTGGAGACTGTGGGAGTGGTCGCCGCACGGGTCACTCCTAGCCGAGGCGCGCCTCTGCAGCCCTCAGTCCTGAGGCCTTGCTCTCCAGCCAGGGAGCTCGTTGTTAACTAACTCACCCGTCGGTCACACCACCCATCCGCCACCCCCGCAGGAACGGGGGGAGCCATGGCGCCCCTGTCCTTCCCTTAGATACTACAGTGGGGCGGGGAGTGATAGGGACAGATATGGTTTTAAAGGAATGACATCAAAATGCTTGTCATCATTTACGAGAAAAAAAAGGGGGGATTCAATTTAAATGGAAATTCAGCAGCACTTCTACAAATGTACGGACACAACCGAGAAGCTGGCTGGCTGGCTCACAGCTCTGGCATTCCCAAACCTCCACGCAGGCCTGCGTCCCGTGGGGCCTCACACCACCGTCACGGGTCTCACGACAGTGGGGGCTCACCGACGAATCGTGAGTCGGTGTTGTCAGCGAGGCGTCTGGGGGTGCAGGAACCTTAGCTCCCCCGTCCAGGCGGCCGGGGGTGCAGAGGGAGGTGTCCCTCCCGTTGCACACACAGACCAGGTCTCCCAGAACTGGGGCCCGCGCCAGAGCCCACGGCCCCTGCTGAGGAAGAGCCTGTAGTCACCCCCAGGACCCCCGCCAGGCTCCCTGTGCCGAGGGCCAGCCATCCCACAGAGGAGCCAGGAAAGAACCTGGACAGCTTCTCCGAGTTTCCATTCCCCGAGTGCTGTTCCAGGTACTGACCTTAGGGTGCAGGAGCAGACTTTCTGGGGGGCGTGCCCCCCCAGACCTGACGAGACTATCTGCAGACTGACACCGGCCGACAGGCGCAGGCTGCTCCACCACATCCTGGTGCCCAGAGCATCTCCCCCCCACCCACCTGCGTTCCACTCAGGTCAGTGAAGTCCAAGTGGAAGGCCCCCGTCCTGGTACAGGACGCACCGGCGAGCCAACAGCGAGGGGAAGGAAACGCCCGTGCCACTCTGTAACCCGTTCAAAGGCCGGGACGCGGCTGCCCGGGGCTCAGGCAGGCTTCTCCAGCAGTTCCCTCCGAAAACGGATTTATTCACCAAAACCCCGAGGTGTGTGGGTAATTGCAAGCGATGTGCGGATGCCGTGGCCGAAGATCTGAGGGAGGAATAACGGCTCACTTGTTTAGGCTCCAATTGGCATGCGGTTGTGGCGTCGCGTCTTAATGTAACACCTTCCGTGCGCTCGCGAGCACTTAGGCACGGAACAGTGTGATCCCGGCTTGGAAGACGGCCCCCGAATGGAATTGTTTAAAAATGCTTTCCTTTCTTGTTACGTGGGGGAGATTTGTCTCGCTCGTGCGGCTGGCTGTAAAACGCTCTGTCGTTATCATTTTAATGACATTTCCAGCTTTGGGAGAAATGAGGTGTTGATGCAGTTTGGGGTGACTTGTAAACATCGCTGCTGACGATTTTATTTTACTGCAGTGCCTGTCTCCGGCTGGAATTCGGTGGCAGTTTGACACACACGCCGGTGGAGACACCGAGGGAACCAGAGGGAAGGCCGGACAGGAGCCACCGACTGTCCCCCCGGGACTCTGAGGGGCAGCCGCAGCGGTTCCTGGAGGTACCGGACAGAACTGAGCATCGGCCCTTATTTCAGCTGCCCTGCCCGACCCGGCCACAGTCGGCCCCCAGCCCATCGGTCGAATATCTGAACGCACCCGGTGGAGGAGCCCGAGCCTCCGGAACGTTCTGCTGGAGAGACACGAGGAACCATCCTTCTGTGACCGTGGCATCTTACACAATCCGTGCAGGGTGTCACGGACAAAGTCACAATGACAACGTGACGTGACTTACGGATGGTCCTGGCTCGGGGGTCCACAGGCAGTCCCTTTCAGGACCATGGACACAGCCCTGGGTGCACCGGACAACGTCGTTTTAAACACGTCTCCGGGCGTTCGTTCGGGAAACATGAACAGCTCAACCGCCCTCTTCAACGTAGTTCACTTGTACCTATTTAAACCCCGTTCCATGAACTTTTATTCACAATTAGGCAGCCCTTCAGTGCCACCAGCGGCGAGAATTCTCAGGGAGAGAGAAGGTGGTATTTGTACTCTGCTGAAACGAGGCAGAAAATGACTCTGATGGAAGAGGCCGGTAAAATGACAGGGTGCACTTTACCTCGGTGTTGTGAAGCCAAGGTCAGGCGTGAAGCATTCGGAGCATTGTTCTGTGGGGAAGAAGCTTTGACGTTTTTATTCATATCAATGAAATCCCAAGGGTTTGATCAGGCCCACCCTGATTCTGTGGGGTACGTTCGAGAGAAACAGGGCCCGTCTTTCACGTGGGACGATGGTTTTAGGGAATGCAGATATTTAGGGTGTTTTTTTTTAAATCACTGCACTGGAAAAACTCTGTTTCTACCTGTGATGAAAGAAAGTTAGCCGAGATCGAAGTTATTAGAATTCAATTTGACAGTCATAAATCACCTCTTCTCAGGGGTCAGTGCATTTTCCGTATTGTACACATCACAGTGGGGCCCCTCATTTCTCCCACAACACGGTGTGGACAGATTCCAGACAGACGACCAGTGCCTGGCCAGGCACCGAAGGGCGGCCGTGTTTAAGGACCCAGATCATCCGTGTTAGTCCGGATGACCTTTCCTCTAACCAAGGTGACCGGGGCTTTTATTCAAAAGTAAGCTCTTTTCTCCTGAGTTCTCACTTCAACTCGGGGCTCAGCCTGAATTCTTTTCCCCGCCACATGCCACTCGACAGTCTCGCCTGGAATCCATGTTGAGAGCTGCGTTTGCAAAGCCATCAGCACACAGGGGTTTCGGATGACGGAGAGTCCAGGATCTGGCTTGCCACCATTCGGTCCCCATTTCCCGGGGTAAGGCCACCTGCCCCCCCACCCCCTCAGTGGAGCTCACAGAGGTCCCAGACCACTTCCCAGGGCGCAGGCTCGGGGGCAGGTCACACGCCCCCTGCACGCCCCGCCCCCCGAGGGGGTGTGCCCCGTGCAGAAGTGGGGCACGCCCCACGGGTTCTCCGAGGGCCGGAACGCTCCGTCTTGCTGCCGCGCCTTCGTGGATGCACCTGCTGCTCCCGCACAGGCTGGTCTCTTTGGAACAGGGGGCGTCCGCCTCTTTAGTAAACTGTAAAGTGTCGTGCCTTCCTCACCTCCCCGGGCAGGAAACCGCTCCCGGCGTTAGGGGCCCTTCTCGGGAGCTCCCCCTCCGCCCGCCGTCCGCCCTCCTGCACGGCTGGGCCCCGGGCTGACGGAGCCCAGGTGACACCCGCCGTCTCCCCCAGGGGGCGCAGCCCGGAGGGAGAAGCGACAGCCGTGTCACCGCTTCTCTCCCTGCGGGAGGCAAAGCTCGGGCAGCGCCGGGGCTCGCAGTGGCCCTCTCTGCCACCCACGGCCGTGCCTCCGCGGGAAGCTCCTCTCCGGGAAAACTCAGGAGGTCGGCGCACCTGGCCCGGCCCGGCCGCCGGTGCAGAGACCGCCAACCACACGAGGGCGCCGGACCGTTCCCAGCAAACGCCCCCCTTGCCCGCTTCACCCGTCCATGGGCATTTCAGAGGGTGTCCGCGAGCAGACGTGTCTCCTGCCGTGGGTGGTGGGGGCAGCGTGTGGCGCACATGCTCCGAGCTCGTGCGCAACCTGCGGCTCCCGGGGGCGAAGCCACAGGGGCCTCCCCCTGCCCTGCCCCTCGCAAACGCGGCGCCGAGGGGACAGCGTGTTCGCACGGGACCACGAGAGGACGCGCACATGTTTGAGCACGCTCATCTGGACTGTTGGGGGGGGGCATGGGGAGGGCTAGGTTGGCACACACGTCCCGGATCCGGGGTTCGGGCAGCCCGTGCAGAGGGGGCGGGGCACAAATAGAGAGAGAGCGGCGAGCGAGAGCGCGCGCCCACGGGCTGTGACGCGGGCAGCTGGACGCGGAGGCAGAGGCGTCTGCACGCGGCCCACGTGAGAATTCGGCAGAACGTGCAGCCCGGCTCACAGTGTCCGCCGACCACAGTTCGGGACGGCCGGACCCACGGGAACCAGTGGGCGGGGAGGAGAGCGGGGCTGCATTACCATGTGGCGCCACGGGGGTGGGTAATGACGTCAGGGAGGTTAGAGTCGAGCTGCAAGGGTAGTTAATGACGTCAGGGAGGTTAGAGTCGAGCTGCAAGGGTAGTTAATGACGTCAGGGAGGTTAGAGTCGAGCTGCAAGGGTAGTTAATGACGTCAGGGAGGTTAGAGTCGAGCTGCAAGGGTAGTTAATGACGTCAGGGAGGTTAGAGTCGAGCTGCAAGGGTAGTTAATGACGTCAGGGAGGTTAGAGTCGAGCTGCAAGTGGCAAACCAGCATAAGGAACATGGACTCAGTCGTCTGCCCTTGTACCGACTCCAGCCGCATTCGTCCGTGTTTCTGCGGAATTCACGAACGCCCACCGCGGCAGGATGGCAATTAAAAAGTAAGTTCCTCAACAGAGACTGCCCTTCCTAACTAGAGCAGAGCTGCGGGAGGACAGCAGCTCCGAGGCTCACACCCTCCATCCTTTATTCCGAGTGCCTTCGTGTTTCGTTGGTTTAGTTTTCCCTGCCAGTGGGTAGGATGGCCTTTCCTTCTGGAAAAATCATTTACGTGTGTGTGTGTGCGTGTGTACACTCACACTATTCCTACTTTTTGTGTGTCTGTGCTATCGGTGTGAAAGGCCAGTCCTTGAAGAGATTCCAGGGCTCAGACACACACCTTCGTCAAACAGAATCTCCAGGTTGAACCTCCTGTCTTGTAAAATAATGACCCGGTTCGTGGTTTGAAAACTTACATTAGACTAATCCTGTTGTGAATGGCTCCATCAGGAATCTGATGGTAGATGGAAAACTATTAATCCTAAAAACTTAAAAAATCCCTGCAGGTTAATGTCTACAAATGATAGTTATAGTATTAACACCAATGCAGCAAATATATTGATATTTAAGTTGAAACACAACCCTGTACTATGCTTATTTATCATTTATTTCAGAAAAAATAACTTAAAATAAGTAATTTCCATTTCCTTGAGGTTACAAACTCCTAGAGTCTATTTCCTTTAAAGCCCTGGCTGGTGTGGCTCAGTGGATTGAGCACCAGCCTGCAAACCAAAGAGTCATCAGTTCGATTCCCAGGCAGGGCACATGCCTGGGTTGCAGGCCAGGTCCCCAGTAGGGGGTGCATGAGAGGCAACCACACATTGGTGTGTCTCTCCCTCTCTCCCTCCCTCCCTTCTCCTCTGTCTAAAAATAAATAAATAAAATCTTGAAAATACTGTAAGTGGTGAAACAGGAGTGTATTCTTTCTTATGCCTGTACAGCATCTTTTACATCAAGTTCATGACCTCCATTTTTACCCTTTAACAACTCCTGAGGTGTTTACTTGGTTGGTCTTTACAAACTGTGAAATCTCACCCTTACGATGAACATGAGGATGGGTTTTAAACAGCTGACTTTTTCCCTTTTGTTCCAAATCATTGCTTTGAGTCCTGGTCTCCTCCCTGTCACTGTTGGTTCCCTGAATATTTTGATTTATTTCACTCTGGGTATCTTTCATTTGCTTTTTTTTTTTTTCACTTTTCCACCAAGCTCAGTCAGATCTGTGAGCATTTCAATTACCAGTGATTTTAATTTTCTATCAGGTGGGCTGGCCATATCCTCCTCACTTAGTTCTCTTCCTGAGGCTTTGCTCTGTTCTTTCATTTGGGCCCTATTTCTTTGTCTTGGCACAGCCGAGAGGCTGTAAGGGGGAGGGGCCTTAGGTAAACACCCATCCAGAACAAAATGAAGGAACAAGAATTCAAAAAAGTGAAGAGAGTCTTACAAACCTCTGGGACAACCTGAAACATTCCAATATCCTAATTATAGGGGTGCCAGAAGGAGAAGAACAACAGCAAGAAATGGAAAACTTACTTGAACAGATAATGAAGGAAAACTCCCCCAATCTGATGGAGAAAATAGACTTCCAGGAAGTCCAGGAAGCCCAGAGAGTCCCAAAGAAGTTGGACCCAAAGAGGAACACACCAAGGCACATCACCATTGAATTACCCAAGATTAAAGACACACAGAAAATCCTAAAAGCAGCAAGAGGAAAGGAGACAGTTACCTACAAAGGAGTTCCCATCAGACTATCAGCTGATTTCTCAAAGGAGACCTTACAGGCAAGGAGGGGTTGGAAAGAAGTATTTGAAGTCATGAAAGGCAAGGACCTCCATCCAAGATGATTCTATCCAGCAAAGCTTTCATTTAAAATTGAAGGGCAGATAAAGTGCTTCTCAGAGAAGGTCAAGTTTAAGGAGTTCATCAACACCAAGCCCTTATTATATGAAATGTTAAAGGGACTTATCTAAGAAGAAGAAGATAAAAAATATGAACAGTAAAATGACAGCAAACTCACAACTATCAACAAAGGAACCTAAAAGAAAAGAAAAATAATGAAAACAAAAACTAAGCAAACAACTAGAACAGGAACAGGATCAGAGAAATGGACATCGCATGGAGGGAGTTCAGTGGGGAGGGAGAGGGGGGAATGGGGGGAAGGTGCAGGGAAGAAGAAGCATAATTGGTGGCATAAAATAGACGGGGAGATACAATAAATGGCACAGGAAATGGAGGACTCAGAGAACTTATATGTACAACCCACGGACAGGAACTAAGGGGGGATGAATACTGGGGGTTTGGGGGGGCAGGGTGGAGAGGGGATGAAGGGGGGAAATTGGGAAACTGTAAAAGCATAATCAATAAAAATACTTAAAAATAAACAGCTAAATAAACAGCTGACCTCTGAGGATGAGCCTAGAGGAACCAGAGGGAAGCACTGGGTGTGGGCGGGAGGGGCGGGCAGGGCGGGGCGGGACACTCGCACACAGAGTGAGCCCCCGGAAGCAGGGCACGCCGGGCTCAGCCGTGACTCCCTCGGGGATGTGCCTGCTTGCCCTGCAGTCTTGGGTTTGAGCCTCTCAAGTCCAGAAGCCTGTGCACGGTGGCAGGGTCACACGGACAGCCCTTGGAATCCTCGAGGAGGTGAGCCCAGAGGGCAAGAGTCCAACATTTATCTACAACGTGATGGGACACCATCTCCTTACCTCGTCTTGAAACCTGCTGTTCCTCATAACTATTCTTAGAAGGGTTTCCGACAATCGAATCTGATTTTGAGTCCCCTGTCCCCTCCTCTGTTTAACCCGTGTCACCGGTTCACAGCCTCGCCACAGTGAGGGCCCCCCACAGTGAGGGCCCCCCACTGAGCCAGCCAGAGGGCCCACGCACGGCCCACACAGGGCGGTGAACGAGCGCATCGCATCCCAGACACGAACACCTGCCCCCGTCACCACGCTGACCTGAGTCACTCCTTTCCTTCCTTGTCTCCTGGGTCACCATCCCATGCAGGTAAAGCAACCTCTGACCCTGGCCTGTGTGGTTGCCTCTAGCATTCGAGGCCCGACTCTGCCCTCCGCGTGTCCTTCCTTCGACCCCTGGCACGGTCCACCCTGGGCGCCTCGCCGCCCACCGTCTCCCGTGCGGAGGTCTTCCCGGCGCGCCTTCTCCCCTCGGTGGGCGCGCGTCCGTGTAATCCTGGTGCAGAGAGGGTCACTTCACGTGTGCTCTCTCCTGAACCACACGCGACTCCACATTCCCAGGAGCCTGCCCCTGGCCCCGGGGCGATGCCTGCAGGTTGGCGCTACACGCGACATTCACTTCGAGCACACCTGTGCGTTCCCACGGGCGCGGATTCACAAGAACCCTTCATCGGGGCATTGTTGTACGGACAATCTTCTTTCCTTGACTTGTGACGTTTGCATTTATGTGTTCCTTCCTTGAGATTACACTTGAAAACACAAATGGAGCCTTGGGCCCTCGATTTTTAAGTGCACAGAGAAGTGCTGATGAGAATTCCAGGAGAAGTTATCATGTTAACCAGCGTTAACCTTCAAGAGACATATTTTTTTCCCTTTCAAGAGAAAAAATTCTGTTCTGATAGTCTCAGAAGGCAGAGAATTTTCACCTGGAAGGAGCCAAGGTCACACGACCTCATTGCCAGTGAAGATCCGTATTTTCCGCCCGTGGGCAGTAGAGCGCGTCAGGCTGGCTTCCTGACAGTGACGGATCCCAGCGCCGAGGGCAGGGTGCTTGCTGGGCGCTCCCCCTCACCTGCAGAAATGAGGTCTCCTCACTTGCCTTCTACAGGGCACTGGTCTCTTCTTGTCACTTCCTTAAAAACCCAATTTTTTCCCAGGCACAATTCTGCTAAAAAATGAAGAAGTCACAGTCCGTCACGTTGCCAAACGTGCTGTACCCCCTGAGCACATACATCAGGTCTCTGGCGCCTTCTCTGTGCATCACCAGGTGGAGTCCTGAAAACCACCCTTTGTTAACGATCGGCTTGGAAGCGGCGGTGTGCAGACGGCTGCCCAAGGGAGCTCCTGGGGGGTTCTGCACAGGGTTGCCATTCCCGTCCACCCAGGGACCAGGGGCGTGCGTGGGGCCGCCAGAGTCGTCATTAGTTTGCCTGGATTGGTCGGCGATCGCCCGTTCATCCGGCTCCATGTGAGCCTCGCCTGGGACCCGAGCTGTTAGCCAGGCCCACGCTCACTCGTCTTCTTCTTCCTCCTCCTTTCTCCTTCTCCTTCTGAGAGAAGAAATGAAAATGGACCTTTCCTAAATTTTTTAAAAATTAGATTTATTTTTATTCCTAAAGGACAGCTGTCTTATGTATGTAACTGAGACGTAATAAAGGAAGGGGGCTGCCCTGGCTGGCGTAGCTCAGTGGATTGAGTGCAGGCTGCGAACCAAGTGTCGCAGGTTCAATTCCCAGTCAGGGCACATGTCTGGGTTGCAGGCCATGACCCCCAGCAACCAAACATTGATGTTTCTCTCTCTCTCTTTGTCCCTCCCTTCCCTCTCTAAAAATAAATAAAATCTTTAAAATACAAATTTAAAAAAAAATAAAAAAAATAAAGGGAGGGGGCTTCAGGCAACCTTGTGTAATGCAGGGGAGATGTGTGCCCACATCTGCATCCCCATGTGGTCATGCCCTTGTGTTGCCATGACAACAGAATCGCCCCAGGGCTGGGTGCCGGGCGCCGGGCACCGGGCACCAGGCAGGGCACTCCCAGTGCATTCGCTCTGGCGTCGTCTTCCTGACTCTCACGTGACTCCGCTGGGATGATGCAAAGCAGGGTTCTGGGCGGGTAACTTGACTGCCCCCCATGTTCTCACGGTGGGCCGCCCTCTGCCTGGCTCCCCGAGCGCATGGCATGTGCCTGCTGAGACGGCCCCCTGTGGGTTCCAAGGTCAGCTCCGCCTCCCGGATGGTGGACTTGAGACGCACGGATGAAGGCCTGTCCCCGACAGCCAGCACCCCGTGGCAGCATGCAGGGTCTGTCCTGGTGCTGGCCACCACGGGCTCTTTTCAATAGCTTTGCTGCCTGCCTTCTTCATTTTTTAAAGATACAGATGTCCATGATATCCTATTATATGTGTTTTTTTCTTACTATTCAACAATTTGGTTCCCAAATTGATGCGTTGACAAAGAAGGACTCATGACTTAATCTGTTTTTTTTTTCATTCAAAAGCAATCAACCAAAGAGTAATTTAATTTTTGATATAAATACCATTTATAGTTTTTTTTAACTTTCCCTATTTTGTCATATCTGTCATACATGTCACGTTCAGAGGGTCTGGGTTGAGTTTGCCATTTACACTCTGGGATGGCCTCCCAGTCCTGACTGCAGTGACACAGAGGAGGCGTCCAGTAAGTGTTAAATAACGGAGGCCTTCAGAGCATTTCCTTCTTGACAAGCAAAAACGGCATAAAAAGAGGAAATCGTGAACAAGCGACGAATAGATTTTCAGAGAACAAGATGGATGTGTATCACCTGCAGACTGTGGGCAGGTGGACTTGGAAGAGGATTTCACAGAGAGGGCCCCTGGGAACTGACTTCATCCGAAAGTGTCAGTTTCATCACATACACCGTCTTTTTGTGTGAAGGGAGGGATGCTGAGATAAAGAATATACCGGAACATCAATCTCGTGTAAAACGTGACGGCCGCCCTTGGGTGCGAGTGCCGTTGCCGGAATCACACTGGGCGAATTAGCCGGCCGAGTGAACCACCGTGACTACTGGTGGCTCCTCTCGTTTCTCGGACCCCCTGTAGCACAGTCAGGACACTTCGTATTTTTACTTTCAGCCTCAACTTCGTGAAATAAAGGTCGTTGTTATCGTATTCCCAGGAGGGCGGTAGCCATCTGGCGCTGGAGTTTTGAGAGCTGACACGTTTTATCACTTTTCAAAGGCGGCTCTGAAACTGAGCGCTATCTGCTGTTTTCCCGATTTGCATCTCGACTTGTTTCTTTAATTTGTGCCAATCTCTCATCATTTTGGTTTACATTTCTACTTCACTTTGAAATCTGGTAGAACTGACAAATGCTCTAAGTCAGAGAAACTACAGTCGCCAATGTCTTCTCCCTGTAGGGTCCGCACAGCGGGGGGCACGGGTGCTGCTCTCGCTGCCGCGTCCCCAGGGCTGCCGGCGTCTCGGACGGAATCTCACGGGGGACCCATGAGGCTTCCCCTGGGGCTGAAGCCAAACACTAGTTAATGCGGCGAGTCCTCACTCACTGCGAGTTGTCCGCAGGTGCTCCGTGAAGGGAGAGGCAGTGAAGCCCGTTTAAGGAACGCGATGTGCAATGAAGGCGGTTGGACCCCAGGGGCCGACATACATGAGCAGGAGGTCAGGCCCCCAACACCTCGTGTCCCAAAGTGGGGAGGGGTTAACCTCGGCCCCAGGCATGGAGCACTGAGGACAGTGACGACCCACCCGCGACCAGCCAGAGGGATTTCAGTGGAAGCACCGCGTGGGTGTGGTGCTGGCATGGTTATCCAAACCTAACTTAGGGGGTGCTAACAGAATGTTCTGGAATAAGAAGTCGAAGCGTCTCATGGGGAGTCTTGGAATCAGTGTGGAATCTCTAACGGAGACACTGACGAGGGAGGATGGCTCTACAAAAGACACGTGGATACGGGTGATACTAAGAACCAGGCCATCGTGGGAAGTTTTTGAAAAAGAGAAGAAGCTGTTTGGACAGCAGAAGGTTAGGGCTGAACTGGCAGTGTCGGGCCTGTGTGTGTTCCTGTTACACTCACTCCGTGACTCAGCAAGTGTGAGACCTAGGAACCAGGGGAGCTGAAGAGCTCTCAGTGTGAAATTAATGCTGCAAGCATTACGGAAAGGGCCGTTTGGGGGAAGAGCACTGTTCACTGTGCTTTGGGGACACCGGCTGAGGCGGGACAGTGTCCTCGGGGACCGGCTCAGCGCGGCCGGAGCAAGCCCGCCCTCGGGATCCGCCTGTGAGAAGCTGCTGGCCGCGCTCAGACCGGGGCAGACGGCACATATCCGGTAGCTCTGAACGTCAAGTGAGCGCTGTTCTTTATACAAGTCCCCTCAAGCTGAGTGAATCTGCACAGCGTGGCATTAGTGTGGTGTTTTAATAAAGGGATCCCCAAATTAGAATTAGAGTCATGGGATTTTTTTAAACTCTAAAGGAATCAGATCTGAAAAATTGGTCACCAACCTTCATAGCTCATCCAATGCTAAGGTTTGGTGAGCTCTGTCTGTGGTGAGCAGTCGCATGCACACATGCGCTGTGCGGGAAGTCCTAAGAGCGCGGGCACCCCGGGCAGAACACAGCGGAATCTGGAAAGTGACAGGCCACACGGTAACTGCTCTGTCACGTGGAAGAACGCTGGAACGCCGCCTGGGAATGAATTAGAGGCTCTGGCTTGTGGGTTGGGGGCTCGCAGAGAAGGTGTGGCTAACTCACCCGGAATGTGCGTGTGGGGACAGTTCATGTTACCACTCATGCACTCTTTCTTCAAATTGGATTTTGAGGGCCGTTCAAGGTCAAAATTGTGAGCTCTGTAAAACTAAGCAACATGCACCTGTCGTTGACATTCTACCAGGCGTGTTCCCATCACACAGACAGGAACCGTTTCAGCCGTGGCACCGACACGTCCCCGCAGGAGAGTGACACACAGTCACAGACCCCGAGGACAGTCTCTTTTCACGCACGGTCTCAGGTCGGCCCGTGGAGGTCGGCACGTGTCCTGAAATTACAGTCCAACCGTCACGAGCGAGAGAACGGAGGGAAGCATGCTTCAGACCTGCGCACGCACACACACACGCATGCACACGGACACGCACTCTCCCTGCAGCCAGGGGAGGCACACGGGAGTTCGTGAACCACACCGAGTTACGTGAACTCGACTCCACCACTTGGTTTCACGCGCAACTTTTGTAACTCAACCAAAGACTTGTTGAATGCTCACTGCCTTCATGGAAATAGAATTCTTGCCATTGAGACAGTGAAACAAAGTACAGCTTTATGCACTTGGTTTAGCACAACCATCATCTTCCCGGGGGCACGTGTGCAGGGAGGCTCTCAGGGTGCCCCCGGGAGGGGCCGGGGGGCGCTCTCCGGCATGCTGAGGGCCTGCACGAGCATCCCCCGCCTCTCCTGAACATCCGCCGTGCCATTTGGCCACGACGTGTTGCCTTTTTTTTTGTTTTTAAGATTCGAAGCTACAGAAGCATTTAGCTGCTTCAAGAGGCCCCTAGGATGGCTCGGGCATGCGGAGAAATATTAAATAAAGGGAAGCAAGCTGCTCATAAGAGGTCCTTCTACCAGTGACGAAACGCTCGTAAAATTGCATGTGTGCTGAAATATCAAAGAAACAGGATCCCCGGGGGCGTGGCTTGGGCAGGACCCTGACTGTCTCCGTCGGCAAGCACCCACGGGGGGAGGAAATCACCGTGTTTGCACGAACAGACCCCGTCCATGAAGGTGCTGCCTCCTCAGTGCCCCCCGGTCCTCCGAGTCCCCGCCCCACGGGCGAGCCCACACTCTGCTCCTCAGGGGGTACTCGATGGCCACTAAGTGCGGCCACGGTCACGCGTTTGAGAGCAAAAACGTGCTTTACAGTGACCAGTGCTTCACTCTCCAACCCCCAGCTTCCCAACGGGACAGGAGGGGGCCAGAAATGAGCGACGGCAGCTCCAGATGTGGCCCCGATGGGCCGTGGCCTCACGGCCGAGGTCAGCCCCAGCACTGGAGCGAAGCCGTGGGGTTCGATATACCGACAACGTGGCCTGATGCTTTCCAATGGTGACAATACAACAGGTCCATCGATCCCGAACTGTTTGCTCAGGAGCAAATGACTTCTCCGTGCCGTGCCAGTTCTGGAGCGCGAGTCGGGGCGCCCTGTGGACGTCCTGGCCGTCAGACAAGTTCAAGTCCAAGGGAGGGGGGTCGGACGGAGAATGGGGGAAACGGTACGGGAACAAGAGGGAGTGGGGGGGGGTGTGGGGACTGCCATCCACAGGGACCGTCTGAGTGGTGTGCTTGCGTCGTGAGGTGACCGCCGAGAGGAAACCGCCCAGAAACGCCGGGAGACGGGGATGGAAGGGGAGGACATGGTTGTGGCAGAGCACGGAGGGGGGGGGGGGGGACTGCCCCGGCCTGGCGGGGGGGGGGTCTCCATAAGTGACAGGGACGTGAGCAGTGGCGTTCGGACAGGGGCGGGGCCGAAGGGGTGGCAAGGGGAGAGGTTGCAGGTGGAGTGGAGGCCAGAGCATGTGTTTCTCGTAGACAATCACCCTGGGCCCCCCAACCCCCACCCCCTGCCACCAGCCGCAGGGACAGCGCCCCAGCCAGGGCAGGCGAACTGTGTCCGCTCAGTAACCCAGGCAGGTGGTCATTCGGGACCACACACCGGACTCTGGAGCACCCCCGCCCCCGGCCCCCGGCTCCGGAGCAGGTCTGGCTGGACGGTCTAGAGGTCTCCACCAGACACGGGGCCTGGCTGCTGTGATCACGGTGCCGCAGAACCCTAGAGCGCGAGTCGTTTCCCTGGTTTCCCCGGCGAGATGGCTGATCCCACAACTGGGGAAGCCAGGGTTTCACGTCTTCCTCCCACCCAGACGGTGGGAAACTCGGTCTTGGTCGAGGCCGGGCCCTTGTTCCTGCTGTGCCGTTCCTCCCGGCCTCCCCTGCTCACCCACCCCAGAGGCATCTCTGAGAGCACAGGGACTGTCCCTTGGGCCGCAGGGGCTCACCCCCCACCCTGGCCCCCGATACTCCGCCTGGCCCTGGCGGGCGGAACACGACCCCGGGAACAGCCGGACCCCCTAAGCCCCTGCCCGTTGCTCCCACCACCTGCACGGTTCCTCAGACTCGCTCCTCAGCGAGCCTCCCAAATGAGAACCTGTCCTTCCTTGGTGTGGAGGCGGGGAAATGAGGTCCTACAAAAAGGCATTTTTCCCCTCGCAAAACACACACTTTATGTAAAAAATATGGTCTGTGTTTATTTATCATCGACGCATGACTGACACGCAGCGTGGTACCAGCTCCAGGCGCGCACCGCCACGGCGGGGGCCTGTGATGTGGTGAAACCGTCACCACGGCGAGTCTGGTTAGTGCACGCCGCGGCACCGTCTCGGGGTTGACTGTTGGTGAGAACCAGCAGGTCCTCTCGAGTACCAACTATCCACCATGTGACACCGTGTTGTCAACAGGGGCCACCGGGCTGCACAGGCAGCCCGAGACTTGTGCATGTAGCTGCCACATGTGGGTGCCATGCACCTCCTCCGCGTGTTCCTGCCGCCCCCCACCCCCACCTCGGGCCACCGCCCATCTGCTCGCTGTATCCGGAGCTTGTTTTTATGAGTGGGCTTTTTTTTTTGGTCGTTTGTTTCTTTCAGCTCTCACGTGCCAATGAGGCCATACAGGATGCGGCTTTCTCCGCCTGGTCTCACTGGGCACAAGGCCCCCCAGGTCGGCCATGTTTGTGAGCGTGTCCCCAAGGCCACTGTCACGTGTCTGGGAGACGGCCTCATTCCTGTTCGTCCCTCCCGCCAGCGGCTGAGCAGCAGAGAGAGAGAAACTCGGCCGGTTTGGCCTTCGTTACGTCTCTTCAGACGCGCACCCCGAGCCCCGCTCGGCAGGGGTCAGCACGTGTTGTCCTGACTGGATGGATGCGTGTGCCGTGCACAGGTGGGGTTTTACGAGGATCCCATGGGCTCGGCACCTTAGATTCTGCAAGTAAGTGAGGTCATGCAGCATCTGTCTCTCCCGTCCAACTGCTCCCACCGAGCATGATGTCACCAGCACCCAGACGGCTTGTCCCAAGTGTCAGGATGTCCTTTGCTTCACGGATGAATGAGCTTTGGTGGCTGCCAGTGGTGGTGGCGGGGGGGTCGGGGGGTGGGCAAAGGGCTGAAGGTAAAACTCCCACCGACAGAATAAGGGTGCACGCACGGCGGGGGGACCGTGGTGAGCGGTGATGCGGTGCACATGTAAAGCTGCCGAGAGAGTTGCTCTCAGAAGGTCTGCCCGCAGGAGAGAAATCACGTCGATGTGGGCGAGTGGACGGGGCAGGGGACTCGGCACTGAGTCCGTCCTGGCGGTTGGCGGCCCCGTGCGCTCTGTGGGAATTGTTATTCAAATCCTTCTCAAGCGGATGAGAAACAGAGCGGTTGCCACGTACAGAGCATAAAGGGAAAGGAGATCAGTCATGGAAAATACTCATGGAGACGGAACAGGGTTAGTGACAGCAGAAACGCAAGGTGCCATTTATACAGGAGTGCGAATAGTCACTTTGTAACATAAAATTATGAAACAAAATATAACTGGGAGTTGGACATAACAAATTATTTTACATGGAACATCATGGCTTTTGTATAAAATTTCCCAGATACTTAGGAAAATACTCTTACACAGAGAAATTAGAAATAAGAAATAAATAGAAGTCAGTGCTGTGATGACAGAGTGCAGACATTAACAACATATAGATAAATAATATATAATACGTGTATAATAAATATGTGTGTAACGAAGCTTGCGTCCCAGGGAACACAAGACACTGGTGAACATCCTCTGATGAAGTGCTGTGATCACACACTTTCCTGGAAAGTCACAGAGAAGGAACTGGCTGCCTGACACCCGCCGTCTGGTGGGAGCTGCTGTGAAAGTGCCGGAAGGCTAACTGTGGAACTGGAAGCCCTCAGCAGCCCCGGTGTGGACTCAGGAGTGGGCGGGGGACACGGCGTTAAACCCTAGCACACTCCACAGACTCCCCCAGCCAGATGGCAAAGAGCGTTTTGGTGTTTCCACCTTCCTGGAACTGACGGGGAAGATTCGGTGACACACGGGTGTCACCAGCAGCCGGCCGGGCCCTCCTCGATGGCCCCTCACACCCTGACGCTCCCGGAGGGCAGGCCCTGAGGGGTGCTGGCTGCACTGACACCCCAGGGCGGCATCTGAACCCTGTCCCGTGTCAGTCGTGACCGCACCCAGTGTCAGCAGAGGCTGTCACCTGTCACCCACAGGTTTTGGAGGGAGCCCGCAAGCACCGCGTTGAGAAGGGTGCAGTGACACGGAGGTGTCCTCCGTGTGGGAGGCCGGAGGGTCCGTCTCCTCAGGGAGCAGAGGGGCAGGTTAACGTAACACCCCCTCCCGTCCGCCCTGACGGTAATTTCCGGGGTCTGCGCTGCGCCACTCAGTGACGGCAGAAGGCACCCGCTGGGTCCACCACTTCTGCAGGGTTCCAGGCTGGGTCGGCCGCGGGGGGTCCCCCCTCCCCCATGCCACATGCGCCGTGGTCCGCTTCCCACAGGGCGGGAGCGCTGACAACCGGACCCTCCCCACACCGTCTGCGACTGACATCCTCCCATCGAGGGGCGCAAAGCCCACCCCTCCCTGGGCCGTCCCCGGAGAGACTGGATTCCTGCTGGACTGTACACGCGTTCCTGAGATAACGTTTGATCCCGTTCCCAATGGTTCGACTTCTAGAGCGGGTGGCTCTCTCCTCTCCTGATGCCCCTGCCCCAGCCCCAGCCCCAGCCCCAGCGCCCCCAGCCCCAGCCCCGCCCAGCGCCAGCGGGGCGTTCTGTGTGAGGAGAGCATCCTAAGGAAACAGCCGTGCCCGCTGCCGGAGGCAAGACCAGGCAGGGACGCGGCGGCTGGGCCGGGGGCTGCTCCGGTGGGCCAGAGGCAGGGCCAGATCTCACCGCCATCTGCCATCAGAGGCAAGGGACTCGGTTCTCCCCGGAGGCTCCACAGCAAGGAGCTGGGCCAGCCACCCTGCAGGGAAGTGACAGGCTCCCACTCGGGCCGAGCCAGATCCTGGGGGCCGAGGAGGGGAAAGGGCTGCGGGAACAGGAGTGGGGGGGACCCGTGAGAGAGGTCTGTGTGGGGGTTCACGGGGAGGTGCTTGGACTTGGGCTGGGAGAGCAGACATGGAGGCGCACGTTGGGGAGGGGCCCGGGGGAGGGGCCGAGGCTTCCCAGGGGGACAGTCGGTGAGCCGCCTCCAAGACCTGGGCCCCGAGAGGCGCGGAGGGGAGGAAGGCCAGACACACCCGGGCGGGGGGACGGCGATGACGGTCACGTTCTCTCCTGTGTCCCCCGGGTGTGTTTTTATTTAGTTTCCATCTTTTGTTTCCCAGTCAGACTCTGCTGGCATGTGCCCACATGCGAATGCACATTTCCCCCCGAACCAAGGAGTCCGTGCGAGCCCTGACAGGCTCTTCGTTACGGATGCCATGTCCCTGGGTGGCGACAGGGATGGGTGCTCGCCGCTGGGACCGACCACGAGGAGGGGACGCCTGGGGGACTCACTCGGTGTTATCGTTCACGTCTCCTGGAGGCGGGGGGGGGGGGCGGGGGCGGTGTCGTGTGTCTCGTCAGGAACACGGTGGACGGAATGCTGGTGGGACCAGGGCTGTCTCTGTGCACGTTCAGCGACTTCCGATCAGAGCGCTCCCAGGGGCCGCCGCAGGGCCCGCCGGCATGCCACACACAGGGAGCGACAGAGCTCCGTGTGGCACGACGCTTCGCACCTCGAGGTGGCAGGTGGCACACATCACCCACAAGCTCTTCGAGTGGGAGGGTCTCGCCCGGCGCGAGGGTGTCACTCTGCACGCCGGGGCTCCTGTTTCTGTGGCGATGCCCAGACAGAGGCCCGAGTGTGCTTCTAGCCTGGGCCTCCCGGGTGGTTCCCTGCGGTGCCCCCGAAGACGGGGCCCCTCAGGGCGGCCGCGCCGGGACACCCCCTGCGGGTGACTAGGGGGCCGGCCGTCACAGCTGTGCCTCGGGGGGGCCGGCCACAATTCACAGGACAGTCTCTTCCCACTCAAGTCGCCGTGGCTGTCCGGCAGACAAGGGCGAGGCGGCAGATGATGCACTTCCTGACGAATTCCGCAACCGGATCCGTAACGGAGGTCGATCTGCCTCTCGGAATGCTGCTGTTATCTGAAGGGGTTTTGATAGCCAGAATGGCTCCACATGAATAGTTCATTTCATTGATGTAATTGAAATTTTATCTGGGGCCTGGATCTCGCAGAAAACAGGTCAGGGATGCGACAGTCCCTGGGGGAATTCTCGGCGACACGGGGAAATTCAAGTTAAAAATCACACTGGCAAAGGCCAGGGATGCTCTGAGCTGCTACAATAGCAGTTTTGTACAATGTGTCTTTTTCCCCAACCAGGTACATAAATATGTGGGACACTCTCTACATACAGGTGGCACCTGAACAGGTGAAGTAGTGGCTGGAAGTCGCTCGGTATGCACAGCCCTTCGCGGTGCCGGCTGGCTACTGAGGGCCACGGGGAAGGGGCTGGCAGCTTCTTCGGAACCCCCTTTCCAGGTGAGCCAACGCTCAGCTCTTTACTCGCCGCTGAGGCCGGTGCTCAGGGGCCTGGCGGGTTCGTTCCACCTCCCGGGGCGTGGGGCTGGCCAAGAGGGGCGGGGTCAGCTCACCCTGATGGGGGAGGTGGGTGTGGCCCAGGAAGGCACCTCTGAGGTGCTCGGGACTCCTTCCCACCCCTTTTCGGGAAGGTTCTTCCACCCAACTCTTTACCGGGGCATGTAGGACAGCTCCCCAGAGCAGATGAGTGGACGTTTGTTCACAAGAGTTTCTAACATCGGGGTGCTTTCCCAAGGGCCAGAGAATGCTCGCCGGCCCCCTGCTTTGTGGGTCTGGACACCGAAGGTCTGATGCCTCCGTTGGCGGGTCCTGTGGGCCACCCCCCTCCTCTGTGCTCAGAGTTCTTCTCACCTCACCTTCTCGGGACACCCGCCCTCAACAGATCCCACCCCCGCCCCATTTGTCCCCCTTTCCCTTGCGGCCCCCTAGTCTTTTCTCACATGGAGCCAAGGAGCATGGCTGGAGTCCGTATGTATTTGTTTGTTGGTTTGTCTTTTTATTTAGACATCGCCTGGATGGTGCGGGGTCAGGGGGAGGTTGGAGAGCAGCTGAAGGAGGTGAAACGCAGTGCAATTTAGTGGAGGGAAACACATTTACAGCAGCTAGGGAGAAGTGCAACATTTCTCCCGCCATGTGAAAAGCTGTGCTCCTTCCTGATTCTGATACGAGAGGAGATTTTTTAAAAATCGTGTTTGCTTAGATATTGGGCCTGTGATGTTTATACTCAGGAAACCTCAAGCTGGAGAACTTTTTACGTTCAGAATGATTCAGTGGGGTTAGAACCGGCGATGGATGCAGCTTGCGTTACGTGCTCAACAACAAACACACTATTTAGAAGAAGCCATAGTACACCCTTGCGTGAATTGATGTGTTCAAACAAATGTTATTTGGCAATCTATTAGCTACCTAATATATTAATGTGCTCTTTATTTTATTTTGGAGGCCACCAAAGAACAAACCATGCCGTTTTGTCTAATTCACCGTTATTTATAACTTGGGGGAGGGGACGAAGAGGGTTTCTGAGACAGCTGTGTGTAACCACACTGGCTACCATGCCATTTCTCCCTGAGCGCAGGCCTACATTATAATCGCTGCTATTTAATTCGGTTCAAAGGTTGGTGGGGAGTGCAGCATGAAAGTCATCAAGAAGGCCAGAACTTCCACGAAGAGAGACAACCCAGGGAGACTAATAACACAGCCAGAACTTCCCGAAGTTTCCAAGTGCGATGCTATCACGCCTTAATCAAGCAAACCTATTGGAGGAATAAATGAAATTTCTAGTCCAATGAATCATACCCTCTTTCTCCTCTTCCCATTTACTTTTGACGATAATTCTGTTTAATAAGTGCGGAGTAAAGCCGACTGTAATTTCACCGCCACCTGCTGTGACTCAAAGGCTAGCATTCAGCCTCCGGAGACCCTTTCACTGACTCGCTACTGCGGATCAGAAGAACAAGGTGTCTGCATGACCTTCCACAGTCTGCGTGAGAGAGTCCCCCAGTTCAAAGAGAACGAGGCAGTGCCGGAGGAGCCCGGAATACGAAGACGTCGTGACCGGTAGGAAGGGGCTGGGAGTGTGCAGTCCAGGTTGTCTCTTTAGCGCACGGTTCCTGAGCTGTCCGTCCGCTCCAGACCTTTTAGAGTCACGTTAACTCCTGTGTTTTGGAGAAACTGTTGGTGTCTCCAAAAACGTCGTGTTTTTCTTCCATGCCTTCGATACCATGTGTACACGTGACCATACACGCATTTTAGAGTTTATCCTTCAGATTGACACGGAAGTCCAAGGCACTGGCACATGCCGGCAAGGTCAATCCTATATGCCATAAACGTAACTAATCTTAATACAGTTAAGTTTACCATCTGTGAGGGTTGCTGGCCTTCTCTGATCCCTCGTGGTGGGGGGAGGGGGTTGCATAAAACGCAGGCCTCCCTCGGGGAGGGGGCTGACAGAGAGCCTTGTTTGTTACCCTGTCTCCCGGTCTCACAGCCACCGTCCATCTTCCCACTGTGCCCAGTGTCACGGGGTCCCAGCGCCTGGGAAACTGGATAAGGGAGTCCATCCCACCAGGAGCCGTGCTGGTGTCTTTCCGCAGAATCGAGAGCCACCCGCCACCGTATCCGGGAGGCATGCTAAGCGACATGTCTCCTCTGGGATACACCTCGGCCGGCCCTTGCCTCCGGCCCCCGGCGCAGCCTGGCAGGGCCCCCGGGACCACCCCAGTGCGGACCGCCGGGTTCCCAGCATGCTGTTCACGTGACCGCTGGATCCGGGAGTCCTGACCGATTGGATTTTGGCTCTCTGCTGGGCATTCCAGTAATCCGCACAGGTGGGTCTGTCTAGTGCCGTGTTTTGTGGGGGTTTTACAGTTTTAGAACCCGTGTGGAATAATCCCAGAATCAGGAGGGTGCAGACGACACCGGTGGAACAGCCCACTGGGAATGTAAACTGTGGGTTCCAGCGTGAGGTAGGGCCACGCACCTGATCACCCCGGTCCCTGTGGGCCACAGGGTCCCCGCCGTGGCAGGGGCGGCACCTCGGGCTGGTTCGCTCCTTGTCCACAGGGCTCCCTCGGGTCTCCCTGGATGCCTGCCTGGGTCTCCTGTCTCCAGCACCACAGGCCAGGGGCCCCGGTGCAGCGACAGACACCTAGACCCTGCCCAGACCCGGCCAGTGCGCCCCACGCAGACGGGGCTGCGGAACTACTCCTGCTGAACGCTGCCTGGCCAAGGAGCCCTGTGGAGCAGACACAGTCGCCAGGGCAACCCTGCCGCTCCCTGGCAACTTGGAGGCAGCTCAGTGCACAAAGGGTGGGCTGCCTGGGGTGGAGGGCATCCTTGACCCATGAACAGGTCCTGCAGGGTGGGTGGGAGGGAAGAACTAGGGACCTGGGCTCAGGTGCAGCAGGTCAGACAGAGCCCAGATGGAGCAAAACCTCGTTTCTACCCCGAACGCAGGGAGGGTGTGCTCGTGGCCAGGGGCCCAGGCCACGGAGCCAGCCGCTGGGGCAGCGGGGAGGGATGGTGCCGGCCTGCGGCCCCACCCGTGGGTTTGCGGCACGCCACTCAGGATAACGATGATTGGCTTAATGCACATCAGTTTAATCCACCGTGGCTGTTTTTACTCTGTTGGGCAAATCTGTGAAACTGCTGTCTCTTGGACTTAGGAAAAGGCCACCCGGTTTAAACTTGAAGGGATTTGTCACAGACGGCTCCGCAAGCAGAGACTTGTTATGTAAGAAGAGCAGGCACAGGGGGAGGAGGGGTCCGCTCTCCCTCTTCCTCTTCTTTTAGTTTATCCGATTGAGGACACAGAAACGTCCAAGTTTTGGAGAAGGCGACTTCAAGTTTCGTCTGTGCGGAAGGTATTGGTAGAGTGACCTCATTTTCTGTCCCCTGCCTCCCTCTCTCCCTCTGCCCCTACCCCCCCACAACCCAGTCTCTTCTTAAATGCACAGTTTAGTGAGGAAAAGCATTGGGTATTTGACCACCGGCCAGCCACCCGGATTCCTGGCCACTCGGGACATTGTTTCCAAGCAGTGTGTTTTCTCGATGCAGGGCGCTGGCACTTGGAAGAATGTGGCCGGTTACGCGGGTGTCTTTTCAACCTCAAGCTCCGACCCATGCTCTCGACCCCCAGGCGGAGGAATCCCACCACCCCTTTTTGAACTCGGTACCCCAAAACCTACGCGGCTGGAGGAGCACAGGGCTCACAGAAGTCTCTGAGATAGATACAGACCCTGCCATTGCTCAGGTCACGCACTTGGCTCAAATCACGTGCAGGACGCCGTGCAGCTCAGCGCACCGGATCCCGCCTGTTTTACCGCGGCACGGACGCACACGACTGAACGCATTAGTGCTCTGCTCGTGAGCGGTGATGACACAGTTTCTCTCGGGACGTTAGTTACACCGAGTGAGTTCCTCTGAGACGCGGTCGGGCTACAGCTTCGACGGCGACATTTACTCCGTTAAGTGACCCTCAGGGTTATTCCAGGTCTCCTGCCCGAGACACGGCACCGCCCCTTTGCTTCGCCGTGACAGATGATACCTGCCGCCACCCGAAAGCACAAGCACGTGAGCACGGCCACAGCAGAACGGGCGCGACATTAACCTGGTCCTCGTCGGCTAATTCCGGGGCTGAGCCAGTGAATGCTTCGGACCTCTGCCCAGCCTTGAAGGGAAGACCGTCCACTCAGTGGCTACTGTGGGCTGACCCCTGGTTAATTCCGACACGCAGGGGGTGTGCGGATCGGGGTGTCCCGGGGTCCTCTGGGGCACCAAGAAGTCAGGCCGCCCTCCATGGCCAGCCGTCTCCCCTCCTCCCGCCTCTCATCGTCGCGCTGTACCGTTGCACGTTAACTTTCCATCCGGGTTCTTCCCCGAGGATGTCTCCATTCCTCCACGAGCAAGATTTCCAGGAGAGCTGGATTTCAGCCTCACTTTGGGACTGCTCCCCACACTCCGGTGTTCAGCGTTCTGAAACAGCACGGCCCACGGAGGGCCGGGGTCTTATCGGGGTCTAGTCCCACCACTGGGACCCCACCATTGGAAAGGTTTTAGCTAACATTTCGGTGTGGCCACTTCTCCGCGCTCCCCTCCTGTTAGGGCGCTGCCACCTGGCGCGGGCGCCGCGTCCGGAAGACAGGCTCCCGCCCTCACCACCACCCCCGGCCTGTACAGCTCGCCGCTGCCGTTACGGCGGGCTCCCCGTTTTCCAGGGTCCCCAGCCCACCTCCGCCGCCCCGCCCGGCGCCTCTGCGCCGAGTTTGAGTTTTGTGCTCACACCCTCCCCTTCTTTCTTAAAAAGACTCGCAGCCACGTGGCCACCTGGAAATGGCCACATTGCCCGGAGCGATACACAGACTTAAGGCCGTCCCCAGCAACACCCCAATGGCAGGTTCTAAAGACATAGAACAAAAATCACCAGGGTTCTACGGAACGACAGAAAACCCTGAGTAGCCGAAGCCATGCTCAGAAAAAAGAACAAAACTGAACACACCCCAGTCCCTGACTCCAAGTTCCACCGCAGAGTGACAGCAGTCGGAACGGCACCGTGGGGGCAGAAAGGCAGACACGCGGGCCGCTGGGGTGGAGCCGAGGGCCAGAAACAAACCCGCGTGCACGTGGGCAAGTGGTTCTTGACAGAGGAGCTGAAAACACATGGCGGAGAGAAGGAAGCTTCTTCAGTGAACAGTGCTGGGCACCTTGGAAAGCCACATGTGACAGAATGAAACGAGAGAACAGTCTTTGCCCCACGTACAAGCGTTACCTCAACGTGGGTCAGAGACCCAAATGTGAGACCCGAAACGGTAAATTACACGGAAGAAAACGTGGGTACTCTGAGAGAATTTTATGAACCTGACCCGTAAAGCCAGGGAAGTAAAAGCCACAATGAATGAAGGAGACTGTATCAGACTAAACAGGTTCTGCTCAGCAAAGGAAACTGTCAACCAAGCAAAACCAAAACCAAAACCAAAACAGAAATAAAACAGCCAACCAAACAAACGGGAGCAGGTACTCGCAGACAGCGACTCTGGTGAGGGGCCATGGTCCAAACTCAGTGACAACAAGGAAACGACCCAGTCAAAAACGGGCAGAGCGCCTGGACAGACCCCTCTCCCAGGAGGACACACAAATGGCCAGCAGACACACGAAAACAGGCTCAGCCCCACCAGCTGTCGGGGGACGCAACTCAGAACTGCAGTGAGAGGCCGCCTCCCGGCTGTCAGAATGGCTCTTCCCAACAAGGCGGAAAGCGACCCGTTCCAGAGAGGTCGTGGGGAAGAGGGACCCTCGTTTACTGCTGGTGGGAAGGCACACTGGCACAGACTTTGTGGAGGACAGTGTGGAGATTCCGCAAACAATTAAGAATCCAGTGACTATGTGACCCAGCCACCCCTCTCCCCGGGCAGCTGTCAGAACAGATTGAGAACATTGGTTCACACAGACATGTGCGCCGCTGTGTCCACTGCAGCGCTGGTCACGGTGCCAGGACGTGGGGACAGCCAGAGCCCTTCCACAGGGGCGGGGGAAGAGGACCCGGGGCATCTGCACTACGGAACGCCGCTCAGCCGTAAGCAAGGATAGAACACCGCCATTCGCCGCGACAACATGGACGGGCGTTGAGAATATCGTGTTAAGGGACGTAAGTCAGACAAAGAAGGTAAGAGGCACGTGACTTTACTTACATGAGGGATATAAGGCTGAAACTCACGGACACAGATGAGAGCGGGTGGTGACCAGAGGGGAGGGGGCGTGGGGGGCAGTAAACGGGGAAGGGGCCGAGTGCGAGGTGACGGGGGAGGGTCCCACTCCGGGAGGTGGGCACACGGTGCAAACGCGGGCCCTGTGTCGTGGAACGGCACGCTTCAAACTCGTCATTTAATGAGCCAACGTCAGCCCAGTAGACTCAACAAAAATTGTAAAATAGCACATGGAATAATATCTATAAAACACGACACGACATTTTCCTCATAAACCATCTCATACATAAGTCATGTACTGAGGAACAAGACCCCCGGGCCCGGGAGGGGCCCCGGGCCCGCAGCGGAGCTGAAGGGGAGGCGGCCACAGCGAGGCACCCTGCACTCCCACCGACACAGAAGGTGACCTCAGGGCGGGCACTGCCACCCCGTCGAGAAGACGGCTCTTTAAAATGAAAGGTGCGGCCCTGCCAGTGAGCAGGGGCTGTCAGATGGGCCCCCTGACCGGGTGTCACAGCCTCCCAGCCCATCACGGGGCGGGTGGGCTCCCCTTTCCATGGAGGGCTGTGGGCCGGCACTGCCCCCACCCCCTGCCCCGCACTGGGCGAGAACAACAGCCTCTGTTGGGAGCTGAACAGGACCCCGAGGACCACGCTCCCACCCCCCGAGGCCACCGTTAAGACACAGCCCTGCCCTGTGCCCGACCCTGTGCCCGACCCGGACGCCCCGCCCCACTAGGTGCCGCAGCCGGGGAGGAGCCCAGATGTTCTGGGGACAGACTTGGGGTCCTTTCTCCTGGAGAACAACGTCCCCCCTTCCATCCCGGGAAGCTGCCGCACGGACTGGATGAGCTGCAGGCTGCAGCCCTGCCGCCCGCTGCCCGGTGACCAACCAGAGGTGCTGGGACCACAGGATGGCGACAGACTCCCGGCAGCCCCCCCCCGCCCCCCCCCCCCCCCCCCCGCCCTCTCCCCTCGGTCCCGAACCGCTCGGTCCCCCTCCTGAGGCGGCCCCATATTTCCGACTCCCGTTTCGATTTTTGTGGGTGAGGATCAGCACTGGTCCCTCGAGACGTTTCTGGGGGCGTCCAGTGGTCTCGGGGCCGGCACGTTCGTGGGGCCCCAGAGGGCACGCCATACCTTTCAGATCGGGGGGGGGGCCTCACGTCCCTTCCTGGGTCCTGTGGACACACCTGGACCTTCCAGAGTGTCGCTGTAAAGCGGCATCTCAGTGACATGGGTGATGGTTTGGGTGACAGCTGACCCCACGGTGACTTTGGCCGCTGGACGCTCTTCTACCACTAGATGGCGCTAGACCAAGTCACCGCCTCACCTGGAGGTCTCCACGGTGCGCAGCAGGGCCACGGGCTGCCGGGCGCTGCACAGGCTCTTCCGCCCCCGAGGGCTGTTTGAGGGCGGGCCACGCCCCCTGTCCTTTCCCGTGTCCCCGGTCACCGCGTCTTCCTCACCCAGGCAGCCTCATGGCAGAACCCTCCGTCCTGCCAGTGGGCGTCCTCCATGGGGCTGCTGTCCCAGGGCGGGGGGCACGTCCACCAGGGTCTGCCGCCTGCCACGGGGCTCCAGATCCCTCACAGGGTTCAGGGGGGGCGGGGGGGGGCGTGGCTTTGGAAATGCGCAGCCTCTCGCTGCTGCAGACTGCACCCCCGACTTCCCTGTTCTGAGACCAACTCCAAACCAAACGCCAGCTCTTGAGCTGTTGTTACTGAATCATTGGGAAGGAGGAGAGCTGGAGGTTGAAACAAGGGTGGGAACCACTGGAGCACTGACACAACCAGGTCCTGTGAACAGACAGCACCTGCTTGGGGTAGGAGTTACCTCTGGCTCAGGAGAACCTGGTGAGAGGCAGCAGTGAGAGGCAGGCCATGGCCGCAGGGCTGCCGCCCCGGCCGAGGTGCTGAGACACCCCCGAGGGGCAGTTACCCGCTGCGGCAGGTTGTGCACCCTCGTTCCTCGCTCACAATGCGGAACACTTACAGAGTTTTAATGAGAGAAATTACCGGTGGTTTTGAAGATTCATCCCAATGAGTTTTTGTTGAATAGATTTAAAAATGGTTGTTTTCCTAATAGTTCTCTATTTCCCAGTCAACCCTCCAAGTTTTTTAAATTCCAGAGTTTGCCAGAATTTGTGTTAAGGGGGGTCCCGATGAACACGGGCACACGAAACGCAACGACACCCGTTTCCCCGAGTGCGCTGGCCACACGGGCATTTTGTCGTGAGCTGCGTGTCACTTGGCGTGTTTCCTGGGGAGGGGGCTTTGCAGAGCCACCTTGTAGTGGGTGTTTTAAAGTCTCGGGAGAGAATCTCGATGGCTTCAGAGAGACGCACAGCCCCGAGTGACGCGGCTGAAGGCCAGCAGGCCTTCCGCAGCCCAACCGCTTTCTCTGACAGCTGCTGCCCCTTCCGAGGAACAGGCGCGTTAAAAATAGAACTCGGGCTCGGGGTGACGTGGGCGCACTTGACATGGGAATTGGGCTGCGGGTCTCGGCGGACAAGTTCTGCCAGCCGCCCGGCCTCAAAGAATTAGAATTTATGTTCTTCTGTGCAAGGACGCGGCGAGAGGCGGATTGCTTCCAGACTTGGCAATGCCCGGGGGAGGGCAGCAACTCCACTTGTCCACGCGCCCGCATCTCAGCAAGGGTCTGCTCGACTTCCTGGAAGCCGGGATGACAATCCAGATACCTCAGAGAGGGGCCTAAAATAGATTCCCCCAGACGATTCCCGTCTCAGGAAGACATTAGCATCCATTATAGCCCGAGGAGGAAAGGCCCAGCTTAATCACATGGAGCTGTGTAGGTGGGTGAAAACACCCCAGTGTTTACCAAAAACGCAACTGACACCCAGTTAGGTTATTTAAACAGAAAGCAGCCCTGGCTTTGTGAGTCTGTTATTAAAATGTGCAATTAACCAATTAACATATCATTAGTCTCTATTTAAGCTCTGCACTAATAACATTGCACTCATGTTTCAAAGACAACTTGACATTTCTGGCTTAATGATCTTTCCTTACACACACGAGGGAGAAACAGTCGCGGGGACATGCTCTCCGAGGCGCACGGCACGGCGGCGCCCCGCTCCACAGGCCCGCAGGGCCCGGGCTCACTCGCTTCCCGCCGCCTCCCCTTTGTCGAGTTCGGAACCGAGTGCTCTGCTCGCTGGCCTGCCGTGCGCGTCGCGTGGGTGGAGATGCTGGAAAGTCAGGACGGCATGGATCGTGGGTTGAGGGCTGTCCCGCCACGGCCGTGAACACGGGGACCATCCCAGGGGACAACGGAAGGCTGTGAGGGAGGGTGACGCCTTCCCTCGGGGTCACCCCCGTCCCGGCGAGTTCACCCTGGCCAGAGCGCGGGCACGGCTCGGGTGCCGGGCGGGGGCTGGCGGGAGCCTCGGGACTGGCGACACAGACCGCCTGGTCACAAGCGCTCCAGGCGGCCACCCAGAGTCCCGCATCCGGGGTCTGGTCCCTGGATGAAGTGCGGGGGAGGGGCAGTTTGGTCCTGTCCTCTCTGGTCGGCCGACCGAGTGCCCGTCTACCACTAGATGGCGCTAGACCAAGCCGCAGTTAGTCTCTTCCTCTGCGAGTAGATTCAGTGGTTCCTGGTGGTTAGAGCGAGTCGGACAGACTAACTCCAATGCACTTTACCTGGTGTTTAAAAGTTACAGCCACGGAGCTTTTGCTAGGTACTCGACCTTCCAATTAAGCTTCAGTTTTCCCAGCTCTGAATGGCGACAGTGATGTTCCCACCTCACTGGGCCGTCCCCGAGATCAAACCAGATCACTGACGTGTGGAGCTGACGGCCTGACCTGCACCTGAGTGGCTCCAGGTGGGGCTGCTGTCCCTGTCCTGCTGTGAGCACGCCCCGAGTGGCTCCGACTGTGCCCGCCATTCCAGAGATGTGTGTGTGTGGGTGTGAGCACGTGTGAGCACACACACAAAGGCCCCGTGTCTCCGAGCGGGCAATTACAGAAGCAATTTCCTTTAACGCCAAGGCTTTGAGGGATGTTTCGGAGTTTTGCACAATGCTTTGTTGTTGCAGGGCCTCAGGGACATATTGGCTAGAATTTTCATTTTCAAACCTGGTTCCAGAAAAGCTATTATCGGAAGAATTAAGGTGATGGGTACGTCAGGGAGCATGAAAACTGGGCTCCTGACCCACATTAAAACAGCCCGCATTTACCCCAGGATTTGAAAAAGCAAAGCAAAGCAAAGCAAAAAAGTCCCAAGCCCTCTCTTTTGTTGTGTGAACCTAACTCTTCTTTTGTATTTGATCAGATTAGGTAGGAACTGTGCTGCTTTAACGTCTTAAAATAAGTGTCAGAACTTAAAGAGACATTAGAGACCACCAAGCCAAGTGACATTTTTCCCACTTCGCACTGATACCTAATGAAACAATTTATGTGCAAGGAAGCGGCTGACGCCTCCCCACCTGCCCGGACCGGACTGAGCTCCTGCCCAGAGTCGGAGGACAGAGAGGAGCAGACGGGTCTGCAGCAGGCCCCCCTGGGTGCTGGGTCTGCCCCCGGAGGAGCAGCGGGACACACAGAGAAAGTGGGTCCTCGAGGACATGGAACGGGCTGGGATGCCGACCCTCACTCCATGAGGGAGCCCACCCACCAACCCTGCGCGGACAAGATCCAAACAGCGGCACAAACGGATGAGATTCTCAAACATAGAGTTGGCAGGAAAGGAAGCCCACACACCAGGTCGCGGTGGCACAAACACCAGATCCCCCATCCCCCGGCGCCCCAAGGCCGCGGCCCTGCCACAGGCGTCTCTCATGGGACGGGAGGGACCGAGGCCCTGCCACAGGCGTCTCTCATGGGACGGGAGGGACAGAGGCCGCGAGACTCCTCCTGTGCCCTGCACAGGAACAGGGAGTCCTTCACGCCGCACGAGGGGGTGTGTCCTGATCCTCGGGGGCATCTTACCTGCTTGGGGGGAGCCAGGTGGGGGTCAAGGGCATCTCACCCGTTTGGGGGAGCCGGGGTGCAGGGGAGACAATGGAGGGAGCTGATGAGGGGCTGCTTCCCTGGCCACGCTGGGGTCTCGGGGACACTGGACTTCTCTCCCTCGTGGTCTTGGCACCCCGGGGCACGGTGCTGTGGCTGCCCTCTGAGAGAAGGGTCATCTGGGGACAGCTGTGGCTTCCGCCTCTGAGACGCTGGCCTCCTCGGGACAATGGGGGCCATTCCGGCCCCTCTCCGTCTCTTGGTGTCCAGCTTATCCCCACGGGCACCCAGCATTCTAATGCCCTCTGCCCCCGCAGGACTGCCCTCCACTGTGACTGGGAGACAGCTCCTCAAGGCCAGCGGGGGACCTGGGGGGAAGAGGAGCGTGGCCCAGGCACGGAGGGGCCAGTGTGTTCCCCGGAGCCCCGCCCACCTGCAATGGGATGGTGGTCATCTGTCACCGACCTCCGCCACCGCCAGGAGCACACACCAGGGACGCAAAACCTCCCTTTCTTTATTATCCGGGGGTCTCCATCATCCGATACTAAGAAATACGTGGCCTTAAGTATCTTCTTTGTTTCTTGGCTGTCAGGAAATTCAAGGCTCAGTGTAATGGTCCAGCACAGTCAGTATTTCACAGGTGGCAGCTCAACATAATGAAGACCATGGATGACAAACCGTCAGCCGCTATCATGCCCGACGGCAAGAAACTGAAACCTTTTTGTCTGAGACCAGAAACCAGACAAGGACGGCCACACGCACCGCAGTCACTCCACCCCTGCCCCACCCAGCCGGAGCAGCCAGGCATGAGAGAGAAACAGGAGGCATCCTAGCTGGGAAGGGGGACGTCAGACTGTCACTGTGGCCCCCGACGTGATTCTTTACGTGGAAACCCCTAGAGACCCCACTAGAACCTGTCAGAAGCAGTGCAGACAGCAGACGTACAGGAGATGAAACCAGTGTGCGGACCCCCCCCCCGCCCCCCGCCCCCCGCACACTCATGAAGACGCTTCCAAAGAGGCAGTGGAGGAAACGATTCCTGTGCAATTGCAACAGAAGGAATCAAATGCCTGGGGATACACTTCACCATGAATTGGTAAGATCTGTACATGAAAGACTACAAGGCAGTGTTAGGAGAGTTTGAAAGAGTCACAAAGAAATGGAAAGATATTCCATGTTCACGGACTGGAAGGATCAACATAGATAAAGTGGCCATTTTACCCAAAGCAATACACAGGTTTAAGGCAATCTCCTTCAAATCCCAATGGTACTTTTTAAGGAAATCGAACAAAAAACTCATGGCATTTGTAGGGAACCACAAAAGACCCCAAACAGACAAAGCAACCCTCAGAAAAAAAGAAAAGAAAAGAAAAGCCAAAACCAGAGGTAGCACAAAACCTGACTTCACATTATGCTACAAAGTGATGGAAGCCAAAACAGCATGGCGTTAGCAGAACACAGACACACGGACCAGCGGAACAGAACCGAGAGCCCAGAAATGAAACCACGTGTGTATGGGCAAGTGCTTTACGACAGGGGAGCTGAAAACACACGATGGAGAACAGAAATCCCCTTCAGTGAACGGTGCTGGGGACGTTGGAAAGCCACACGCGACAGAGTGAAACCAGACTAGTCTTTGTCCCACGTGCAGACATGAACTCAACGTGGGTCAAAGGCCCAAATGTGAGACCCGAAACGGTAAATTACACAGAAGAAAACGTGGGTGCGGAACTCATGGGACTGGGTCTTATATTTCCCTTTCTAATCACATTTTCTAAACCTCACACTTTGAACCATGGATAGATTGTATTCTCAAGTGAGGTTATCATTAAAAAGATGATAAAATATTCATAAAAGAGACCAGTTGGGCCTTTGGCTGCATTTCTCATCTCTCATTCACAGGCAACTGGCATGTCATTGCCTAATAACCACTGAAATTAATAAAGGGACCGAGTTCGTTACTTCGTAGTCCATTATACTTACTCACATACGTTTAGGAAGAGTGCTTTCATGTTTCTGGAAAAAACCTTCAGTTTACGTCTCCCGGTTTCTGCAAGGCACCTCACCCACACCGCACCTCCGGTGCTGCTGCTTTCCTGAGGCTTTCGGGTTTCCGCCGGGCTCGGACCCGAGCCACGTTCCTCTCCAGCGCGTGCCCCTCGGCTCCCAGTGGTCTGGGTCCCACCCAGGCAGAGGGAGGGTGTGAAAGGCCCAGTGTCCGCGCCCACTTCCGAGGCTCCGCCCATGGCCGGGCTCCGCCCACCACCAGGGCCCCGCCCACTGTCAGGGCTCCGCCCAGCTGGGCCCCAGCACAGTGTTTATTGCGGGGGTTTGCTGAGGCCTCTACCCCGCAGGGCAAGAGGGAGGATGCTCTTCCAACCCAAATCGGATTAAGTCACACCCGCCACCGAAGCTCCGCAGGGGCTCCGGGTCTCCAGCTACTGGAGTAAAACCCCCGACGTCTTCGCCCCGAGGATGGAGCCCGGGTTCCAACCTCGCAGCCCCTGAGCCTCTGCGCCTCTGCGGCCGCCCTGGGCGGGGCTCTCCTTCGGGAACCTTCTGCATGCGTGTCCACCTCGGGTGCCCACAGCAGCCCTGCCTCGGCCAGGCCCCGCGTTTCCCACGCCCCCGGCCTCCTCCTGGCCCAGCCCCCCCCCACCCACACGGCGTCCTTTGGGGACTGGTCGGTCTCCCGGGGCGGTCTCCCACCCTCTCCACCAGCGACCTCCCCGCGGCTGAGTTCCCACTGTGGCTCATCCTCTAACTCCCTCCCTGTCTGTCCGAACGTTTGCCTCCTGTCAGCATCCCGGTGAGGCTCACACACCGTCAGCGTTAAGCAACAGGCGGCCCAGGACCCCACCGTGCACCGAACGCTTAGGACCGGTATGCACGCGCAGCAGGCCCTCGTGCTCCGTGCGGACGGCGCACGTGGTTTGCCGTGGCTCTAGGCGCGGCTGCGCTGGGAGTATTTAGAACGGAGCTCTCCGAGAAGGCGCAACGTGGGAACGACTTCCGCTCCGTGGTAGGGATGGAGGCAGGCGTGGCTTCCACCGTGTTCTTCCCCTTACACATTCTTGTTTTCTTTACGGAGCCACCGGGGCGACGCTGGTTAATAGCAACACACAGGTCTCAAGTACACAGACCTGTGACGTATCTGTCACCTGCGTATCCCATTGTGGGCTCACCACAGGAGGTCCGGTCTCCCTCCACCCCCAGACGTCCGACCCCTTCACCATCCTCTTCCTCCTCCCCCGCCCCTCCCCCTCCAGTCTGTCTGTGAATGTGTTTGGTTTTTTTCGTTTGTTGCTTTCTGTTTCACGTCACACGCGATTAAAATTCAGCTCTTCTGGATGTTGTTTTCCTCATCGTCACAAACGGAAAAGATACAAACTTCGCACTAGAAAGTGTCACCCCTATTTCCTTCTGTTTGCAAGTCGTTGGCAGGCCCTTCCACGATCCCTGTTTTCCTGGGTCATAACAGACTTCTTTTCAAAGGCCCCCCCCCCCCCCCGGAGTGCCGGCCAGACCCTCCGAAGGGCCGTCCTCCGGACAGAGGGGGAGACGGGCCGCGTCTTCTGGCACCACAGAGGGAGCAGGGCCTTGAACTCTCAAGCCTGCCTAGTGCCCTCTTGGGATGTCTTTTAATTAAAATAAAGAAAATCTTCACGAGCTGGATTTTATTGAGCTTTGAAGGATCACAGTTAAAGTAGAAAAATGACAGAATTGTAATTGCTTTATTACCGAGGTCTTAAAATTATACAAACAGCCCGTGACTACGTCCTCAGCGAGCCCGTATTTCACTCCTTAACCAGGCAGGTGGCCAGCTCACGCGGCTGCCTGCATCCCCCACCGAGCCCGGCGAGCGGCTCCCCACGGACGCCACGCGGATAAGTGGGTGCCGGTGCGAGGCCGTCGGCTTTAATTAAACAATGCATTTAAAACATCGTCATGTGAAGACTCTTTGAAAATGCAACATTAAGCTTATTAATTAAATATATCAACAAGCCCACATGCAATATATATAACATAACAAGAGCTATTGTAAAAAATGACTATTATAAATGAGGGTTTTTTTTTAAGTGAAAGGCACGGTAGAAGTCTTGTTGTACACATTCCCCACACTGATTCCGTGTCTCCACCATGCAGGTCTTTACGGATTTACAAGGTGATTCTGGGTTAGCACCTTCAGCCTTTGATGGCTCCCTTTGTCTCTGCACTGTGGCAGCATCAAAGGTTATTTCCATGTTGACTTTTTCGAGCAGTCTAACTAAGGGTAGTTTACTTGCCTTAAATTTCACCCGCACAAACCGTACAAGTCCATGGGCTTGAGAACGCACACGGTACTGTGCAGCCGTCCCCACAGTCTGATTTTAGGGTGTGTTCATCGCCCCCAAGTCCAGCCTGTGTGCATCACCAGTCACTGGTCACCCCCTCACACCCACCCAAGGCTCTGTTGTCGGAGGGACCCCCCGACACGCGGCCTCCCGGGCCTGGCTCCTGTCACTCGGTGTGATGGTTTGGAGACGGGCCAGCACCCCGGCAGGGGTCAGCAACCTTCCTCCACATCACCGAACCGTTTCCTTCGGGCGTGCGTGCGATGTTGTGTCCATCTGCAGTCCCAGGGGCAGACACTGGGGCCGCTCCCTGTGTCGTGTGTTTGAACGATGTCGTCTACGTGCCTGTGCTCTAGCCTTTGTGTGGGCGCATCTTCAGGTCTCTCGAGTAGGAAGCCTGGAAGCGACACTGTTGGATCTCGCGGTCACAACCGGGTTACAGGTTCCAACCACGGGAGGACCTGCAAACCCGTTTCCCAAAGCCCCCACCCCGTTTTCCCTTCCGACCGGCCACGGGCGAGGAGGGTCCCAGCTGCCCACATCCCGGTCATCGCCTGTTTGTCGCCGGTCTGACTACAGCCCCGAGGGTGGGCACCAAGTGCCGTCTCCCGGGGGCTGCTGCGAACTCCTTCCCTCGAGACTGAAGGCGTGGTGCGTGGTTCCATGTGTTTATCTTCCGTCACGAGTTACCTCAGGAGGAGTGCCTGCCCACGTCGCCGGCTCTGCGGTTGAGTGCGTGGGTGTTGCTGCTGAGCTGTGAGCACTCTCGGTGCTGAGCGCCAGACCTCTACTAGGTCCGTCATCTGCGGGCAGCCCTCCCGCGCCGTGGGATGCCCTTTCACGCCCCCCGGTGGCACTGCGTGTGAGCACCACTCACATCATCGGAAACGTAACTATTCCACGGCTCTGACAGTGGGCGGGGCTTCTTTTTTTAGATCAGATCATTAGATCTCAATTATATTGAAATGTGCTTTAGTTTTTATTTCACGAACTATTTACTCAAATTCTGTTTTGCATTGTCTGTTATTAAAGTGGAAGACTGCTGACAGGGGACGGGTTTTCTGTGACGAGTGTGCTGATTTATACCCACGTCGGCAGAGTGGGTGATGCTGCTCACTCGGCACTAGCTCGCTGGCCCGCTGCGGGAAGGGGCTCAGTCGGAGCTCTTCTTCCTTCATAGTGACCGAAGCAAATCTTCACCTCCAGGTTCTGGAAGGGCGTAAGCCCTCTGGTTGAACCCTGCAGAACTGGCATTTCACAGGCCAAAAGCAGTAGAATGCAATTCACAGGGCTCAGCCTAACTTGTCGTATGGATACTGGACACGAAGTGGAAAGGGATGTCAGGACTTGGATGACCGAGAAGTGTCACGTAGCTGCAGCCGTTGACGGCAGGTCCCCTTCCTGCGGACGGTCAGGAGGGACGAGGTCACTGTGCCTGGTGAGAAGGACCCCGTGGGTGATCCGACTCGGGGTGTCTGCGGGGGAGAAGTGGGCCGAAGACGGGTGAGAAATGCGTGGGCTTCCTCGGCCCTTGCACTTGCAGGCCAGACTCCATTTCTAGTTGGTTCTCTCTGGAGAGATGTACGACCTTCACTGGGGGTGACCGACGACCTTGACCGCTAAGTTACAAGCATCAGAGTGCGGGGGGGGTTTGCTAGGTTTGCACCCAAGCAGGTAAAACTTTCCCTGTAGGAGAAATCACTGAAATAATTACGGAATTCCTACCCACTCGTTCGGTACATAAAATATTTCCTATTTCATCAGAATAAGATCAGCAAATACACCGACTGGTGATAAGCCCGTGGAGGACAGGGGAGGCGCACTGAGTACCGATTTCATCACCGTAACACACAACTCGATACGATGCACCGAGCAGCTGAGTAAAAGCCGGTTGTTGATTTCCTGGGTATAAGCAAGGATTCGACGCACACTTGCTAACACACTGGCAAGTGACTCAGCAAACCACAGAGGTGAAATTTCATGATCACGACACGTTTCACTGAGTGGTCATGTGTTTGTCCAGTTTAAAATTTGACCATAGCCCTGGCTGGTGTGGCTCAGTGGATTGAGTACAGGTTGGGAATCAGAGAGTCGCCAGTTCGATTCCCAGTCGAGGCACATGCCTGGGATATGGGCCAGGTCCCCAGTAGGGGGCGTGGGAGAGGCAACCACACATTGGTATTTCTCTCCCTCTTTCTCCTTCCCTCCCCCTCCCTCTAAAAATAAAGAAATAAAAGTCTTGAGAGACAACTTGACCACACAGACCGTTTTACGCCTCCGCAGCTCAGGGGAGTACAGGCCAGACACTGGGCAGGGACACAGGGCCGGGCTTTCCGGAGGAGGAACCCCCCCCCCCAAACACGCTCTTCAAGCGCCAACGGTGTCCAGCCTAAAACCATCCAGCGGGATGACGCGAATTCATCCAGAACAGCTCTCGCGGCCCGACGGGGCCTGGTATTCCGCGTTGCTAACCAGCCGGCAGTTGATGCCGGTGATGCCCGAGTGCCGCCGACCCACGTCTGAGTAGCAAGCACTGGTCCCCGAGGGTGGGGGGTGAGCCCGGACGCCGGGGCAGCACGGCCTTTGCAGAGGTCAGCTACCCCTGGGCCCGGGGGGTTTGCAGGGCAGGAGCTGGGGTGACACGCTGACCTTGGACAGTGCCCCACAATGACAACGGAGGCAGACGTCACAGGCTCTGTCCTCAACTGAATACGGTTTCCTGAGAGATGACTTGAAAAAAAATTTTAATGCACAAGAACACCCACCAAAGAGAAATGAATGTACCCCCCCTCAGTGAGCATCAGGGATCGCCGAGGGGTCACAGAGGCGGCGAGGTCACCAGTGCCACCGAGGTGAAGGACCCTGAGGGACACCCCAGACGGTTTAATGCAGAGCGCGAGCCGCTGCCAGCGGAGAGGGGCGGGGAGCAGGGAGAGAAGGGTGTTGTGCGGGCACTCGAGAGAGACAGGCTCCGAAATCCAATTAGAGAGGAGAGGCCGCCGCCGGCCGCGCTGATGGAAGGTGCGGGCGGGGGGCGGGATCCGAAGTGGAAGTCATTACGGAGATAGTGGCCGGGCGGGGAGAGTGGGTAAGTGAGAAATGGATCGGTTTCTGAACAGAAAAGTGACACGATTCCAATGGCAGTCATGGCCACTCAGGCTGGATGAAAAGAGATCGGAATGAAAAGTCTAAAAATATAAAACTGCCCGAGAGGCTGGTGCGGCCGCCGGAGGCTGGTGGGGAGGGGGGCCGGGGAGGGCGAGGACCCTGAGGGTGGAGAGGAATGGCGCGCCGAGGACCGCCCCCCAGCTCTCCCCCCCCCCCCCCCAGCGAGGGGAGGGGTGGGGGGGTCCTGTGAGGTCCCCTTTCCGGGGGCTTCCTTCCACCTCCAGCTCCATCCCCCGACGTCTGCCGGAGGCGGGGGAGAGGTGCCGGGGAGGGGGCGGAGGCCACCTCCGGAGGGACAGCTGCTCTGCCCAGCACCGCAGGGACGAGACATGGGCAGGGAGGGCCCGGGTCTCTGGGATGGCCTCAGGGAAACACGGGGGAGGATGGGAAACTTCACCCCGGGATTCGGAGCCAATAAACAGGGAGCTGTTCCCTTCTGTCTGCCAGCGCCCGCCATACATTCCGGGAGGAAGCAGGAGAGCGGCCTGACTTCAAGGTCAGACGCCGTGCCTCCTGGGCCCCTCTCCCCGGGCCCCGGGCCGTGTCAGGGGGCGCAGAGTCGGCCACCGCGTGTGAGTTTCCCTGTGGACAAGCAAGCGGGGGCGGATGACCCGCCCCAGCGGCTGCTGCGTGTGCATGACCTTCCAAGGGCAGGCTGGGGCTCACAGGGCGGCGGGTGTGGGCACTTCGTCTGGTTTGGGGGGAAAGGGGGGTGTGACGTCACTGACGACAAGCAGAAATCCGCAAAAATGTCTAGGCTTTTCAAGGAAAACATGCAACCTGACATCTAAACTTGCTTGGTTGTGGGTTCTTCTTGTTTGGCAATCACATAGATACCCTGTTGTTCAGCGATGAGGCCGGCCCCTGCCCCGGGAAGCCGGCCTTGAAGACGGCAGTCGGAGGACTCCGGCTGGTTCTCCCAAGGCCGTGCAGGCGTGTGCACTCAGACAATGAGGAGTGAACAGAGGAATCAGGGCTCCGAGGAGAACACGCTTAAAGACGGTGAACTGAAGCGATGTTGGAGGGGTAGCTCTCACAGGGTCCCTCCCGTGTGCGTAGAGGCTTTTTAGCTTCGTCATTTAAACACGCGCCTCACGCGCGCCTGCTACACGCCAGCCCCGAGCCAGCAGTCACGGGAACACGCAACGAAGAAAAGGGCTCCTCACTCGGGGACCTGGCGGTGGATTCTCATTTCACTGAGTTTATGTTTTCACACTGTAGCTGACATTCTCCTGCGACATGTCACTACACTTAAATTTGGGACACAGATTCGGGGTCACTAATTGTGGCTCCTTAGAGTGTACACACACCCTGGGGAGAGTTGCAGACCAGAAGGCCACTCTTACCCTTTTTTGTCTCCTTTACACAAACACTTTCAGATGCTCCCGAAGTCTGAGTCACACGTCAGAAGGCTACGCTTGCCCAAAGCCCCGCACTTCAAAGCCACACTGTCTGCCGGGGGACACAGCGTGGGAAACGGATTGCTCCCCAAGTCGTGGGAGCTGGTCGCGTCGGAAGTGACCTCGGGACTGGGGGGGGCCACCCCCTGAGGGCACGGTTCTCCTCTTGCCGGTAATTGAAAGGCACAGGGGCCGTCTAGTCTATCCATGAGTCACAATGACAGGTGTCATCTGCCGCTCTCACCCCGACAGCCTGACACGTCCATCCGTCAGGGACACGTTCCCGCCGAGAAGAGGCAGCCGCGTGGGAGAGTATCCACGGAAGGTTCCGCCACGTCCTTTCATGGCTGACAGCTCACTTCCTTTTACTGCTGAACACCATCCCCTGTCTGGGGGCTGTGGGGCATCCATCACCCGCTGGGGCCGGTTATGGTCCTCCCCAGTGTCGGCGGTCCTGAGCACAGCGCTGGGAGCATGGGCGTGGGGGTTGTGTGTGGACGTGAGGTCACTGTGTTACCTGTTAACTAAGCACTGGGAGCATTGACTCATTCATGAGTCTATGTGATGGCGTCTGAAATGATTCTAACAGAGAAGACACTAAAATCGACTACAACACTTACTTATGTATAAAGCCTCGTTTTCCCCACATTTCCCATTAACGGGGTTACGTTCTCACTCGGGGACCTGCCGTCCTGCCCTGCCCTGCCCTGTTGTAGGTCCCCAGCAGCCCGGCAGGTACTCGGGGCTGTGGGTGGCGCTGTCGGAAGCCGCAGAGACTGCCGCTCGGGTCTGACACCCAGGCGGAGCGGGCACAGGGTCCCAAACACCCCACCCCCCACCCTGCACCGCTGGACCTCTGTCCCGGGATGCCTCAGGTCAGGGCGATGCAGGTCGTACTGCCACCGCGCTGCTCGAGGCATGGGGCCGTGACCCCAGAGGGCGACCCCACCACACTCGGAGTGTTGCTGCCTCCAGCGCTCCGCGCCCACTGCCCGGACACGGGGAAGCACCTCACGTCCGGCGTGCCCGGCCCTGTCTGCCAAGGGCGACAGGTGTTCCTTCCTTCCTGGGCCGGGGTACAGGGGCTGAGCTGAGGGGGGGTCCTTACAAACCGAGAGCCCAGGTGAGTGGTGAGAAATCCCATTACAAAGGGACAGGAGTGACAGTAACTCCAGGGAAGAGACAAGGAGACCTAGGGGGGGTGGTGGGGGCCCGCCGGGTGGACGCCCGGGCCCCGCAGCTCCCTCCGGGCACCCGCTGGGCTTGCGGACTCCAGAGGGCAGGTTGCAGTGGAAGGACGAGAGGTCGCTGGTGCGAGGAGAGACCCAGCCATCAAAGGGCTAGTCCTGTCACGCAGCCCAGCCACTCTGTGCCTGAGAGAGCCGGCCGCTGGCCACCTTGCTGGGAGGAAGCCCGCGGGGAGGCCCAGTCCAAGGTCACTGTCACTGCACCTCGAGGAAGCCCGAGGCAGCAGCTCGGAGCAGCCCGGCCCGCAGACGCTCAGAGGTAATAATAAATGTGGGTGGCGGGAGCTTCTGGGATCCGGGGGCTCGCTGCTGGGTGGGCGTGGGGAAGTAAAACGGGGAGACTCAGCCCAGCTTTCGCCGTCGTGACTGAGGAGATGAGGTCACAGGACAAAGTCCCGTGAACTTGGATGTGACACGCCATTCCATTGTAATTAGGAAGATTCAAACGCCAGACCCTGCAGTGTTGGGCATGCCTGCACACTATTTAAATGCGTGTAAAAGCTCTCTCGTTTAAACGAGTCACTAAAACTCTCAGCGCAGCCCAAGAGAGGGAGGTCGACATGGCGGGTGCAGGGCAAGCACCCAACCGAGGACAAGGTTAGTTTAGAGGGGGAAAGAAATCCGGGGAGCAGAAGCAGGTCAGGCCGCGGGGCATGTCCGCACGCCGCGTGGCAGACACCCCAAACATTCCTCCACCCGCACCCTGGCCCTGCAGACCCCGGGGGCGGGGCTGTGAACAGGGGCCCTTCCCCTTGCCCAGCGGCTGCTGGCCTGGGCAGCGGCTGCTTCCCCAACACAAAGAACTGCCCAATTCGTGACGCCCTTTCCTGACACGGAAGGTCCGGGGGGGGGGGATCACCCTGCTGACCGCCACAGGGCACGGCTCCACGGCGTGGCTGCCGGAGCAGACGGAGTTAACGTCTGCCCCCCCGTCCTCGGCCGTGTCACCGACGCCTGAAGTCTGGGGGTCGCCGCCCCTCAGACGATTTTCGCTCAACCTCTCTGCCTCTTCCAAAGCACCGCCCACTCACGTTTATTTAAGCAAGCTGAGGGTTTCACCCTGAAGGTGGTCAGGCTCTGGCTGCACTCTGCGTTTCGGATTCAGGCAAACGGTTTCCTGAAAATGCTCACAGAGGAGGTTCAGGGCGTCGGGGCGGCCGGGGACAAGCCTCTGTCATCCCCTCGGCTCCCGCCTGCACGCCGTCCCAGGCCTCCCGCACGACTGGTCTAAACCTGCACTTCTAACCCTGGCTGCTCGTCAGACTGTGGCTCCTGGAGACATGACGGAGGCACAGGCCCCGCTCCGTCCTTGCACATTAGATCGAGCTTGTTTAATGAACTCCGTCTGCAGGAAGGTCGAGAGCAGCAATGCAATTACTTGGCTGAATCCTCGGCCTCACGTGTCAGAAGCACCGGGGGAACAGGCACTGCTGGACGCCGTGGGTGGCGGACTGTTGGGGTTCTTCCCACTCCGAGCGGCTGTGAGAGAGCGGGGAACTGCTAGAGGGTTCGTCTGGACCCAGGCGGGAGCCAGCAGGGTGGGCAAGAGAGGCGACCGCTCCGTGGGTGACGGGAGATGGACAGTGCGGGTTCCGGGTCGAGCGGCAGGCTGGCCGACCCTGAAGGCACAGACCCGAAGGCAGACAGGGTCGGGGTGTCACCGCGGGAGGGAAGAGCCACAGTTCTATCAGCTGGAGACGCTGCGGTTCTGGCTCAGGGGTGGGGCAGGGAGGGGAACCCCGGAACATCGTCGCTCCAGCCCTCCTGTCCCCCAGAGCGGGGCCCCAGGTAAGGGGCCCGTGGGACTGACCTCTGGAACTGTGTCGTGTGGGAGCGCAGGCCCCGTGCGGTGTGGGCTGGTCCCCGGGTCGGGGGTCGGGGGTCAGGGGTCAGGGGTGGGGTGTGGGCGGGAGGCTCTGGAGCAGACAAGTGTGCACATGGTTTTCGCGGTGTGGCCGTCTCGCAGCGGGAGCGAACACTGAGTCACACATTCCTCGCCAAGCGACAGCTGGCTCAGAACGCTCCAGAAGTTTTGTGGTGCAGGGGTGCACGCGCACGTCCTCTGGGCGGATGCACCCTCCCGCGTGCTGCACCCCGGGTGGGGGGGGTAGGAACGCAGCCCTGGGCGCCCACAGTTCCAAGGGACCCGTCCCCACACCGCGCGGAGGGGGGCCCAGAGGCGCCGCCCGGGGAAAGGGCGGGTGTTACCCTCGTTAAATCAATCCCGTCTCACAATTAAAGCCAAATGTACTGCAGTGTGACTGGCGGCGTGGCTCGCAAGAGCATCCTGGTCCCTCAAACATGCCCGCCGACGTACTGCGGGTTGTGCAGGAGTCCTCCAAGCGCCCGTCCAACAAACGAGTGAGGACGGTACCTGTTTTGGGTGGCTTTGCTTTTAATTGCTAAAAAGAAACATGAAATGTGATGAACCATAAGTAGCCATCACAAAGGCGACAAAAGCTGAAGTTCAGTGTTAAGTGCAGGTATAAGGCATTTCATGCTTTCTTTATTCAATTTACTTTATCTGTTTATTTTTTTTAGATTTTATTTTTAACTAAACTGATCGGGTCCCATTGGTTGGTACGACCGTGTGGTTTCAAATGCACGGTTCTCGGACGCACCACCTGTGAATGGCATCGCACGCCCACCACCCCACGTCGAATACTCCGTTTCACGTTTTCCTTACACGACTAACAGTTTACGTGATAAAATGATAATTAATTATTATGATGGACTACCCTGGGAAGTTGAAACGTGCATTTGAGTTTCTTACTCCGATGCGAACACACTCCTATCCGGTTAAAAAAAAAATAACTAAAATGAAAGAAAAGTGCATGCATTTTTTTTACTTTCCACTTCCTGAGATCCCGACAGGTGACAAACATGTAGTACGCACAGAGCGGGAGGAGTGTTTCACTGACACGACTGTGACGGAGTGTCTGGTCGAGAGGAGAAGGACAGGAGCAGCAGCCGCCCAGTGCTCCTGCTGCTGCCCCCACCCCCTGCCGGCCGGTGCAGAGTCCACCCGGAGCAACGAACGGTGGCGGGTTCATCTGAGACGCTCTCCTGTGTGAAACTCCACCGGCCTCCCTCCTCCCGAAACGTCTCTTGAGCAGAACAAGGAGGCAATAGTTTCAACTGCGTGTTTTATTGATCGACCTAAACACTCCGCTTCACTCACTTTCCAGATGTTTGTTCTCCCTCTGAAGTTACTGTGAACCCCCTCGACCCATTTAAGGCGTGCAGGGGGCACTTTGGTGCGGTCCTCACCAAAACAAAAACGCACAAGCAACGCACCACGGGAGGCGGGCGTGAGGTCAGGGGGAGGCAGTGCTTCCCGGCTGCCCCTGGACCCGCCCGCCCTCCCCCCTCTCTCCACGTTATCCTCCCGGGCTGGACCAGCCTGGGGGCCTTGGAAGCGGGAAGACCTAGGCCTCTCAGCACGGTGCCTGACTCAGTGTGCCAGGACGGGGCTTTTAGGAAGTTCACCGGCATTCCCCAGAGTCCAGAGAGTTCAGCGCGAAGGTAATGAGTTTGGGAACCGGTGGGCGTCCGACTTGTGAGCATTTGGCACGCATCAGGAAGCTGAGCGAGTCCCAGAGGGTGGAGACAGAGGGTCCGGCTTGCTCAGGTGTGCTGCAGGTCACACGTGTTTTATTTTCACGATTTAGTTCTTGCGTTTGGAACCAATTGGTGCGAAACAGACCCGCTGCTGTGCGCCGACCCCGTTTACCTCACGTCCTGCAGCCCGAAGCGCCACCCCGATGGCCGCCTGCCACCGGCTGGTTGGAGACGAGAAGAAAAATGAATCTCGGTGGGGCGGGGGGAGGGGAACACCTGTAGGCAAAGACTCACCATGCTCAGGAGCCCACCAAGAACAGGCGCCTCCCGCGGTCTGAGTGAGCCCTAGCTCACAGTTAGCCGTGCCGCCCAGGGAACGTGTTGAAAACTGAAAACCCAGACTTGACGTGATCGCCGACCTCCCGGCGCGTGTGGCCTCGTCACGTTGCAGAAACGACGGTGTCCCAGAGAAACCGGACTGTGACTCCGCCAGCACCCCAGGCAGTCCCCCGTGAGGACGGGGTGGCCCATCCGCCGTATCAGAGGAATCAACCGTGTTGCCCTTTACGCACTGACCCTGCACCCGCCGCCCGGTACGAGCGCATCGCCGCTGGGCAGCCGCCGCTGGGCCTTAGCGCAGAGGGAGAGGAGACACAGGTGAGCACTGAACCTTGCACCAGCTCTCCCCTCGCGTCCGCTGAAATCAGTAATACGAACAAGGTGAGACATTGGTTATCACGCCTTTTCATTTTTTTCCCCAAACTGAAGGGAAGCTAATGACCGCAGGCTCGATCCAGGCTGCCCTTGTCAGGAGTTTTTCACAGGGACGGGCGGTCGCGCCGGGGCTGTGCCGGGGACCAAGGGAGTCACCCCACGGGTCCTCCCAGGTGGGTGCTCAGCGGGTGGCTTGCTGGGGTTTCTCCGCAAGGACACCGCTGTCAGGCTGGTGGGCGGTGGGTGGCGTCCGTGCTCACCACAGCTGGGTACCCCGAGCCCAAGCCTGAGCTCAGAGATGCACACGCCCCGGGGGAATCGGAGCTGCACCCCAAACTTAGCCTCGTTCACTTCTCACGGCGCAGACTTCGCAGCTCACAGTTCCGATCGCGCCCCTCTGCACGCACGCTCCCTGTACGTCGGAAGCAGGGATTTAAGAAGCAAGGACGTGACCCCTAGTGTCCCCTAGGACAGTTCTGACTGCAACATGGGAGCACCAGGAGAAGGCACGGAAACTGTTCGAGTTTGTGCAGTAACAGGCTTACCACATGGAGTTGCCGGAGGTGTTATATTGTATACTTCAGGATACTCCCGAGCAGCGTAAAACATTAGTTACATTTAATGGTTCCAAGTGGTTAGTTCATCTGATAGATTTTACGCATGCAATAACTATAGATATTTTACGTGTACAAGACTTCTATTTTCTTAAAACAGCATGCAGGAAATTAGCAATTAAGATGCAGTTTTTTATTACAGAGTGAGAGCCTCACATAGGATATTGCTTGAATTATACCTTCCCAGGAAACTTTGTAACGGACGGCTTACCGGGTTGTGAAACTACTAAATGTCAGTTGGCGCCACAAGTCTGCTACTAATTCCGATGAGCTTTGCTGTGTCTCATGGTCCCCCAAATAGGACTGCCAACTGTGAGAGCGAGCCCCTGATTATTATTATAACACAGTTGATTAAATGCTTCTCTAGTTGACTCCCAAATATATGGAAGCTTTCATGAGATCACATGTAACATTTTTTGAGACTGTAAATCACCTGAAACATTATGCAGAAACAGACACTAATTTCCGGTGAGTCTGACATTGCTTTTCAGTTTTGGGCAACAGAGTTTGGCTCCCCAGGGGCAGGCTCATGCTTACAAAGCTGTGCTACACGGGGAAGTTAAAGTTATGGGTAGTAATAACATCCCTTCCAAGTGCAAGAAAAAAAAATACGCGCTACCTTCCTTGTATCATTCACGTTCGGGGCCGGGGGAGCACGCACATCTACATAAAACTGTACATAAAGTAACGTGGTCAAAACTGAGTTTGACCACTGGGACGGGCAGAGAGTCGGTGCCAACCTGAGCTTTGGAGGAAGGCAGGTGCTCACGGCTGTGCAGTCGCTCACGGCGGGGGGCGCTGCGGGATGGGGGTACAGGGGCAGGAATGGATGTGTGTGGCGGGAGTGGAGGGGCTGGGCTGGGAAGTCGTTGGAGGTGATCGATGTCACCCGTGGACGAGTCTTTATGTGGAGGTCGGTGTGGGGCCCCCGGGGCTGGGCGGAGCCGACTGCCCCCCCCCCCCCCCCCCCGCCCCGGGCTTGCTGCTTTCTTTCCTCACTCGGCGTGGAGTGGCAGTAGCTAAGAAGGTTTTCTTTGCAGTCTGCAGCGCCAGCCGGTCCTCTGCAGCAGTTAGAGGCCTCAACGTCAACTCCCTTTCTCACCTCAACGGGCTTCATGGAGTTCCAACACAGAGCCCTTTGTGAGCACGCCGTGTCAGATAAATCTGAATATTTTCATTAGCTCGAGAGCCACCTAATGTATCTTTCTCTTCGCACTAAATTAAATTCCTCAGAGCAGAGGCGGATTATGAAATGTGGCAACGCTGTATCTGTAACACACGCTCAGTATCTACCGTTCTCCAGCACAGGGATATTTCTGCTGCTTAGAGCCACGTGGGGCGGAGGGGCAGGTGGTGCCGTGCGGCGGAATGGGAGTGTGCACTGGTGGTGAAACTATTTTCGTTCGGGTGGAGGAAACATGGAGCCGGCCGTCAGCCAGAATAAATTAACCTCCGAAGACACATACACTGTGGAGCGTATTGATTTACTGAGACACGGATTTCCTCACTTGCAGGATGAAATAATCCAGTTGAGTTCGTGAGTGACAGACCTCACAGAGCCCTCCACCACAGAGGTGTCCTTCGGATTGGGAAACATAAACTTTAAAAACACTCTTTAAATCTTTGTTTTAGACATAAAACCAGAGATAGGTAGGTTTGTAAATAACATATAAATGTAGATAAGCTGTACCCAGTCGCTATTATAAAATAATAGTACTTTCTAAGTTACTTTTCACTTTCTATTGTGTTTTAACTATGAAACAGTCTAGAGTATGATTTTTGAAAAACTTGTACCACCAATCACTTAATAGAGAATAAACTCAATGTAATTTCACATGGAGGAAAAAACAGACTCAAAATATTAATAACGGCCATTTTTATTTTAATATTTTTTAAATCTTTACTTTTCTATCTGAGCAGTTATGTTAGCAATTGTACAGGGAAAAATCAGTTTTGAAAAATAGGAAGAAAAGCGCATTTTAAGACGAAATATTCAGTATTCCGGCAGAATGTCGGTCTCGTGCCGGAGGAGGGTGCGTGGGGGGGGGAGGGCAGGGGAGGGGAGGGGAGGGGCGGGGCCGTGTCTGACGAGGACACGAGCGGAAACAGGGGTCACAGCCGCCCACGGGGCGGGGCTGGGTCTCCGCTTCCTGTCCCTCAGGGTCTTTGTGATGTGCCTACGTCCCTTCCATAATGAAACAGCATTCGCATGGTTTTAAAAGGTAGTACATATTTTAATTAAAGTTAGCTTGCTAAATTATTAAGTCCCAAATAGTTTAATTAGATTCTATAAAAATGTCCTGTTTCAACTATGATTCTTCTATATTGTATAATGAGTATTGATAGCTATTATTGAGCAACTTTTTGATTGTTTAAAATTTTTGAAATTCTACACATGTCTATCACACTGTAAAAATTGTTTCCTTTGCCGAAAAAACACTGAATTTCTCTCAAATCCATATTTGCAGTATCTAGTTGAAAGAAGTTTGGTTTGAATACCTGTGACTTTAATGTGCTCTTTCTTCCGGCGGTGGGTTTCCATGGTACCCAGTGCTAGCTACCCGGTTCCACTAGCAAGCATGTAGTAATTCACAAAGAAAAGACTTAATGGAGGAAAATAAAAAACGCCCTGATAAACGGCAAACCCACGCAGATTTTAACTACAAATTTAACGAGACTTTTTCCGGGTGTTCTCCGTGGTTTTTTATGACACGGCTGACTCCGTGGACAGCAGTGCGGATGTACAGAAGCCTCTGACGCAAACCCTTCTTTCCCTCGTAAATACCGAGAAGTGTCCATGTAACCCAGCCCCTTAATGAGAAAGTGAGAGAGCTGATGAGTGACCGGCACGCGAGGATGAGGACGGAACGCCACCCGATGTTCTCGCACCCGGTGCTCACAGAATGTGAGCACGGGGGGGGGGGGGGGGGGGGGGGGGGGGGGCCGGGGGGGGGCGAGAGCTCAGGAAGCACCTCCCACCGGGACCCGTGAGCGGGGGAGGGGCTGGCGGACGGCGGCCTGAGCCGGGTTCTCACAGGGACCTCGGGTGTCACGCTGCTCCCCACTCGGGGGACTGTCACCACTTACAACCAATGACCGCGCCAGAGTCCTGGACGCGACGTGCGTGAGACGACAACATGCCTGAATAGAACCTGTGACCAAAGGGAATCGTGCAACGTGCCCAGAGGGGCAGGGGAGTCTGGGAGGAGGGGGAGAGCAGCGAGAGAAAGGGTAAACGCACGCAAGGTGAGTGCTCCCTCGCACGACCCCCCACCTCTCCCCCACCCTCGGTCTCTCCCGCACCGCTCCTCCCAGCCCCTCCCAGCACCCCTCTCCCACCGACCACCGCTCCCTGCACCTCTGTCTCTCCCGGTCTCTCTGCGTCTCTGGTGCTTGGTCTCCCTGCTCAGTCCCACACGGTCTCCCTCGGTGTGCGTCTGTCTGTCTGTCTGCCCCTCCGTCTCCCCAGTTCCGTTTCTCTGCGTCCCTCGCACCCTCTCTCGCACCTTCTCTCAGTCTGGGTCTCTCAGCGCCCCCTCCATCCCTCTCTCCGTCCCTCCCTCCGCCTCTCCTCCTGCATCAGCCTCCTCTCCCTGCTCTCTCCATCCATTTCTCTGTCTCCTCCGCTCGCCGGTACCCAACCTCTTTCTCTCTTCATTCCTGCCTTTTCGCTTTCTCTCTTTCACTCTCTCTTTCAGGTTTATATTTAACGAAATACATGGTATTTGTTATATCTAAAAACACAAACGCAAAATGAGTATCTTCCTAGGCAAAAATGCAATAGTTATGATGGCAAAACAAAACTATGTGCCAACCCCAATACTTTCTACCCCAACTCTGACTAAAAGTTAATATTTTTGAAGCAAGCACTGCGTGGAACTTCTCCTTTTAAACAAATTTCAATGGAATCTTACCATTTCAGTTTAAGAAATGAAGGTGTATGTGTTAACTGACTCCGGGAAAAACTCCTAACTCATTCTAACCTCAATTTCCTCTCTCTTAGAGAAGAAGATTGTTGAATTTAAAAGCGATTTAGTCAAACAGAGCGACTGGAACATTACCATAATATACAAAGAAACTCCATGCTTTGCATAAATTATTTCTCATTAATAGCACAGCATGAGCGGCTTGCTTGAATAACTTGATTGTCAGCAGGATGAAAGGAACCTGCTTTCAGCAAGGAAGTTGCGCATAAAATTCACAGAACAGGGCGACAACTAATTTTCCTCGTAACAAACAAACAGTAAAGTCATTTTTTGAAAGGCTATGTAATTCAGAGTAATTTCCTAAATTGTACCTCTGGCTAATAGCCCGCGTTGGAGCCTCACCGCTCCCTGTGCACACTGCAGGCGCGGCCGGGGGCTCGACACCACTGCCCCCGCACAGTAGGCCTGCCCGTGACGCGTGTGCGCGCTCGCACTGGGGGACCCGCTCGCATGTGCCTCAAGCCCAGCGTGTGACTCGGAGCCGGCCGCCCGCTCTGACCCCGGCCGTGCAGGCGGGCAGGTGGGCGGAGAAGCCGGGGCTGGTGGCCTGAGCTCGGTTGCCCGTGGTGCTGCGGTGGACACGGAGAGAGCTGGGCTGCCCAAGGCACGGACGACGGAGGAAGTTGTTCAAGGTCACGTTCTTCTCCGCTCAGACCCCAAGGATAGTTGTCGGGTTACAGGTGACCCCTGAGCAACACGGGTGACCCCTGAGCAACACGGGTGACCCCTGAGTAACACAGGTGACCCCTGAGCAACACGGGTGCGGGCAGCGCAGGGCCACTCCTACAGGGATTGTTGCGTCGAGCGTTCTCGGTGCTGCTTCTGGCCCGTGGCTGGGAGTCCGCGGGTGCGGAGGGCCAACGGCGCACGGACGGCCAGTCCCCGGAGGGTGCGAGGGACAGCACGCACGTGGGCGGGGTCCAGAGCTGGGCACGGGGTTTGGGCTGCATGCCCACGAGCACCTCCCCTGCCATGTTCAAGAGTCAACAGTGGTTTCCAAAACATGTTTAAATCTACCTCTTGAAGGAGAGATTTCGCTATATTTTTACAGTTTAGTTATTAAAGAATCAGAATTTTCGGAAATCTGAAAAATACGCCCAGTCTCTCACAGAACACTCGTCTACACGGCCGTCCCTCGCGAGGGACCCGGCGCGGCCACGGACCGAGTCACAGGGGGGTGTCCACTCGCGGGACGCCTGCCTTCAGCACGCGTGTGGCTCCGCACTGCCCACGCTCGCACACGCTGAGTGCACGCACCGCTCACACGCACAGCTCTCCGCTTGGTGTGTAACGTGTGGTCTGAGCCACGTCCCTGCCGCCCTCCAGGCCGCCGTCGTTTCTTACGTATGAAGCGACGCTGGCTCCCCTTGAACACGGGCATGGACACCGAGACGACACACACACACACATGCATGTACGGAGGACGGCGTCCGGACGGCGACGGGCGGACCGGCTGCTGCTTCTGCCGCTGTCATGTCTCCCCGTCAGCCGCTCCCTCGAGTGTCTCAGCTGCTTGGGGCGGCCTCCCCCCTTCCGGTGATTTCCTGTCCGACCTAGTCTTTCCCCCTTTTCTCCGGGGCGTCTCTGCACTCTCCGTTCCTCTGCTCGTGCGTGAACGAGACGGCCGCCCCTTCTCCCCTGGGACCCTCGACTCGTGCAAGTGCCCTGCGGCCTCCTCGCCCTCCCCCTGGGCCCCGAGGTGCGATACACCTGGGATCTCAGGTGTGTAATGATCCCACCGTGGGACTCAATGGGGCCACGCCTGCTGACGATGTTTTCACACTCACACGCGGAACTGCGTGGGCTGGCTCACACGGACACACACGCACACAGGCCGGCCCCGTCCTGCCGTGCTGTGCTGCTCCGCCCTCCACAGAGGCTGAGGTTTTTGCAGGTCGGAGGCTTCCGGAAACCCTGCTTGGGCGGCCCCAAGGGGACGGATGATGTTCTCGACAGCACTTGCTGATGCCCTCTCTCAGGGTCACGTTTTCTGGCAACAAATCATTTTTAGATGAAGCCGTGCTCTACTGTGGCACACTGCAAACTACAGTGGGGTGTAGACATAGCTTTCATGTGCACGGAAACCAGAAAGTTCCTGTGCCCCCCCCCCTCCGCCCCGTGCTGGTGGCTTTGTCACGGTGTCCGGACCCAAACCCGCTGTACCTCTGAGGTCTGCCCGCGGTTACTAGACGACTGTTCGTATTTTCAGTTGATGGAAGCATTTCTCACCCGAAAATTCCCCGGGAACGCTATGAATCTCTCTCTTTCTCCTTAAAAGCCTCGCTGACATGCCTGCCTGTGATGTTGGACATATTTCACCGGGGAATGACGGCAAAAACCTATCAGGGGACAATGTCGGAAAACCACCAATTTCTTGCTTCCAAATACACTTTGCTCCCTGCTGCAGGAGCACTCTGTCATCTCCTGTGACTTGACTTGCCCACGCTTTGCACCCAGCACCAAGCCCTGGGGTACAACGCCCCCACCCGCTGGCTTTACTGCAGGTCGAGGGAGCAAGGGGCACACAGGTAATTGACACAAAGGCCGCCTTCACTCAGGTGCGCGCAGAGCAGCCGCGGCCGTGACCACGGCAGTGACCCGCGTGGCAGGAACCTCCCCAGCCTCGGTTCCCGTGAGTTCACCTGCTCCCACCCCAGGGACCCACTCGGAACTGGCTTCAGAGCAGCCAGGCCGGGTCGTATTCCACACCTGAGTGACGGCGGCGCCGGAGACGCGGAGAGGGGGGGTTTTACGATGGTGAATTCTGGAGATCGGGGAGGAGAAAGACGGCCTGACAACCGGAGGGAAAACCACTTTGGGAGCTGGAGGCAGAGGCGGCGGCAGCCGGCCGGGGTCGCACCAGCGTCTCCCGCTGCGACGGAGGGGGGCGGAGCCTTAGGCAAAGGCTGTGGGCAGAGGAACGGAGCCACGTTCCCCGAGTGGGTGGACCACAGGGGGCCCCAAGCCCACAGCGCAGCACGGGTGAGCTCCCGGAAGACCCTGGGTCTGAGCTGGGGGCGGGGGGCATGAGACGCTCTGCCCTGGGTCCCCCCGAAGCGTGTTTCTCCTGCAAACACCGAGCCTCTGTTTCAGAGACAGGCTTCTCAGAGAAGCCCCATCCTCTTCCGCAGCCGGTCACGAGAGGTTGACACACCAGGGCCGAGGGGACCGTCCTCCGGGGGGCGGTGCCTCAGGAGCCTTCTCTGAGCGGGCACGAGGGTCCCCGGAGAGCTGGCAACCCGCCCCCAGGCAGAGGAGAGGAGCAGACCAGGCCTGGGAACCCCCGTGCAGTCGGTGGCGGCCACAGGGTGGACGGGTGGGGACTGACCTTAAATGCTGTCAGTGAGTGGACCCAACGGAGGCCCTTGGTTGGCACCGGCAAGCGTGGGCTCCGTGAGCGCCTCCGCCGGTCTGCACCCGAGGGTGTCCCCACACACCCCTCAGAGGCCGGGGTGGCCGTCACCCCTTCCTGTGCCTCCAGGGCTGACATGCCAACCCCTGGGCGCCAGGACAAGAAGAGCAGGCAGCCACACGCTGCCCGGCAGTGTCACCACTAATGGGAAGGGTAACTCATCCCACTGGCCTGCATGCACGCACTGCTGCCCCCTGGAGGGCTGCTGCAGGAGTGCAGTTCACGTCCTTCGCGTCCTCCCTGGTTGTAAATCGGTCGTTCGGTGTTTTCTCAGCTCAACCCCCCTGAAGCATCTTCGAGGCGGGGAGCCAGCATGGGGTCTCACTGGCTTTGCCTGCCACCCGTGACACAGACCAGGCCCGTGTCCAGCACCTGACGTCAGACCCTGAGCCCTGGGCTGAGCCGAAGGGGGCCGGCGGCGTCGCACCACCCCAGAAACACGTCGCTGTGCCCTCCATCCGGCGAGGGCTCTCAGTCCCCAGATGTTCCTGACCCCGAAACATCTTTCCTTAAAAAATATGAGGCTGGTGACAACTTCTGCCTGTTCCTTAAATAGGAAGTCACACCTCAGACTGCTGTCCAGTCTGTGGCCACAGGACACAGGTGACGGCCAGTCTGCAGTGCGGAATGGCCCCTTGGGTCCCTGTGTGTTCTCTCAGTGCTGCCCGTGACGGAGGTGACGGTGTTGGGGGTGACGGTGTTGGAGGTGATGATGTTGGAGTGACAGTGTTGGAGGTGATGGTGTTGGAGGTAACAGTGTTGGAGGTGACCATGTTGGAGGTGATGGTGTTGGAGGTGATGGTGTTGGAGGTGATGGTGTTGGAGGTGATTGTGTTGGGGGTGATCGTGTTGGAGGTGATGGTGTTGGAGGTGATGATGTTGGAGGTGATTGTGTTGGGGGTGATCGTGTTGGAGGTGATGGTGTTGGAGGTGGTTATGTTGGAGGTGACCATGTTAAAGGTGACTGTTGGAGGTGACCATGTTGGAGGTGACCGTGTCGGAGGTGATGGTGTTGGAGGTGACAGTGTTGGGGGTGACCATGTTGGAGGTGATGGTGTTGGAGGTGATTGTGTTGGAGGTGATGGTGTTGAAAGTGATGGTGTTGGAGGTGGTTATGTTGGAGGTGACCGTGTTAAAGGTGACTGTTGGAGGTGACCATGTTGGAGGTGACCGTGTCAGAGGTGACGGTGTTGAGAGGACTGCAGCTTACTCTCCGAAAAGGTTTCGAAGGTAACGGGGGTCTTCGAAGAAGCTGGGGGAACACGTCAGCCCCCATTCCTGTTCACGTCTGAACTGCGTTAGCGCTGTGGCACTAGTGGGTGTTACTGATGCATCCACTGGTGACTCTGACAGTAAAATAACCAGCTGAGGCTCCTGCAACATCATCATATACATTATTATTTCAATTTCCTGAAGCAGAAACCTCACAGCCGCCAGGGCCGGGAGGGCTTTTACATGAAGTGTTCCCTGATGAGAAAGCGTCCGAGGAGCCGTCCAGTTAGAGCGCGGAGATCCGTGTGATTCGGAGACGCGTTCTATTGACACCCTCGCACCCGGCACTCTCGCCACTCAGGAGGAGCTGTCAGCCGGCGTTCGGCTGAGCTCCGTGACACACACCGGTTGTGCGTCTGGTGTAGTTAGTGTCCCTGTCGCGTCCCCAGCCTACAGAGCGGCCCGCGCTCGATGCGTCTCTGAAATTAAACACACATGTGTCCTCACGGGAAGTCCTGAAATATTTGAAAATGCTTTAAAACGACGACTTCCTGTGACATGTGGTGGTCAAAGAGAAACCCGTCCGGCTGTGGATTTTCTTTGGAAAGAAGCGAGTGCCCAGAGCACCCTGAAGTCACCAGTTCAGACAAGCAGCGCCGGGAGGCCCTCGGTCTTCCAGGGGTCGCCGATGGGCGGAGAGGCCCAGCAGGGAGGCGCACAGCCCCGGAACCACGAGAAGGTTCCCCGGGCAGCTCCCCGGGGACACGGCGGGGGCCTGGCCCTCGGCGTGGGGCTCCGTATCGATTTCATGTCGGTAAGGAACACCAGTCTCTCCGCTTCCTCAGGAAGCAGGTGGGAGGGGATTCACCGTCTTCCATCCTGGGGCTCCGGAAACCCGATTCAGGACCCAAGGCCAGACTTGCACGTCTTCTCACGGATGAGCTTCTCGCTGATACCCGGACACGGCAGGGCGCGGAGCGGGGAGGGCGGGAGCGGGTCTGGGGGCCCCGGGGAGCACCTGTGTCTCGGCGAGCCCGTGGGATCTCTGACAACACCTGCGTGTTTGCACGTCCATGGCTGCGGGGCCTGGAACGGGCCGTCCGAGTGTCCCTGAACGCGGCCGCGGGGCGCACCCCGTGGAGAGCACCACCGACTTCCTGCTCACGCGAGGACTCCCCGGGTCTGCACGGAGGGTGCTCGGCCCTGCCGGGCGCGCCCCCGGGGGCACCCAGGTGCCCTCGCCCACCCCCCCCCCCAGGGCTCTCCCACATCTCCAGAGGCCGCGGCTGCCAGGCAGGGGCGCTCCGCGTACCATAACGTCCGGAAAGTGCGTGTGACGACTCTTCCATTGACTCGCCGTGGGATCTTCTTCAGGATTTTGCTTTGTCCTCTCTGTGTGTCTTGGGAGTTGGTTATTTGAATTAGGAGTTCAGAATCTTAGGGTACCTGTTTAGTCAGCCAAAATGTCCGTCCTTACATGGCTGAACTTCAAATGTCAGGCAATCGAACTCAATGAACATGTAAAAACTCTGTGCACTACGATTCTGCACCATAGTCTAGTTTCTACGGCCCTTCTACTTGAATTTCCCCCCACACCGTGTGAGGAACTGGTGTTCCTGCCACACTGGACCCTCGTGGCTGGGGTCTCCTCCGCTCCTTCTCTCCCTTCCCCCTCGTATGTACGTACACAATGACACTCATGTTCCACGTGCTACCAGGGCTCCGATGGAGGGTGTTTCATATTTGATGGCAAATTCAACTCTGTCGGGATGGCTGTTACCCACAGGTTCTTTTTGCACAGTTCTCATAGGATTTTAATTGGCGCTGTGTCTAAACACACAGCGCCAATTAAAATCATTAAAAATGTGTATATTCAATGTCCTAGCAAATTGCAGGAATCTATTTCATGAAAAAAAGGATATTTACAAATACACTTTGACATTGGTCTCATGATTATGTAAAATAGGAGAGGGAAAAAAACCAACCCAATATAAGTAGAAAACACAGCTAGATGATTAAAATAGGGAATTAGAAAAAATTAGCAAATAAAAAACTATTTCCACGCTTGAATGAAACAGCAGGCGGACAGTGTCATGTACCACGAGACTGACTGTGTCCTCCTCCCTGTCACGAGCGTTTCCAGGGCGGTGTTATTCGGGACGAGCACGGTGTTGGTGCTAATTGGACACTCCCTGTGTGCCGTCTACCGCCCTGCTGTGCCTTAGTCCTGCCGCCTGGAGAGGGCTGTGAGGGCCGTAGGGATGCGGTCGGTTCGCTTTCTCTCCCCGTCACACAGTGCGGCGACTTGGGGACCACTCCGGATGCCTGCCGGCACGGACTGAACGCAAGGCCTCCCCGTGATGTGCGTGACACTGGGCCTCCCTTGTTCTGACCACCTCGGGGGACCTCCTCACTCCCCCGCGAGCAGCAGGCTATAAGACACACCGCCAAGTCACGGCGGAGGGACTCTCGGGGCCTGAGGGTCGGCGGGGACTCGTCACCCAGGGGTGGGGCTGCGAGGGCGTCTCCCACCTGGGGCGGTGGCAGCCCCTTGCTGGACAGAAGCCGCTCACCTCAGGGGACTCCCCAGGGGGTTGCTGTGCACCAGACTCCCGCTGCTTCCCCGCAGGGCCGGCGGCGCTGACTGGGGACGCAACCCCGACAGGTCGCCCCGACTTCGTCCTGGGCAGACCAAGGGAACGAGGGCCTCGTGGGGCCAGGTTGTCGAAAATAGTTTCATGTAAGCTACTTCTAAAACATGCTTGTGTATTTTTTATCCCAAAACATGTCATTCACGTATTATTTCCATGGCTGCCCTTTGTTGTCTAAGTGGCGAAGCAGGGCTGTGTTTTCATGAGCTGCGAGGGGACCAGGTGGGCAGGCCTCAGGAAGGGACTGGCAGCCTGCTCTCAGGCGCCCAGTTACAAGTGTGACGAGGACGGACGTGGGGGTTCGTTTCACGCGAACTGATGGACGCCTGCGTCTCCCACGCCGGCCCTTTCTGCCCGAAACTAATAGAAACCTGAGAATCTCATTACCTGTAGGGTAGAAGCTCCATAGCAACGAAGCTGAGCTTAAGATTGTAAATGGGAAATGACTTGTGCTTATCTTTTAATCACGTATGTACTGGTTTTATGAATACTTTAAATACGATTTGTTAAGAATTATTCACGTGTATCTTCTTAGGTTCCTCGCCCCGTCAGGGTGAACGCTTGCATTCTCCACATACAGTCACTGTTTCCTCGAGACTGAACCCCACGCTGTTTACCACTCAAGAGTGTGGCTCACGCAGGGACGCGGCTGTTTTCCTGGTGTTGATGAGCGTATCTGTGTCCGAAGTGACTAGGGCGTCGCAGTTCACAAAGGTGTGTTCAATAAACTCAAAATACACCAAGACAAGCTCCCGTGGATCTCACCAATCTCACCAACTAAGAGCAAGTGGCACAAGGCGGGAACTGCAGGAGCAGGGATGATAACCTGTAACCTTGAACTTTGACCCCCACCCTGGCCGTCCCGGTTAAATGTGGCCAGGACTCCTGACGAGCAAGCACCTACTGCTCCAAGACTTCCTGCCGACCAGCTCATTCTGTCTCCACAGGAGCCCCACGAGGCCGTCCCTGTAGTTAGTGTGGGGTCGTGGGTGATGAAAATGACCCCCCAAAGGCTCAGGGACCTTGTTCAAGTTCACGTGCCCAGTGAGCGGCCTCTGTGACGTACCCCACTGTGTCACGTCCCTTCCCAGGGTCCTTCCCACGGGACTCCGAGGGCTGGGGACGTGCCTCTCCGTGTCAGCAGCCCATGGCAAGGTCTCGGGACCCGCCTTCCCTGGCAGGTGGCAGGTGGCAGGGGAGAGGTCATCCCACCTGTGGGTGAGCCGCAGAGGACGCGCCGTTCCTGAGACAGCCACGTCCCTCACCGCCACACGACTGGATTCTCTACGCCCCACGCATGTGCAAAGCGACATCGTTGACATTATTTATGACGTTACAAGGAACACTCTGGCCTGTGAGCGGTTCTCCAGGGCTCTGGGCTGGTTTCCTCGGGTGGCGTCCAGGACGGAGATTTAGGGTGGGGTGGTCTGCATGGTTTCGGTCCTTGCCAAATGACCCTCAAAAGAGAGCATTTTTAGGGTAATGGCTTCCCCCCCCCCCACTTTATTGAAGTATAATTGACTTCAACCTTGTGTTTTCTGCTTTCCTATCCCTTCCTGCCACTGATGAGAGTTTCATTTCATCTCGTGGGCGCCCCTCTCAGCATTCCCCGGAAGGCCAGGCTCGGGGGGACAAGCTGCCTCAGCCCCCGTCCGGAAGGCGAGCTGCTGGCAGGTTCCAGCGACAGCGGGGACCCCTCCAAGGGGTCGGCCTCCAGTTCCTCCCGGCTGCCCCTGTGTCTCCACACCTCCTGCCGTGCCCGCCGCTCGGGACTCGGCCCACCGGATGGTCGTCTTTACGGCGCCTTTGGCTTCGTCCTGTCCCACTCATGGCTTCGTCCAGCTTTCACACATATTTGCTTTTTGTGTGTTTACAGATCAAAAACTCCATGGAGAGCCAGGGCATTGCATGAAGCCTAAAAGAGTGGGTGCCAGTTCAAGGGAAATGAATGAGTCAATGGCCTATGCAGATGAGCTCCTCAGACAGAGAAGAAAGCGAAATTAACCTCAGCGACGTGAAGTACCCCGCGTACGCAGCAGAACTGGGACTTGTCTGGCCTGAGAGCCCTTACGCCCTCCACCACACGAGAAATCTCCAGTGTTACATGACCGTCTAAAGAGAATTTTGCTCTTAGACACTAGATTTCTGTTAAAATCAAATAGTGTGAGGAAACCAGCTATCTGGATTTTGCTTCCAGCCATACTTACCCAATAAATACGACAATTTTAATATTTGATAGTTTGGCCTTGACTACCCAGTCTATGCTTTCTATACTGATTTTCTATCCACCCCCCCACCACAAAGCTCCCTGCAAAGTGCACCATGGCCCCGAGAGGTCACTGAAAACCCTACAACCTCCCGAAGGGCGTGACCCAGGAAAAAGGCTCAGGTGGTTTGTGTCCGGAGTGTTTGAAGAGGTGGTCGGCTGCGGAGGTCTCCCCTCGACGGGGAGCTGGGGGTGACTGTGGACACCGCCGCCGCCCGTACTGTGAGCTCGTCCCCGCGGTCCCCGAGAGTGGCTCCCCCTGACCCCGGATCCGAACACGGCTCCTCACTGCAAGTCGAGGTTCTGCAGCGCTGCGGTGACACGGGTGACGTCTCTTCCTGTCCACACGCAGCAAGGTGATCGTACCATTCCTTGTCCCGTGCGGTGCGTCTCACCCAGGCGGAACGTCCCCGGGAGGACCGCCCCAGGGCGGGGCCAAAGCAGGCTTACAGACTCGAGCGACAGAACTCGGCACTTGTTCTTGTGTTGTTACCCATCGGTTACCGTAGGACTTTCCACACGAACAACCGTTACCCTGTTTCTGCCCGGCCCCTCTACAATTATCATGCTCTACCCAGCAGAGTAAGTAATCCTGCAAGACGGTCCAACTAGACTATGGGACCCCTGAAGAGAAATGGTTCCCTTCCCTGGGGATGTCCTGCCCTGCCCAGAACAACCACCCGGAGGAGAATGCGGAACTTAGGTAAATCTTGCTGCAGGAGGAAAGGTGTGAAGGGGTGTGTGTGTGTGTTCCTGCCCGTCGGAATTGTCCGGGGCGGCAGGGGCTGGGCTTAAGGGATCGCACTGAGGGAATCTCAGGTAGTTTGCTGCTGGATTTCACAGCCTTGTGTTCAAAACAGCAAATCTTTTCATTTTTCTGGGACCAGGCGTAAAGTCCCCAGTTAAATTTTATTTTCAAATGTGAGCAGGGAAAAAAAATTCTTTGGCACTGAAGAGAAATTTCAAAACTTCTCTCTTCTGCTAATGAGAGCGGAGTAAATGGCTAACTCCCTCTTTTTGCCATAGATTCCTGGAAATTAAAAATTAAATATTAATGTTGGCCTCTGCGATTCCATGCATGTCCACTTACAGCTAATTAATTCGTTCCTCCTGGCTGTTGTTTTCTCTTCCAGGACGCTGTTCTGCGTGAGTTTGGTTCAAGCAGGGCACCGGAAGTAACTCGGAAACCCAGGTGGTGAATAAATTTAATGGCCGAGAGGATGGCAAGCGGCCTGAGGACCCATTCACCCCATGACCAGAGAAGGCCCGTGCGGACACCGGCCTCGTGGTCACCTTGTGATACAGCTTCCCCCCAAAACTCGGCGCACCGGGACAAGTGCCAGCCCAGTGGCTGGGCACCTGAACGTTCACACCTCACACAGCAGGCTCCCCAGGACCTCCTGCAGCACGACAAAGCCAACGGCACGTCCGATCACAAGAGGAGCGTCCCGTCTCCTGCAGAGGCAGACCACCCACACGTAACTGTTAGTGCCTGTGGGGCAGACAGCCCTGGGCCAGAACCCCCGGGGCCCGGACCCCACAGGCGTGGGGTCACGTCACCCACATGGGAAGCCCCGGCCGCCCCAGAAACTCACAGGCCCCGTGACACCAAGCGTCCACGCATTTCTCTCCTCACCCCGGTCCATTTCTTTTCCTAAGCATATATAATGTTACTTCTTATTTATAAAATATTCATAATTCGCAGATTTATTCAACTCATGTTCTTTCTACGCATACTCATGGGACCCACCTCCCTCCCAGTAAAGGCGTTATTGCAAGAACCCCCTGGATGCACCTGTAATTTTAAGCAGCTCAATACACTGTACGATGCAGCTTGCAGCCCACACAGGCAAGTTCGGCAAAAGGTTTCAACAATGCTGATCCTTGTCGGGGCTAACGAATGGATTCAGGCTCATTGCTGGGGGCGAAATCTGAATGAAAAGGGTCCCCACCTCCCTCACAGGCCTCCTGCCCAGCCGGGCATTAAGCACACATTCCGAAATCGAAATCAGTGCGAGGGGCTGAGCCCAGGGAACTGCAAGGGGGCCTCAGGTGGTGCTCCTGCTTTCAAGGGGAGGACCCCTCCTCCCCGCCCAGCCCCCACTCCTTTCTGGGGGCAGCCTCCAGGTCCTGAGCTCCCGTCTGCTTGCCGGCCCCTCCCAGGGCACCGGTTCACTCTAAGGAGAGGAACACGGGCGGGGACAACGAGCCACGAGGGGATTCGTGTCCTAATAGGTGCTTGATGGCTGGCCACAGGCCCCTCCACTTTCCAAACGCCCCTGGAAGGCTGTGCGGCCCAGCAGGTGGGCGATGCCTCGGGGAGAAGCTGTGCGGCGGCCCCCTGGGTCCCGGGGTCTCATCGGGATGTGCCCGGCGGCAGTCGCTCCCCCTTCCCCCACCTGGACTCGGGCCAGGCCCCGTCACACATCAGCGCTCAGCTCAGACTCGGGAGCCACGATGCGACTGGTCTCGCGTTTGCGCTGGGAATTTAGGGCACCCCTCTGCTGGGAGCAGATGGTGGCCTGCCCTAGTTCCCTCTGCACGGCGTGCCCGAGGCGCCGGTGGGTCTTTTCTAGATGGTGCTGTGAGGAGGGACGGCACCAGGGATGGGAGGTGGCAGAGAGGCCACGGAGGTGGGGACGGGAGGCCTGGGTGTCCCCTGCACTCTCACCTTCCGGGCGTGGTGTGGGGACTGAGTGTCCCAGTTTCGGGGCCCGGGTGTCCCCGATGCCCCAGTTGCGGCCCCGATGGCCCCTGGACCCACAGGAGGAGGTGAGGCGGCAGTGGTGGGGAGAGGAGGTGGGTGAGCCGCAGCCCCGGGGCGGGGGGAGTGTTCCTGTGAGGGGAGGAGGCTCCAGTGGGTGCCCCCACCCCGCCCCGCCCCTGCCACACGGGCACACGGAGAAGGCGGCCGTCTGCAGGCCCGGAGGGAGGGTCAGCAGAACGCGCTGGCCGCCTCCTGGTTCTCGGCCGTCCGTCCCCAGAACCGTGAGGAGTGCGTTTCCACCGATGACCAGCCACCCAGCAGATGGCACCTCGTCCCAGCAGCCCGAGCACACGGGCACAGTGTGCACAGAGTCTAAATGTCAGAGGCTGCTCAGATAACCCCGGCCACCTGAGGGCGCCTCCAAAGGGGCCGGTTGCCTCGGCCACGGCACCACCGTCTCAGCCGGCCCGGCCAGAGAGAGAGTGACGGCGGCGGCACTCGGGAGCCAGTCCCCCGGGTGTCTCGGACCCTCTGCAGCCGCAGGAACGCCCGGACGCGGTACCCAGGGGTCATCACGACGGTGTCCTCTGTTCTCACTCGGTCACCTCTCTCTGTTCTGTCCTCTCCTTCCTACGTGTTTAATCTACGTGGTTTTCATCGTAGGGGCTATACAGCTTGCAGAGCATGGGCTGACGTGAGGTTCAAGGTCACCCGGTCAGAAGTACCCGGTCTGTGCACCGGACTGCCAGCCACCACTGGTGTGGGACTCGGTCATGGGGAGGCAGCTGGCCCGGCCCCAGGGCACTCGGGTGCAGCCTCACCCGGACGGGAAACGCTGTGTGTCAGGCAGAGGCTGGGGGTGGCCTGGTCCCAGGTGCATGGCAGCGTTTTACACATGACACGTCCTCAGCCCTCGGGGCAGGGACGCCTCCACACTGGACGCCTCCTCCGAGGTAATTCTGGCCGGCCGTCCACCCGCTGGGCCTGCTGTCCTCAGCTGGGCTTTGGCGTCACCGTCGGCCGTCAGGGGCTGGTTGTCTCGGGCTTTTCTGTGTAACGTCGTGATGGACGGTCTCCCTTCCACTGACTGATTTTGTCGGTCACCCCCCGAGGGCACTGCCCTCCTGCTCAAGAACGTCAGCGCTATCCTGCCCTTTGTTTCTTCTCAAATACAAGTTCGCCAGGGTCTCTGTCCATGCCCTTCAAACCTGGGGGCGGGGGTCTCCCTCTCTCCCGAGATTTTCCTCCAAAAGCTCCGCACAGAGGAAAGGATGGGGAGCCCAGTTAGCGACCGAACCCCCTCACACGGCGGGTGAGTTTGGTCTGGGCTGCAGACACACTCCTCATGGGGCCGCTGTCCCACGGCCACCGTGCCCGGGCTGCCGTGGACAGCTGTCACCTTCACCGCAGGTCCTTCACGCTCCTGGGGGGCGGTGGTCTTTTCAGGCCGAAACTCCTCTAAATGTTCTCATGCACCTCTGCTCTGCACCATTGTGGTTCTGGTTGGGTTTTTCCTGCTCGGGGGACATTCTAATCACCTCACAGGTCGTCAACGGCAGCCCCACACCGTCACGGAGACCCCCTCGGGAAACGACCACACCACACTGGCAAAACACGTGCACTGACACAACATGACGACCAGAGGCCAGCGTGACTCCAGACGCCAGGCGGCCGCCCCGCTGCATCGTCACACATGGCCCGGGACCCCGAGACCACCCTGACCCGCGGCCGGGCAGGAGCTCGGACCCTTCCAGGTGGGGACGTCTGGTCTCAGAGCAGGGGCGGGGCGGGGCTCGGCTCTCAGGGGAGGGCGCTCGGTGAAGAGACACGGCACCGTGTGTTTCCACCACGCGTGGACCACGGTGTTCAGTCACAACAAGGGTGTGTGGGTCATAGCACACACGAGGCTCGTAGTTCGATGCGTCCTCTAGGTGCGTTAAAGAAAAATGTGTAGATACGTGTAGTACTTTGACTTTTCACTCAAAGGAAGAAAGCTGATAGCTAGAGTTGGATTTGAACCAAGTGTTGATCTTATTTCAAAAATCCAACATGTCTCATTGGGCCCAGGGCTCGGTGTCTCCATTACGCATAGTCACACACACACACACACGCACACACGCACACACACACACACAGGTGTGTGCCTGTGAGAGCACACACACACCAGAGGGGAGGGAACGGGAGGGAAGTGGAAAGGAGGAGAAAGCAGGAGTCAGGGCGTGGAGCGTCGGCGCTTCACTTCAGGTTTGGTTCCATTCACGCTAAGCCTGGAAAAATCACGCAGATTCTAATGCAGTCACGGTGAGTGAGGGCGGAGTGTCCGGACGCAGAGGGGACAGCTGACACCGTACGGTCCCTCTGGGTGGTCGCTCACAGCCGTGTTCGTGTTCGTGTCCTCAGTCGCGTCCCAGCATCAGAGCCCGGGTGTTTCCTACGCGCCACTTGTCATGACAAAGCGCCCCAACGACCCCAGCGCCCCACCCCCAGCTCCGGGACCCTGTGTGACAGATGGAACAGAGCCCCCGCCCCGGTCCCTCTCACGGCTGGTGGTGCATTAGAGGGGACCGGAGGGGACCTGTCTGGTGCGTTACAAATGAGAGCCCCAGTCCTCCTGGAGGATCCCCCGCCGCGCACAGGGCCTTTCTCTGACGATAAATAATTTCATAAGCAGACATATCTGCTTACAGACATTCATTAGGGCTGCACACTACCCTTACTTTTCTTTTTTTAATAAAGCCAAAAAACGCATGCCTCCCTTGTCGTCCAGTCTTCTCCCTCTCCCTCTCCCTCTCTCTCTCACACACACACACACACACACACACACACACACTGAGTGAGGTCGCTGCTGAAGCGCCCCCCGCCACACAGTGTCTGCGGTCAGAGGAACTGTGCGAGGGCCTCTGCGCCCGGTCTGCCTTCCCTGGGAATGAGAATGGGGGCTGCTGCTCTGCTCCACCCATGGGTGGCCACCTTCTGGGGTGTGAAGCTGTTGGCCGAGCTTACCTTAGACTCGCCAGACTCCACGAGCCGGTAGCCACACTGCGGCCTCTGAGAAGGAGGTGGCTCCTCCCACCCTGAGATTTCGTCCCCGGGCGGGCTGGCCGCCACACGGGGTTTCTCTTCCAGCCCACCGCCCTGTCTCGTTGTGGGCGTCTCCCCTGTTCGCACGGACGGGAGGTTCTCCCCCTTTGAGTCGCTCCAGCACGGCCGTTCCTCCTGTCGGGCTCTCACTCGGGTTCCAGGGGTCCCCAGCTCTTCCCTGTTTCTTCAAGTCCAGTTATTTTCTGATGTCCTTAGGCAAGAGTCCACCCTGACTCAGGAACCACACCATGGAGGGCTACCGGCTGGGATGAGAGGGGTCTGCAACTGGCCGAGGACCCCCCGTCCCAAAACATCTTCGAGAGGCTCTGCGGTGGAGGAAGGAGGGGGCAGACCCTCCCCGTCCTCGCTCAGAGCACCCCGATTTCTCCTCGTCTATCCCCACTCTGCTAAACATTCAGTTAACACTCGTCCAGATTTCGGATCCAGAGAGTGACCCCCGAGCACCCCGGCACCCCTAGTCATGCCAGGTCTCTCCAGAGGGTTTCAAGTTGAATGACTCCGGTACTTCTATCATTCCGTTTAGAAGACGCCAGTGCTAATGTGTCCGATGCAGCGTGGACGTGCCTGGCGGTCGAGACCCGGGCGGTAAAACGTCACATCTGCCGGAGAAGGGCCGGGTTGCACAGAATTGTCTGAGCCTCCTAGCCACTCCTCCGTGAAAGCGCACAGTCTTTAAGAAGAGAAAAATTAGATATTCAGAGTTTTGACAGAAATCTTAAATGGAGGTATCAAATATTGAAACACCACGATGCAGAAACTGGCTAATGCGGGGAATCACTGAGTTCGCAGCTGCTTCTTGAGAGCCACAGACACAGGGTTGGCACGGCGGCCCCTGTAAAAGGCACTGGTGCCTTTTTAGAAGGCAGACCTATTTAAAAGTGTGAATTTAATTGTGATTACTTGTTGTTCTTTGGACCCCCTCCCCCCAAAAGGAAAAGAAATGCAGAACCACAAAAAGAGAGCGGCATGGACACAAGATAGCAAGTATTCTGTGAAATGAATTAAAATCCCCACAGGGGGACATTTTTCCCATTTCCTGCAACATAAATAATTCACGGCGAGTGCCTTTTGAATAAAATGAGGTTACGTGGTGGGAGTTCGTGAGACCAGAGGACCCTCGCGGCCCAGCTGTGGTGTCTGACAGGTGACCGCTGTCTGACGGTGGCTGTGGCCAGGCCCTGGGGCTCTCCCGGGCTGGTGGCCCCCACCCCAGTGCCTTCCAGGTCAGCAGCCAGGGTCCCTTCAGTCTGTGTCTTTCCTCACCCCCCAGCCTGGTCACCATGCTCGTAGTCCTAGGGTGAAATACCACAGTTCGTCCAGAGCTGCCACCGTTAAATAAATCATCCAAATTCCCGCTGTTCGAGGCACGCATTCATTGAATTAGTTCTTTAGCCTCGTCAGCCGTGTGCATTTGAAACCTGGGTGTGGATTCCGCCACCTGAAGGTTCTCTCAGATGCAGTGAGACTCGGGGGTGGTGACAGGTGCTGGCGCTTGCAGACAAACCCACTGCTCCATCAGGGCTGGGAGGGGCGGCCTCCGCTGCCTGGTGCCGAGCCAGGAGGCACGGCAGTGGGCGGGGGTGGGGGGGTGGCAATCCAGCAGGAGGTCCCCCCTCCCCCGCCCCGGCCCGTCCCAGGGGCCTCCTGCTTGCCTCCTCAAGGTGAAGTCTGGCCCGGAAGGCCTTCCGCCAGCAGCTGCTGCAGACGGGGGGTGCCTCCCAGGTGGGGAGGGAGGGAGGGCCCCGGAGGGCTGTCCCTGAGGCAGAGGGGACCCGTTTCCCCTGCAGGCTGGCCCGGCCCAGGGCTTCCCTTGCCTGCTGGAGCGGAACCAGCGCGCCCTGGACGACGCATGTGTGAAAAGACGCCGCGCATCGGTGGGTCAGAAACCCCCGTCCCCCGCCCATCCCCCCCCGTCCCACTGAAGTGCTGTCGGTGCGGGGATGACCCTGCACCTTCCCACCGAGTGTTGGGGGGAGGTGCCGGGGGACAGCGGTGACCTGAACTGGCTATGTTTCCCCGCCTGCTGCGATTAAACGGGCCGACACTTCACACGGAGCCGCGGTCACACTGCCGGGGATGCTCCGGACCTGTGGTTTACGCCCCTTTCAGGAGCCTGCTGCCCCCCGGGGCTGTGCCGACGCCCCGAGCGAGCACAGCGCTGGGTGCGAGAAGGTTCTGCGAGTTTACGGCCAGCGACACCGAGAGGGGCTTCCAAGGGGCACCCCCCAGAGAGACCGGGCTGGACCCGGGCTCCCAGGCGCCTGCTGCTCCCCGGGGGCCGCTGACCCCGGCTGCCCCGAGGGACTCTGGGGCAACACTGAAGTGCACCAGAAAGGTCATCGTCCTGGTCTCGGGCCGACGCGGGGAAGCACCACCTGGGCACGATCACCGAGGGGGTGCGTCTGGACAGGCGAGGGCAGGGTCCCCTGCTGCCGAGGGCGCGGCCAAGGTGAGCCGCGGGACAAGGAGGAGGAGGATCTGGTCCCAACCGGCCCGGCGAGCCCCCACAGGTATCACGGCCGAGGACGTTTCCCGTGGCGGCGGCGGCGGCAGCGGGGGTGGGGGGGGAGATCACAGGCGCTCCTGGCCGGCTGGTGCCGCTGTCCACGCCCTCTGCCGTGGGGGCGTCACTCTGCGCATTGTCTTAGTTTAGCAGGAACCAGGCCGGGCAGGGTGGGGTTGCCTGCGCCCACGGGCCCGAACCCAGGTGCCGGGGGTCCGCTGTGTGTTAGGATGGGGACAAGGACGTGGTCAGTGTGGCCGGACCTCCGGTGCTGCCAGGAGAGGGGTGGGCAGAGGCGGGGGGGGGGGGGCTGGCGACAAGAGTCCCCAAACACACAGCGCCCAGGTGGGGTCCGTCCTCAGGCCCGAGGCTGAGTCACGGAAGGTTCTCCCAGACCCTGCGCCTGGCTCAGAGTGCGCCCGAGTCTAACGAGGCACAGGCTCCAGGCGCCTGCCCGTCCCCGTTTCCCGCCTTCTCCGCCCCCCACACAGCTCCTGTCCCGGGGGTGGGTGGGGGACACGCAAGAATGACTCCCATTGCCAGGGTCATGCAGTTGGAAGACACCGACGCCCCCGGAGTTGTCTCCTGCCCAGACTATGTGTTCTGACCCCCCTTGAACCTTCGAGTCTCAGTTTAGAAGCCCCAGTGGCTTCACGCTGAAACAAAACCAATTTCCTTTCTCCGTGCTGTTTCCAGAGCGATGGCGTCAGATGTCCCGCCTCCCAAGCGCTTTGGAAGGAAGGGTGCCTGGCGGGCTCCCCCGAGCACGGGGCTTTAACGGCGAGAAACATCGTGATTGCCAGAGCACGCTGCGTGGAGGGCCGGAGATTGAGGCCCCTGCCGGGGCCGGGGTCCGAGGGAGAGCCCGTGGGCGTCAGAGTTGTCAGAGTGGGGCCGGCGATGAAAACGCGCCTTCTCCGGTGTACACGCCCCCAGCTAGGTCTCACGTGCGAGCCCCCACACGCAGGTTTGGTACGCGGACAATTTGGGCGTCTGACATCACTCACCACATTTAGACCGCCCCGACTGTGACCATGGCAACCTCGCAGAAAACATAGCTGAGCTGGTAATTTCCCTCCACATTAAATAAAGATAGGGCTAATCCTGTTACGGTTCTTCGTAATTTTCCAAGTAACTTCTTTGTAGAGTGCCCTTGCTTGTTAGAGTCTGTCTTTTTAAAACACACTACCGTACTGGAAAATGACACACGTTTGCACGCCCGGGCTGCTCCCCGGCGTCCGCCTCGGTGGCGGGGGGCGGGGGGGGCAAGCCCGCGGGCCCTTGAGCCGCTCGGGGTTTGCCTTGGGGCTCAGGGGCGGCCGGTCCCTTAAACACACCAGCGTGGAGCAGGAAACAGTTCAAGACCGTTACTCCCCAGTGATGGCACAACAGCAGCCTCTGGAAGGCAAGCCACATCGTGCATGTGTGTGCACTTTAAGAAGGAACTTCAAACGATCCCGTGTTCTACGGTGAACACGCTCCTACACGTCTCAACAGTTACTTAGGAAACACTCCTCCTTCTCTGTCCTCCTCAGCCCCCGCTGACCACTCGCTGGGAGACCGGAGCTCCATCCACACGGGGCCTGTGGCCAGGTCGAGGTGTTTCTGGTTGCCGTTGCAGCGACACTAAATGCCACCCGGAAAGGCCCTGCCCTCCCCGGTGGCGTGTGGGTGCCGTGTGTGTGTGTGAGGTCACTGCACCGCTGGCTGTCCCCCTGCCCCGTGCCCCGTGGGGGGTCCTGCTCAAGGCTTCAGGGTCCACCGGCCGTGCCGAGACAGAGCCTACATACCAGCCTGACCAGGCGGTGGGCCCGGACCTGGGCCGTCCGCCCGGAGGACGGAGCCGAGGGAAAAGGAAGCGCAATTTGGAGTCCGAGACCTTGACCTTGAGCTTGGGCTCTGCCCCGTGCGTGCCCAGCTCCTTCACCAACAGCCACCCTCGGGGCTTCCGCGCACAGCTGGAGGGACCACGGACACCCTCGGGAGAACCGGGTTATGGACGCAGAACCATCGGTGGACGGTCACCGGGGAAAGCACGGTGGGCCAGGGGGCCGCCTGGGTCCTCGGCGCCCAGGGCGGTGCAAGTTCCTACCGAAAGTGCCCTAGCAACCACCCCGTGTTCCCAGTGTGCTCCCTAGCAACCGCCCCGTGTTCCCAGTTTGCTCCCAGAGCATCAGCCTCGGTGCAAACGCTGCGTCGATTCTGGAGAGCTGGGACCCTCTCGAGCCCGAATCCAGAGACGGAGAAGCCAGAGGGCAAGTTCTCCGGCTCCTGGGCTGGTTTCTCCGCATGACAACGACGCCCTCAGGGCCCACCCACATCCTGGACCCCGCGCTGGGCGCTGCAGACAGAGCCTGACTCTCGTTTCGCTCCCTCGGGACCCGTCCGCACGCACGTCCTGAGTCTGAGAGGAGGCCCTCGGGGCCACGCATCGGGGACCGTGCCCTGAGAGACGGGGCGCAGAGAGGGGAGGCCGGCAGAGGAGCCGCCGGGGGAGGAGGGCAGAACCAAGTCAAGACCACCCTCTCCTCCGCCTGTCCGTCCAGTGCGGGTGCCTCGAAGGCGCCCCTCCACTCTGGAGGGGCCCGCCAGGTGTGCGGCAGGGCCACCTGTCCCTGTGCATGTGGAGCTCGGTTTGCTGGGCCCCCGTTGCCCAGCCCGTCTCTGTGGGAGACCCTGGTGTGTCTTAAAGCGGAGAGAGTGCCACTTCTCTGAGTCTCTCACCGCAAGGGACAGATGCCTACCGAGCTAATTTAAAGTTCACCGAGGGCGGCCCCCTTTCTTAGGTACATAGCCGAGTGACTTGCCCAAGTTCACAAGGTTTGTTTGTGGTAGAGCTCGGAGCAGAGTCCTGCACACCCAGCGTTTGGCCAGAACCCGCGGCCTCTGGCGTTGCGCACAGTGGGGGTTTAAGGGTCAGAGTGCGCGACGGAGTCGGTGAGGGGGCCGGCTGGCTGTGTCCGCAGGGTCATTCCGGATGAGTCACCCGGGAAACAAAGGTCGTCGAGGCGCCGGTCTTTCCTCCCTGAGCGGAAGGAACGTTTAACACAAGCTCAGGGAGGCTGCTGCGAGGAGACAGTTCACCCATTAGCGGGCGCACTCTGCTTTGAGTCTCGTGTCCTGGGAAATGAGATACAGCTCAATTTCGGTAGCCGGCTTAAGACAGGCGGTCTCGTCTGTGACGCGCCTGAGGTCTGACACTGTGCCCTGTAGTCTTCGTACGGAAACGCAAACCGGAACCTGGGGACACAGCCACGGCCCTCATTCCACACTCTCCTCTCCCTGGCACGCGCGGCCACCCCCGTTCCGCCCGCATGTGGAACCCGTGCGTCCCGGTCCGCTGGCGGGGCTGCACCCCTGACGCAGGTCCCTGAGGCAGGCTTCGGCACGTGAAGAAATGAAACACTTCCAACAACCAAAGCAGCTGCACCTCCAACAAGTGCCTTAAATCAAGACACCCCTCAAGCCTTTGGCCAGCCACCTCGTCTTTGGATTCTCCACTCTCAGTGGCACTGGGAGACGCAGCGAAGGCTGCTCTTGCCGCCGACCCCAGGAGCCTGAACCCAGCGCGCCTGACCAGATCCGGGTGTCCTGACTCCCCTCCTTGCCTCCGAATGCCCACCAGAGAGCCCTGACGGGTGCTGACCACGTTGCCAGACCTCACGCATGTGTTGGGTGGTTTGCTGCAGCCCCCGAGTGGCTCCAGGACTCGGTGCGGCGTGTCCAGGGAGAACGAGAGCCATGTGGCCACACCGTGGCAGCGCAGTGGATCAATAACCAGTGAGCCCACAGCCTGAACATATTGGATCACCTTGTATTGGCTCTGGGCTAAATCCAACACTTACCTTGCTGAGCCGTCTTCTGGCGGCTTTGGAAGGGTCCAGAACTGGGGCACAGTCAGTTCCGGTGCCACACTCGGGGCACGGAGAGCCCCCCAGCCCCAAACGCCCGCACAAAGACAACTTAGGGACTCTGGAGTCAGTCTCGACGCGCATCGATGACCTTTCCGCCGCCAGCACAGCAGCGCGGCAGAGAGACGACCCGCAGGCCTGCCAACGGCCCCCCCCCCGCCCCCCAGGGAGGCACGTGGCCGCCCATCACTGTGTGGGGACGCGCATGGCCCGCCGCAGCACCTACCAGATGGAGGGCGCCTCGGTCCCGCTGATCTCCAGGAAGTCGTAGCCCTCCTCCAGCTGGAAGTCGGTGAAGACCAGGGCGATGGTGTCCCCCGGCTCGGCCAGGATGGTCCACGTGCAGTCGGCGTTGTTGTCGTACTCCGACGGGAAGTGGGGGCTGGAGATGCTGCTGCTGGTGCCCCGCAGGGTCCCCCCGCAGGCGCCCTCGGCTGCAGGGGACAGAGGAGAGGGGTCTCACACACGGGTGCGTCAACAGAGGGGCGCCCTTGAGCAGGGACAGGCAGTGCCGAGCTGGGAGCTTGGGTGTCCGCCGACCCGGGGGCCGGCCGTGCGGACCTGTTAACTGAGCTCTGTGGAACGGTGGACGGACGTCACCCAGCGACGCCGCGTTAGCCGCCCCACCTGAGTGCCACCCTGGGGACGAGCGCGCTGCGGCTGCCCCACCCCCGGGACTGTCTGACCGCCACACACCTGGCACCTGGAGGCAGGTGAACGGTCGTTCCAAGGATCGTCTCAGAACCCTGGGAGGTGGAGAGAACTCGGCAACGTTTTAGGATCCAAATGTACGTACGGTGCCATCGTGCCTCGATGCCCTGACACGTACATTTGAGAAAACGGTGCTCTTGAAAGGAATCGTCTTCATCTTTATTGTCTACAGAGTTTGGAATGTGTATTTGTCTTTGAACTTCAGATAATACCATAAGATGTTATGATAACACAGACACCTTGATTCACAAAAAGTTTCCAACGAGTTAATAGTTGCACGAAGACTTAAACTGGAATAGTTTGGGAAAGGACCAAGCATAAGTCAGTAAAGATGAAATAGATACGATACCAATAAGCACTGTAGTAAGTGGTGGAAGGAAGGGACAGAAAGAAGGAAAGAAGGAAGGAAGAAAGGAAAGGGAAAGGAAGAAATTATATTTATAGACATGTCTTAGAACATGTTATTTTACCAAAAAGCTCATCTACTCTCCATATGCCATTGGCTACATGTATAACATTTGGTAACAGATGCTGATACTTTTCCCCACCGTAACATGTGCCGATAAAGACAAATGGGAGGACACTGACCTCTCCTAAAGCAACTGCCAGGACCTCGATGAAGCCTGAGGTGTCATCAGTCACGGTGACATTTTCCGCTACGCCACCAGTTGTCAAGGGAGCAGTGTGAACACCGGAGACGCCCACAGCCTGGAGACCGTTGCTCAGAGCTCCACGTCCACCCCCCGCACACCCCACGGCACAGAGAAGCCGAGCCCCCGGGGGCCTTTCTGTAAGCCGCACCCCACATGCGGGCCTGTCACGCCAGCCTCCTGGCTGCCCCCACCCCCCAGGCACCGTCCCCTCCCTCCCGGATGCCTGCCCTGCCGTCCTGACCCGGTTTCCGCCCCCTCTACCCCCCGTAGTCTCTCCTCCAGGGCATCCTCTTCAAGTCCAAGTGCAGCGACGCTGCTTCTGGTCTTTAACCCCCCCGGGGTCTTCCCCTCCACTCAGGATGGAGGCACATGTCCACTTCACGGCCCACAGGCCCTACGGGATCTTCCCTGCTCACCTCTGACCTCCTCTGTGACCCTGCCCCCCACGCCACTGTCCGCTCCGCCCTCACCCTGCGCTCCGGTCTCAGGACCAGAGCCCCGGCCGTTTCCCTGGCCCGGGCCGTGCTCCGGATGCCCGAGTTCACCTCGCTTCTCAGCTCCTCCAGGGGCCACGGAATCCTGCTCTGGCCGAAGACCGGTGGCGTCGGTCGCCTAAAGCAGGCCGGCCCTGAGCCTCCTCCCAGCAGCCGGGCACTGCGGCTCTCTATCAGACATGGTCTCCTCAACGGAAGCTCCCCGAGCCGGTGCTGCAGGTGGCTGTGGCACATCTGACCGGTCCCCCCTCATCTCTCGGTCCATGTGCCTGGCTCCGTCCGTGAAGACATCACCTCCACGCCAGCTGGTGCTGCTCCTGTGTCGCCCACCCCCTTTGTGGCCTGCATACCCAGAACTCCCCGACGGGGATCACGGCGTGCGGACCACGCGTGGCCCGGTGTCTGGCTTGGTGAGCAGGGTCTCGCGGTTTGTTCAGGGTCCGTCTGTGGAGACCCCCGCTCCTCGGGGGTGCCCGCGGCAGCAGACGTGGGCGCCGTGCGGCTGGAAAGGCACGGAGCGTCCGCCGAGTAGCCCTGGGCAGGCACGTCCAGGGACCTTGCTGTCGAGCTGCTCTGACGCCTCCTCGGTCCCCGATAAACGCCTCCTTCCAGAACCAACGTGTGCGCACGGACACGCAGCAGACGCGTGCCCCGGACCCGAGGGATCGTGGGAGCAACTTGGGGGTGACGTTTTAGCACTGCCGACTTCTCACAAACTGAAAGGGGACGCACCCAAGCCGAGAGGAGCTGTGCTGAGACTCGGCGGCCCGGAGTCTGCGAGGCACACGGAGCACCCCGGCGAGTCCGTGCTTGGGCAACAGCCACACAGACGGGGACGACGCGGCACACGTGGAGACGCTGGCCGCAGCGCCGTGTGCCGGCGCAAACACTGGGACACTCAGGGCGTCGGATTAGGGGACAGGAACACTGTTGGTCTGTGTGAGTTTGAGGACAGGGAGGGTGAAGTGTTGTCGGCTGGAAGCAGATGGTGCAGGCGCAACACCCGGAACGCAGACAAACGAAGGGACGTCGCTCTCTGCTTTGGCCCCCGAGAGCGCCGCGGAGCTGGGGTCGGCCCTCGGCCTCTGTGCTCACGCCACGCCGGCCCGTCGGTGACTCGGGGTGAAGCGGGGACAGCCACATCTCCAGCGGACGTCTCGTTGTAGCGGCTCCCTTTTCCAGTCCGGCCAAGGTGTACGTCAGACTTGTTTACTGCGCAGCCTGCGAGAAACTACACTGTCACAGCTACTCCAGCGTGCTTTAGAGCCGGTTCCTCACACGAGGGTGGTCCCAGCGGGTGTCACTGTGCACGGCCAGGCCCTGGGGGGGCAACTCCCGGAGATCAGCTTGGCAGCGCCCCCTCTGCCACGTGGCCGGCGGGGCCACGGCTGTGCTCACGGCCACAGGGTTTACGGGCACCCCCACGTGGTGCGGCTTCTCCCCCTCCCCCTCCCCCTCCAGCGGCGCCGTCTCCCGGGCGCCCCCTTCCTCTCCTCCCGAGCCTGTAGTTAAAAACCTCCAAGCGACAGCTCATCAAGCATCAGTGACATGCTGTCACTTCCCGTCACGTTGCGCAAGGCTCGTCAATTAAAGAGATTTGCGGCCTCAGACAGCTGTCGCCGAGCCCTGAGCACCCGTGTTTTATTTGCGTGCTTTGTTGCAGATGACACCGAGACCGGCCGGTTCTTCATTCGGGGGCTCTCGGCCCCTCGCTGACTGTCACCAATTCTTCCAGGAACACGCGACTGCCTGGAAACGGACAGAACCAGCCAATCCTCTGAAAAAGTGCCGAACAGCTGCCGCCCCCCGTGTTCTGTGGAACTGTCACATACTAGGGTGGTGCATTCTAAACCACCAGGTGCGTCTGCCCCTTGGACGCAGGTGTTCACACAGGGGCCGGGTCGGAGCTCTGAGGGGCGCGAAGCAGCCCCTTCCGGGGGGCCCAGTGGGTGGGGCGTGGGAGACCCTTCCCCTCTCTTCTCCCAGGTGACTCAGTCTGTGGGGGTACAGCTGCAGCGTGTCGGTCGCCTTTCGCTGAAGCAGCCCTCCTTGGGCTCCGCGCTCCGTGGGGCTCAGTGTGCGGAGGGGGGGGTGGGTTTGTTGTTGGAAACCCATGAGGCCACCCTGTCGTCTGCCAAGCACCTGGAGGTGGCCCCACCCAGTGCTCGGTGGAAGCCGTCTGCGTCCACGGGAGAGGCTGCGACAGCCGCCCCTGCAGCCCGCTGCCCTCCCGGCACCTGACCGGCTTCCCCTGCCGTTCCACGGAGTCTCCGTACGGACACTGAGAACGAGACCTTCTCAGACATCTGCTGCTCCCGTGTGTGTGCGGCTGTGCCGGCGGGGTGCCCACCCCGCAGCCCACGGGCCGCCCGGGCCCAGGACGGCTGGGAATGCGGCCCGACACAAAATCGTCAGTTCGCTTAAAACCTTGCTTTTGCTCATCAGTTTTTGTTAGTGTTTGTGTATTTAAGGTGTGGCCCAAGGCAACTGTTCTTCTTCCGGTGTGGTCCAGAGACGCCAAAAGGTTGGATGCCCCTGGTGTACACACACACACACACACACACACACACGTGTGTATGTGCTGTACAGGCAATATATGCACACATATGCACACGTGTGCATCTTGTGTGTGTGTGTGTGTGTGTGTGTGTGGAGAGAGTGAGCAAGAGGCTACACACCGGTGTTTGAGCGGCAGTCACACCCTAACCAAGGAGCGAGCGCCCCGGCCGGAGAAGCACAGCGGCCCCATGGCGTCACCCCGAGTCACCGCGGCTGCGAGGGGCTCCCCCGAACTCTGAGAGGCCCGGAGACTGTGGCCCTGCGCTCCCAGGGAGGACAGCGGCTGCAGGCGGAGCCCGGCCGCGGGGCAGACACTGTTGTCACAGCCACCGAGTGTCCGTGTGCTGTGCTGCTCTCCAGCGTCACGAGCAGCCCTCGGGCATGTGCAGAAGGACTGAACTGAGATTGCAGAATAAAACATGAACGTTAACGGCTTCAGTGACACAGGGTTCTGTTGCGGCTGAGGACGCAGGAGGGGGAGGGGTTAGGGGCCGTCCTGGAAGAGCGAGGGCAACGCAGGGGACGTCAGACGTGGCGGGAGGCAAGGGGTGGCTCAGGGAATGACAGAAACAGGGCCCGGAGGTCAAGTGTGCCATTTACACTTATAAAGATGACACCCACAGAAATCTAAGTGCAACCGGGAGAAGCAAGACATGGTGAAGCGGAGTGATATCCGGACATTAAAACTCATGGACAGATGCCAACTTAAAAAATCCAAAGTTGGGAAAGAAGGAAAGAAGAGCATGAACAGGTTTGCAATACTAAGGACAACACCCCCCCCCCTCCGGAAAAGGTTAAACGGCGCCGAAATGTCTGTCACACAACGGTGTGGGCGCTTCGGTGGGACCCCCCGTGTCGATTCAGCTTTGTGACACGCTTTAATCCCGTGCACGTGCTGTGTGGATTAATCCCATTCACGTGCCGTGCAGATTAATCCCGTGCATGTGCCGTGTAGATTAATCCCATGCACGTGCCATGTAGATTAATCCCATGCACGTGCCGTGCAGATGAATCCTCTGCACGTGCCGTGCAGATTAATCCTGTGCACATGCCATGCAGATTAAGTGGATTTCAGTGGAAGCAGGAGGATGCGGTTGAGCGTGCAGCAGCCTCATCATGCCGCCTGCGCCCCGAGTTTGCGGGCTGTCAGGAATGTCTATTCAGTCTGTCCCTCATCACGAGGGTGCCACTGCCTCCCCTGCACACGTGTCACGGGGGTCCGAGGTGCAAGCAGGGCTGTGCATTTATGGCTTCGGTGTGTTTACACAGCGATGCCACGTACGCGTGGTTTTTGACACCCTCCCGTGGGAGTTCCCACGAGTCACGCGCCCGTGTTAGTCCAGGCCATGGCGTGGAGTGCGGAACATGTAGAGATGCTGTTTAGGGCAGCGTGTGGTCGGGCACGCCCAGGATGCCGGGGTCTCAGCTCTGCCAGCGCCGCTAAGGACTGTTTCTGAGGCCTCGTTTGCAAGTACGAGTGAGTCCTCCGCCGTGGAAGAAGCCGGGGCCACGGGAAAGTGGGGTTCAGGGAGGAGGGCGCGGGTCTCCAGCTGGCGTGGACTCGCACGCACCAAGAGCTGGCTTCTTCCCGGCACGCGTGTCTCCTGCAGCGTCCGGTCACCCCCCAGGCGCCGCCTTCCCAGGCCTGGGGTCGGCTCCCGTCCCGAACAACCGTGCGGTCCCTGAGTGGTCACGCAGGTAGAACACGGCGGCGGCCGGGGGACCACACTCAGACTGACAAAAACCGGATCCAGGGCTGGAGAGTCGGAGGGAAACGGTCTCGGAAGGCAGGCGATGGACGAGAAATGTCCCCGCCTCGTGGGCCGACATCAGGAAGGGCGATCTCTTTGGGCCGATAGGAGGTGTCTTTTAGAGGCGTGTTTTCCTGCCACAGATCCTTCCCTCCTTCCTCCCCTCCTCCTTGTCTGCAGGCCCTGAGACAGGGGTCCACCCTTCGCGGTTTGCACCCAACGAGAACTCCCCTCTTTTGGACTTGATCCCCGATGGCCCTGCAGCCTCCTGGAGCTCAAGGTGGCTTGTGCAAGATCCCGGCCTCCAGCCTCACGGTCTGTGCGATGCCATAGTAAAGTCGGGGGACACAGGGCGAAGGAGGAAGGCACTCCTCCTCGGGCCTCCAGCCCGGCCCGAGAGCACCTGTCCCTGAGCCTGCCCAGCACCCTCTTCCCCTTCCGTCTCTCTCCCCGAAGCCCTCGCTGTCCCTGCAGGCACAGACACAGTGAATCCGTGCGGAGGCTGCGGGGACCACAGGGCCGGTCCATGACGACGAAGGAGAACTCAGGAGGGTGTGGACGCGGAGGTGAAAATGCAAGGATAAGTGAAGGAGAGGAAGGTATTGTGCTTCCAGAACAGAATCGAATGCTCATCCTTGCCCGAGGTCCCTCCGAAGCTGGCCTCCGATTTACAGAAACTTGTGTTAAATAGCGCCGGCTGCCCTGCCGAGTTCTTACGTGTTGATTGCACTGAACATAAAATTACATCGTGTTTCTTTGAAGGGCATCGCGACCCCAGAAACGATGCACACACCTCAGCTCACCCTGCAGGCTAACGCCGCCCTCGGGTCAGGTGTAAATTGTTCAGCCCCAGCAAAACACCGTCGTCGTCGTGAGGAGGGAGGGGGTGGTGTTCCTGTCGGGGATGCCACTGAGAAGAAACCTCGTGTGATTTCTGGACCTGAGGCACTGGCTCGTGGGAGAACAGGAAATACACTCATTTCGTTTTTGTAAAACATCTAAGCCTATATTGCTGAAATCCATTTATGTCTCCCGTAAGCATGCCACATCTGTGCATTTACAAAAACCAGACCAGTGGTTTTTTTCTTTACGACCCAGCTACCCAAATCAGGGAGTAACAATGGTGCAGCTTTCGACTTAGTTCTGTGAAATAATTACGTCTAACGTCATGTCCTTTGTAATCTAGCCCGAGCATCGGATAAAGCAATATTTAAGCATAAGTGTCATAAGCTGTCATAGAGAAGAAAAAAGATCAGGCCCAAAGCATCTTGATACAGTTGAGATTCAATAAATCGGTGACAGAATAGGAATGATGGGGGCCGTAGTGTTATCCATACTTTGGCTCTATAAGGTTTGTAACAGTGGGATGAGGAAAGGTTGGCCCGTGAAGGAGAAAACTCCCGGGGAAGTCCGAGCAGAAAGAAGAGAAGCTGTGGTAGCCCTGGCCGGCAGCTCAGCTGGTGGGAGCGCCATCCCGATGCACCAGGGTCGCCAGTTCGATCCCCGGCCAGGGCTCACACGGGAGTCACCCAATGATGCGTCCGTAAGTGGAAGGACAAATTAATGTCTCTTTCTGTCTCTTTGTCTGTCTCTCCATTCCTCTCTCTCTGCATTGCCTCCCTCTAACAACAATAAATAATTATTAGAAAAAAAGAGTTAAAAAGGAGGAAGCTGTCCTGCTTGCTGTCGATGTTTATTTTTGCATTTTCAAGTTTTTGACTGGTGATCTGACGCCCCACGCCCACTGCGTCTCCGTTTCCGGATGGGCGGGGGGCGGGGGGCGGTAGGGACACCTGCAGGTTAGGCCCCATGTCACACGGAGAGGCATCCGGGGCACGGGAATGACGTTTCCATGATGGCGTGTTGTCTCCTGCCGGGCTACCCACTGCTACGGGCAGCTCTGAGACATGAAGGTAAAATCTAAAGTAGCAACGACATGAACGATTCAAACCGAAGGGCCCTCTTGTTAAAGATAACATGTGAAAAAGGGCCGCCAGGGTAAGGAAGGACTGAATTCGGAGTTCGGAGTGAAAGCGACAGACGCGTAGGATCTGTGGCTCGAAGGGGAAAGGTCCACAGTGCTAACAGGACGAGTGGGCGGGAGTGGGCAGGCGGGCGCCGCGGTGCGCTGGGGAGGGCTCTCAGGGACCAGCAGACCACAGGCACTCCTCCCGGGCGGTGTTTGCGCACGTCTGCGGCGGCGACACCTGCCCGCAGAAGGGACTCGGGACGCAGGGATGGGAGGGGGGCAGGGATATCGGCGAAGCCAGCACAGGTGAGCTCCGGTGCAGCTGGGCGGGTGGAAGCAGAACGCCTGCCAGGGCCGCCGACAGAGGAACGGCCGTCCAGCGGACCACCACGGGGCGCGTGCGGGGCCACGGGGACGTGCGTGCACTGAATTCTCGGTGAGTCGCTGGTGTCCTCTGCTGGAGAGAGGAGGGGTCCTGATGAAGGTGTGGGGGGCACAATGAACCGGGAGTGGGGCGTGGCGGGTGGGGGAGCTGAGGGTCCCGGCGTGGAGCTCAGGTAACCCGCCCAAGGGAGGTGTGGGGGGAGGAAACAAGTAACCGAATGGAACACGGGGGTGGGGGTGGGCGTGAGGCAGGGGGGAAGGAGAAGTCACACGTGGGCAGCAGTGGCGAGCGGAGCTGAGGTAACTAACTGCCGTGCCTCTCCAGAGGGGCTGGGACCGCCGTGGAAACGGTGGCGGGGATAGGGAAGGCAGGGGCACGCAGGGCCTGCCCGTGGCGGTGACCTTAAATAGGATCGATTCGTTGAAGGAATCTATGGAAAGACACGGGAAGTGGGACGGAAGTGTGGATTTTGGAACACTTTTCCCTACTAGGTATCTGGAAAACAAGTAATAGCAGAAAGGGAGAAAAGAAAGAGAGAGATGTAACAGGCCCTGGAACACGCACAGGAAATGAGCACTTCGGGCAGGTAAAGGACGTGGGGGCAGATGACAGGCACAGCAGGAATCCCTCCAGGACGCGGGACTTCCCTGAACACGGTCGGTGCGGGCTCTGACGACCGCCGGCTGGAACCGCGGGAGCACGTCCCATGTCCCAGCTCATCCCCAGACTCCTCCCTCCCTCGTACAGGGACTCCCGGACACGGCACCTACGCGTGAGGACTGAGTGTGTCCAAGTCACGCCTGGCCCACGATAAGTCATCAGTGCGTGCTGGCCAGCAGCGGTGGGAGTCAGTGGTGACACGCCGTTCCTGAAATAGTCACCTTCAAGGTGACCCCCTGAGGCTGCACCGTTTAACATGGGAAACCAGAAGCGTGTCCCTCAAACAGCACGGGCCGACGCAGGAACATGCCGATGAGAATCGCCCACTGACACGTGGTCACTCCCAGTAAGGCTGCGCGTGTGTCTGGTCACGAGCGTGGACTAAAGTCCGGTGCGGAGAAGGGTCCGTCCCGGCGCTCTGCCCGCCCTCTGCCTGCTCCCCCGGCGTGAAGCTGTGTGAGCTCTGTGTAAACAGTGGACCCCACTCCCTTCCCACGTGCGTCCTTGGTGGCAATCTCCCTTCGTGAAGGCGTCTTCCATGTTCCCCTCGCTGTGCGTTTTTACAGATTCCCTGTGGTTTCATTTGTTTATTTTTTCTTTTGTTTCCCCCGCCCACGGAGATGCATCAGAAAAAACACTGCTAGGAGACACGTCTGAGGTTTAACTGCTTACATTTTCTTCTGGGAGTTTTACGGTTTCGAGTCTCCCGTTCTACTCTGTAATCCATGTTGAGTGTGTTCTCGTGTGTGGTGTAGGAAGGCGGTCCAGCAGGGGACTGCTCTGTAGAGCACGTGACTGTCTAACCATGTGGTTGCACATCTGAGGCTAACACAGATAATACAGACTACACACTGCAATTAAAAAATAAAAAGATGCAGGAAAAGTCAGGCGTGAATTTGAATCTTCACCCACTCTACCTCTGTAAACTTTATGTATATAAAAATGTGTTTATCTGTTAAAAAGTGTCAATAATTATTGTTTCAATGGGTTGTAAGAATTCAATAATGTGATTCAAGTAAAGTGCTTAGCACATTTACAGGTACTACACGAAGACCTTAATAAATGTTAGCGATGCTTTCATTTTTGAAACTGTAAGATGAATTTTTCTTAATAAATTCAAAATCTAAGACCAAAGCAAGCTGTTTCTTAGAGTGTTTTGATCAGTAAAGTTAACATTACAGAAAAGGCTGAAACGCAGGGGGCGCTGGGAGCAGTCATTCCAACCTTATCCCAACGCAGACGCTGAGCACTTCACGTAACAGCACGTTCCTTCCCGACTGCTTTGTTTCAGAAGGCTAAGAGCATTGAGAAAGCCCTTAAAACATGAATTTTAATTATCGGGGTATTTGTCATTGTTAATGAGAAAAAGAAGAACAGCAACGATGAAATCAAGACGGACATAAAGGCGTATATTAAAACGTAGATGAGTTCGACGAGAGGCGATACATGGTGCAGCGGGTCACGGAGTCTGAGGACTAGGACAGAGGGAGACAGGTTTGGCTACTTAAGGACCGTATCTACACTTATTCCGCTGGTGGCACGGAGTGCGCCCTTTGGGAACAGGATGAGCTGGTCTGGGAAGACCCAGCGGGATGGCCCCTGTGTCACCACTGGGAAACTCGAGAGGTCAGCTCCAGAGCCAGGCACCTGGAGCAGGTGTGCGGTCCCGGGGAGTCCCCCCGCGCAGCGCCTACCTCTGCAGAACGGGGCCGGGAAGTCCCAGGACGCGCCGTTCCCCGGGCTCACGATGCAGGTCAGGATGGCGTGCCCTTCCAAGACGTAGCCGGACAGACAGCTGTACCGGATTTTGTCTCCGATGTTGAACCTTGTCCCGTGGAGGACTCCTTTCAGAATTTCCCCAGGGTTCCCGCAGGTGTGGCTCGGCAGCACTGCGGGGGGAAGAAGAAAAGAAGGAGAAGATAAAGGACGGTTTTCTGTCAACAGCACTCCATGGCACCGCCCATGCCCCGCCTGTGAGGTAGTAAAACTAGTGAGTGCAGCACAGGAGCGGTTTAATGCAGCCTACAAATTGAACAGAGAAATGTGTTCGTGTTTTACACCAGCAATTCAGTACTTTGGTAAAAACATTTTTAAAGTATAAATGACGCATTCTGATGAGAGGGAAAAACACCGTTCTGCATAGATTCAGTGCCCCAGTGCAGGTTCCTTTCCTGGTGGCGAGAGTCTGCGGCCCGTGCACCCAGCGCCCTGTAACGTAGGTGACCCGAACAGGCGAGAAGCATCCATGGGCATGCACGCTGCATCGGCTCCGGACCGGCACAGCCTGGTGCTCACCACCAACCAGTGCGTCATCAAGGGTGTTGGATGGACAAATAGCAGGAAGAGTCGATGAAGGACCATTCACTCATCTATCAGCTTTCAATAAAAGTGCCCCCCCCCATTATATCTGTAGGGTTCTGTGTGAGTCTAGTGTCCGATTCACAACTGAGTTCCAACCACCAGGGTTAACCACCAGACACTGCATTCACCTGCATTCTGGGGAGACGGCCGTGCATCCTGCCCTTCCTCACGGCCTCACGTGTCGTGCTGCTGTGATTGATTCTCTGCCTACGTCAACGGCCTTGAAACCTAATCGACACACCATCCCCACTCAGAAAACATGATTTCCAACCTAATGGATGCGCGAAGGTGATAAAGAGAGAGGTGATGACCCATTGCCCCCACGTTCCTGGTTCAAATCCAGCCTGTCCCCAGTACATCAGCTGCGATCACATAGCATTCAAACAAACGAAGGATCCCACCATTTAGAAAAGGAGTGACTTCCAAACACAGAAGTATTTCCAAGTGAATAACACTAAATTATTTTTTACCCAAACCCAATTGTTCACACGGGTACCGAGTGTAGCTGGATATATACGCATAATATGGTGAAATTTGTTTTGTTTGTTTACAAGCTGAGGAAGGGACAAACCTTTCCCAGTGGAACGAGAGGGAAGCGCAGCACTCCTGAAATTATTTTATTATGCCATTAATTACGAACAAAGCCAGCTCTGTAGAAACCCAGAGAACAAAACCGTGCTACCGGTGAGACGCTGAATGTCACTGACACATCGACAAAATCACCATTTACGTAGCCAAAGTGTGTTCGGTTCTGTTTTTTAAAAAAATGATGTCCGAACATAGTCAACAAAAACCTGTTTGAGATGCAGTAGAAAACAGTTAAGTTTGGTTTACAATCATCCTTTCTTCTTTTATAAAAGGAGTCCTTTGTTCAACCCCATGTTCATAATTTCTAAGTCAAGAAGTCTTATAAAAATGTCGTGCATGGACATTTTAAGTGTTTTCACCTTTAACTGCCAGTGATTTCCCCAGTAGAGAGAGTTCCAGCTCTGCCTGGGGACCAGCTGCTTCTCGGGCTCAGCCAGAGCTTCGGGTCTCTGGTCCGAGGTGCGCGGCGGCTGCTGCCTTCCCATCGTGAGCCGGAGAGTGGAGAGAGGCTGGCGGGGCGGCGGGGCGGCGGGGCAGCTGGGGTGGGGGGCAGACGCATGAGGCTGGAGCCCATTGGTGCTTGTCTCCCTTGTCTGGGAGCACGTGGAATGAACAGACCCTCCCCTTTTGTAAGGGCCTGTGTTCCTTTTCCTGAGCTGTTCGTAATACTTCTTACCTGGAAGCCCACCTCACTCTACTCTGTGTCCAGAGGAGTTCCCCACAGACGAGCGTTCTCAGTACACGTCTGTGAACTATCTCACAGCCTGCTCTTGGTGATCACGGCAAGGACTTGCCTTCGTAACGGCATAACCAAAGGAGCGATCTGGGGACCGAGTGAAGCCTGCAGCACCTTCCTATCCATTTTCCGATTGAAAATGGAAAAAATGGCTTTTAAAAAATTATCTGTCTTTAGTGCAGGCTGACCTGCAGAAAGCTCCTCACAGAAAAACCACGAGATACGACACAGATCACGCATTACCGGCAGTACGTGGACCAGCATCTCACTGTGTCATCTTCGGCCTGTTTAATACGCTTAAAAAAGTGCGAAGGATAGACAATTAGTAAAATCTAACTATGCGGCAGTATTGCCAGGAAGTGGTAAATTGCACTGACTTCCAAACTTCTGAGAAGAAAATGTCATTTCTGAAAACAAGGGTCCCCCTGAGTAGGACAAGCCTTTTGGGGGGGGGGGGCGGGAATCCATGTCTTAAAACTCCGAACAGAGTCGCCTGCCGTGTTTGGGAACACAGACCACTGGGAAATGCAGAAAGCAGCATGACCCTGCCATCCTGTGCCATGAAGCCAGGAGGGCCGTCCTGAGCAGGAAACGCGGCGGAGTTTAAAACCGATGGTGCCAACGAGCAACCAGCGAGGGCTGGGGAGTCCGCCTGGGCTGTGGCTAGCGCCGTACCTCAGACGGTCATCGACCACACAGGAACCCTCCCCCGGGGGCAGCGGGGGCTCCGTCCGGGATGGCGATCAGCAGCCCCGCGCCCCCCTCTGTCCACCAAGCCCCTGCAGTGGCGGTGCGGCCATCTTTGTTTCTGGGGCCCCCTTCCTCTGCCCCCCTTCCTCTGCACACCACCCCCAGCTTCTCGGCCCAGGGAAAGGCCCCCTGCCCCGCTCCTGTCCACAGACTGGTCTTTACCTCGACATCCAGACAATTCCGTTACAATCTGAAGAACGCTGACCCCATGCTTGGCGCCTTTTGGATGGCCTCACTGCCGGCGGCCAGCGGTATCAGATGGAAGGACCGGGGTCCAAGCCTCCTCTTTGACCGCCCCCCCCACCCCCCGAGTGACTCCGCTCTTTTACTGAAGGTGGGTCCTCGTCGGCACTCACTCCCCACGGTGTGGTGGGCGCACGGGAGGGGAGGACACAGGTGTCCCGATATCCGCTCTGTGTCACCCTGTGCTCGGGGGGCACTGCAGCCACGGCCTCTGGTCTACCCCTGACCCGCTCATGGGGTCTGGTTGGTGGGGGGGGGGGGGTGGGGCGCATGTTCATTGCTGTCTCCACCACGTCCGGAACAACGTCCAGCTCTGAGCAAGGCCTCGCTCAACACACATTGACTGAACGACCACGACAGATGCTAATGGGAAGGGTGATGTGTGGTCTAGAGAGAGTGTGTGTATGATTAAGGTTTACATGTTTAATAGCCGGGTGGGGACAGAGAAAATCGAAAAAGCTTTTCAAAAGACAGTGAGACAAAATCCACAGTTTGGAAACAACGAATCAGTAACAAATTATAACTTTCAGTCGCGTTTCTCCCCCCAACCCCCACATTTGGCTAAAAATGTAAACAGGCCTCCCAGGCTTAAAAAGAATTTAAGAATTTTAAAAGTAAAATACTTTTAACAAATGGGGAAGCGATGAAAAATTAATGTACAAAGTTCAAAGTCACTGGTTGTTAGCAGAAAGAGATATTTATGATTTAGGCAATGCAGATTTTTCTTTTCAACCAATTTTCTTAGAAAAAAAATAAAAATTTAATGGGATCGATGTCAACAAGCAAAAAGAAATAACTGAGGATAAATGAAAATACTAATTTTCAGTAGCAAAAAGAAAACAGCAAACATGCCCATATTATTATAAAAGCAGCAGCAGCTTTATTTTTAAAGTGGCCAGAACACCCTCCGTCGTGACAACCGGATGAAAATGGGTGTAGGTCTATGTACAGATGGACGCCGTGAGTGTTACCAACGCGCAGACTCAGTGGCTGGAAAAAGTCATTTAAAACGAATAAATCCCACCCAACTGTCATCTCTGCCGATCTCGTCTCAAGTGACACTTCTAACCCGTTGCCTGAGGCTGGGGGCTCTCCCTCTGTGTCCCCACGTTAAGTGTTTCACAAATGCGCACAGTAGGAACTTGCACTCGACTGTTAGTGCCCCCCACCCTCCCCTGAAGTCACCCCCCCCTCCCACCAACGCTCCCAGAAGGGGATTCTTCTCTGGGCCGGGCGGCCGCGCCCGGGGCAGGTGTGTGCTCGTGCGGAAGGGTTTCTGGAAGGGGATGCAGGGGGCAGGGGCAGGTTTCCAGCCGGCCTCAGGGGGCCGGGCCCGGGCGCCAGGGCTCCCGCCGCGGCTGTCATTCCGATTACACGCTCACAGCTCCTGCCTTGCTGCCGCCGACCCCGACACTCACTGGGACGGGGCGAGTGCCAGGGTCACAGCTCCGGGGCGGAACCAGGCTGTGGCCTCACAAGCCCCAACCCGACTGTTGAGCGACGGAAGGGCTGTCGTATCCACTCCTTTTCCGGGAGAAACGGAAAACACGATACTGAAGTAAAACGTGGCGTTAATACTCATCACGAAACGGGACGAAAGGCGAGCGAACAGAAGCCCGGATTTCCCCCGAAGAGGAAGGAGCACAGCGTCTCCACGGCCGGGTCGGGAATCCGGGTCCCCAGGGCGAGCGCCACTCTCTGTGGGTCTCCCGGCAGCTCAAGGAAACAGGAGCTCGCAGACCCGCGTGGCGCTGGGCGCTTGAGCCCTGCTCGCCCATGGGCGTCTGCCACAGCTGTGTTCCCCCCGCCCCTTGGCGGGAACTAGCGAGATCTGACGGTGGGGCTTTGGGGACACCACACGGAATCAGGTTTTCACGTGCCGAAACCCGACAGCTGTTCTCCGACTGACGCAGAGAGTGGCGGTGGGTGCGGGAGATGCCGAGACGGCAGGGGTCCGTGACCAAGCGGCGAGGGTTTCCCAGTGGGTGCCAGGCCCCCGGCGCTACCCTCCCGAGTCTGTTCTCACCCACCCGGCCGGGGATTGGGGAGAGCACCGCTGTCTGGAGAGTCACAGCGGGAGGGCCGCTCCAAGAGGAGGCGAGCCCCACGTGTGCTCAAACGGGAAAAGCCACAGCCCTGGCCACCTGCAGAGGGACCGGCGGTGTTTGCAGGAGGGACAAAACGGTGGCCGGTGCCGACAGGGAGGCCCAGAGCAGCTCAGGTGCGGGTCACACACGCGGGTCCCCGTGTCGGAGACAGCCCGCACGCCACCGGCAGACTCCTTACATCCCCGAGCCTGCGTCTCGCCATGGGGACGGGGACACGAAGCCCCCACACAGATGGGCCTGCTGCGGGACACGAACGAGATGACGCAGACGGCACCGTGAGCAGGGCTCTTGGAACAGAGTGCGGGCTCGCACGCGTGAGTGGGCTTCAGATTCTTCCTCCGGTGCCCGAGCACCACGAAACCACCAGACAGTCATGCATGCGTAAAAAATATATATATAAAGGGATACTATTCTAACATGCACCAGCTCCTGAAAACAATAAAACCAAAGCAAGCCTGTCATCACCAATAGCATCACTCCCACTGGGACGGTTAGTAAGATGGGAGCAAAGAGGGGGAGCTGGGTTCTTTCTCCGGCCACCTTGTCTGTTCTGCTCTACGGTGGTGACACACACGCCGTTGTTATGGGCTCGACCGTGTTTTCCCTGGTGTCTGCTCATCAATGCAATATGAGTAAGTAGGAATGGGACCCCCTTTCCAGAGAAGGGGTCACTGGTACACAAAGAGGCTAGGCAGTGTCCCCACGGCCACGCAGCTGGTGGGCACTGCTGGCAGGGCTGGGCAGGGCACACCCAGCGTGTCCGTCTTCACACCATGGTAAAAACGTTTATGAAAGGGTTGTCGGCATCAAAAGGTATAATAATAAGATGCCGTCAGATCTCCAGTGTTCTCGTGAGAGCTCTGATGTAAGGCTTTGGGAGGACTGGGATATTATCTCGTGTAAATCTGAGGGCAAAAGGGTCACCTGGTTCCTAAAAAGTACGTTTCACGCCCTGCAGGGGATTTGCAGGACGGGAGAGAGGCATCGGGAGAGACGGGACAACGAAGTTAACATCAGCCACAAGGCCAGCTGGCAGAAGGGTCGGAAATCTGCAGACCAGATTTCCCCAAGATTCTGAACGGCAGCCTCGGGCACGGCCAGCTTGGAGAAGTGGGGAGTCACACTTGCGGGGGGCAAAATGGTTTTAACGGTGGGACGTGACCCTGGGGGGGAGGGTAAGCAGCGCAGTAGCGGCCGGCAGGGAGCCCCACGGCCTTGCACACCCCCCGCTGCCGCTGATCCTTCCGTGGACTTGGTTCTGCGTGTCGGCGGCAGACTTGGCCGTGACCGTGCGGAGCCGTGCGGGGCAGCTGGCCTGCGCCGGCTGAGACGCCACAGGCATGAGTCCAGGCGCGAGCTGATGGCCAAACAGCCACAGGAACAGGAGGCGAGGCACCGGGGGGCGGCCGAGGCTTGGAAAGTGCAGCCTGGGGAGGAACTGAGAGACGGTGCCGGGGGGTGGGGCGGGGAGAGAGCGGGCCCACACGGCCGAGACCGCCCCGACACGCGGGGACGCAGTTCATGGGAAACAACTCGTCTCCGTGGGCGCGTCCTGGAGCGAACGAGACGAGACGAGAGCTGAGGACCGGAAGGCCTGCCCGGACCCCGCCAGCTCGGAGTGTGTCCGTGGGGTCAATGGAAAACTTTATAAAAGAGACCGAGAGCCCAGATTTACATCTCCTGGCGCACAAGAATTTAGTGGGGGGGGGGGATCCGTAAGTAAAACAGGAAGATGGCTGAACAGTGGAGAGCGAGAGCGAACGGGGAGCCCGGGAGCTGGCTGAGAGGACACGCAGAAGCGGGGGTGCGGCGACGTCACAGGCAGACGACCCCCCACCCCCGTGTGAGGGGTGCCCGCCCTCGGGACGGGCGCAGCAACGGGGACGGCCCAGGCGAGCTGCCCGGGCAGCGAAGGTGCCCGCACCCGCGTGGCCTCAGGGACACCTGCCCGGCCGTGCGGTGGGCTGTGGGCTCCGCCGGGAGTGGTGGGTGGGTTGGCCGTGGAGTTCTTTGTGGCCCCCTTCCCCCCTTCTCTTCAGACGTGAACTCCCGGCTCGACAAACCGGTGTCCAGTTGACTGCCTGGTCTCGGTGTTTGTAAAAAGAGAAGGGGAAAGTGTTTCTAAAATCTGAAGGGGAGGGTTAAACACCCCGAGGAGAGCCCCCTGGAGGGCAGCGCACCGACCAGAACCAGGGAGCAGGGACCCCGCAGAAGGGCCCGGCCCCGCCCTGAGCCCAGCGTGCTGCAGGCCCTCCCTCCGAGGCCCGGGCGCCGGGCTCCTGCTCCCCGGGGCCGCGTCAGCCTCGCGGCCGCCTCCTAGGGACCAGATGGGACTTCAGGGCCGTGCACACGGAACTGCTCCTTAACCGGGGACAGGGAGCTCGGCACCACTGCTGGGTGGAAACCAGGTGCCGGGCCGGATACAACAGGGTGGAGGTGGGGTTCGGCCCACGGGCCGTGTGTTTGCCGCCTGTGCTCTACGGCACGGCCTTCCGGTCCAGAGGCTGGCACCATCCAGGAAACACTTCTAAACTCTTTCCTCATCAGGGCCGATGTGGCAAATCAGGTTAAAAAATAAAATAAAAATAAAACAAACAAACAAAAGAACCCACTCACGATCATCCTCTTTCTCCCGGCCACGTCGAAGTATCGGGAAGTGGGTCTACCCTCCCGCGTTAGGAAAGTTCAAACACGTCCAGCTGAAGACAAGGAGGCCCTGGAAGCACTGGCCGCCAGGCGGCGTCGGGACCTGGCCCCTGAGAGCGGCTCACAGACGGGCTTCCCCGAGGTGCCCGGCACCTCCCCTGGCCCCACCCTCTGAGACTCTTGACCCTTGAGGGGCGCAGCTGACTGTTGAGGGGCGCAGCCCTCTGGGGGCAGGACGGGGGCTCTGGGCGGTCCAGCCACGTGCCCTGTGACGAGACCATGAGTGGGTTGAGCCCTGGGAACATGGCTCCGCCCAGGTCTCAGTCTCCCCTCCAGGGCCGGCCCCTGGGGAGGGCCTCCTCACACGGAGATCCGGGTGCGGAAGTCCCCGGCCTTGGGACGGGACGGGGACGGGGAGGGGAGGGGGAGTGGACAGAGGCCGTGGACGGTGGCCATGGCAGAAGCCCCAGCCTTCTGCAGGGGTGCTGGGCTCATGGTGCCCCTGGGTGGTCCCAACTTAGAGAGGCCACAGCCTCTCGAGCAGCACGGCCCCCTTGTCAGATGCCTGGACGGATGTCCCCGTAGACACAGTCACTCTCCCTGGCCACGGAGGTCCCTGCAGGAGGTGTCAGGTGAGCGGACCCTGAGTGAGCTGATCTCTTTTTCTCTTTCTCTCCATGGGATCTGAGATCACTCCCATTGGCCATCGAGTTCACGCACTGTTTAGTTTGATTTCCCGGGTAACGACTCCACCATTGTGCCCAAGCCTGCAGGTTTACAGGAAACGCTGTCGTGAAAAACCTCTGCACTCCGCGTGCCGGGGAGGGGTAACAGAAAGGCGGTGGGCAGTGGGGGGAGTGGGGGCCTTTCTGTGCGACACCCGCCACTGTCCCTGTGGCCCGGGCATGGCCACGGGGAGGGCTGGAGCCCGGTGCCCAGCTTCTCCCCTGGGATTAGAAGCGGCAGGGGCGACGAGAACCCTCACTTCTCCCAGCTGTGCCCAAGGAAGAAGGTCCTGGCTGGGCTGGGCTGGGCTGGGCTGGCCGGGCACGAAGAGCGTCGGCCGTGTGTGACGGGAGGTGTTCCCAGGACGCTGTCGTCCAATCTGCCAGGGAATCTGCCCCTCCTGGCCGATCTCTGGGTGGCGGTAACAGCTGGGGCCCGGGCAGAGCTGCAGAGGTGAGGGCCCCACCGGGCCCGAGGGCCCCGGGCCCCAGGCAGCAGTGTCGGGCACCCAGCACCCTCAGCCAGCACGTCCTCAGATGAGCCAGACCCAAGAGCATCCTCGCTCCTAGTGGGGACCGGGTCAAGGGCAGACGGCCTCCAGGAAGCGCATGAGAGCAGCAGCAGCACCTTTGAAGAGGGGACCCAGGACTCGAGCCGCCTCCGTGAGGTCCAAAGACTGAACAAAACAGGCCTCACGCGCGGCCTGATCTGCACAGAGACTCGGCCGCTCACGGGAGGCGACTTCCAGGCGCCCTGAGCGACGGCTCCCTGGCGTCTGCACCCCACTTCCCTTCATGGGGTGCGCTCTGCTCACTCCGCTGGGTTTTCAAACAATTGGGACATTTAGCCTGTACTCAGGTACACACACACACACACACACACACACTCTACTCACACACGTGTGTATGTCTTAGCAATCGCATGGGAAAATGCACACATGAGTAATTCAGACCCATGTGTTAGATTCCTGTACGGGGAAGTGTGTATCATTCGACAAAACGGTTCCACAACTTTATTTAGATGTATAACTGACGTTAGCTTTAACGTCACTTCTGATTTTCAGGCATATTTGTATAGAAAATGATAAAAGGAGTTTAACAATTTATAAAAGTCACGCGGCGTTATCTCTTTTCTAATTAATAGGTTCTCGGCTGCCACTCCGCCCGTCCTGATTCCATTTTTCTTCTCGGGGCTGGCGGCTACCTTCTAAAAATAGTCTTGAGTTAAAGTTATGGCCACAAGCGGTGTAAGTTTACCAGGCGTGGGCCTATCGCTAATTTATGATTTTTGTTTTCATTTGAACCTAAAAGCCTTTCCTGTGATTGAATGCACACAAGTAGCTCAAGCTTCATTAAAAAGAGAGAGTCCTTTGCAAACGGCACAACATGCTTCTCTGTCATGTACCAGCAAAGCAGACAATTTGTAGACTCCGCTTGTTCTAATTCTCGAAGACCGACTGTTGAGGCTAAACAAATCTCCCGTAGCAAGGAACGTGGGTACGTAGAAAATTGATTTATAAGATGAAGGTTATTTCTGTTTTGTTCAAAAATCTTCCTCTGTGTGTGTGTGTGTGTGTGTGTGTGTGTGTGTGTTCATCTCTCTATATATTTAAACTTCTCAGCTCTCAGGCCGGGGAGGAGGCGAGCAGCTCTACCTGTGGGACATTTCCCGCGCTGTGTCACTGGATTCTGATTGGATCCTGCAGCTGCAGTGACAGCGACAAGGAGGAGGGGAGGAGGGGAGGAGGGGTCGGCCCGAGACGGAGGCTGCTGGCCAGCCCTGCCTCGTCCTGTGAAGACCCCGTGCCGTCCCCTCGAGCGGGAAACCCCCCGATGGGTCTTGTTTGGCTCTAGAGCTGACAAACAGAGGAACACTTGGGGTCCACGGAAACAGAGTTAAATGTCCTTTAATCTAGAAGTCCCTACGCTTTGAGGACGACTCTCGGACCCTGGCCTCAGCTGGAGCCCCCGCTCACGTGAGGGCCTGTGCCTGCGTCTGTACTGTGGCCTCCTGGTGGGACACAGGGGGCCTGCCCGCTGCCCGCTGCCCACTGCCCAGCAGCAGTTGGGTTGTGGTTCACCCCGTCATGAACGTCCATCGGAGACAACCTGGACAGCGGCGCTGGGCACCAGGCATGGAAGTGAGGAGGCCAGAGAGACCCAGGCCGGCACGCTCTGCGCACGGTGGGGTCCTCGGTCCACAGCCCTCGGGAACGGCCCTTCCCGTGCTCGCAGAACAGTCTTGCACGTGTGGGAACCATTCCGGGAAAAACACCCCCAGACATCATCACTAGCTCAAGTCCAGTTGCGTTTTCCCAGTGTTCGCCTGACGCCTCTTTCTGTGTCGTGACCCCCCCCAGGACGCCCCGGTGCGTTGTCGGTCACCCCTCTGCTGGCGTCTCTTGGCCGTGAGTGTTTCCTGGACGCCTGGCGTTTGGAGGTCTGGGTGGCCTGAGTGGGACTGTCGGGTGTCTCACAGAGTGACTGGACTTTGTGTGGCGTTCTCCTGTTGGTGGAGCGAGGCCACGGGCGGGGGGCCGGGGGGATGGGGTGGGGTGGGGAGGCAGGCTGCAGACACGGAGGGCCGTGCTCAGCACAGCACAGCCAGGGGGCAGGTCACCAGTGGGAAAGGGCTCTGGGGGTGACGACTCAGGGAGTGCGTGCCAGGCGTCCCCACTGTGCGGTGGCTCTTCCTCCTTCTTTCTGTCCTGTCCCCTTCGGAAGGAAGCAACTGCGGGCGGCCGCACGTAAGGGGTGTGAGGACGTGTCTCCATTCAGTCGTCTTCTGTGTCCCTTTGGCGTGCCTTCATCACTGTGGCCATCTCCCTTCCTTTCCTTCCCCTTCCCTCCCTTCCTTCCTTCCTTTCCCCCTTCCTTCCTTCCTTCCTTCCTTCCTCCCTCCTTCCTTCCTCCCTCCCTTCCTCCCTCCTTCCTTCCTCCCTCCCTTCCTTCCTCCCTCCCTTCCTTCCTTCCTCCCTCCCTCCCTCCTTCCTTCCTTCCTTCCTTGGGCACTTGCCAACTTTCAGGACAACAAGGTGAGCCCGGCTCATGTTGTAGGTATTTCTCGCCCCCCATGTGGAACCAGCCACGTCCCCGAGGACCCCTGGTTCCTCTTGTTGGGTGACAGCATTAGCAGCCGAGCGAGGCCTTGGAAGCTGGGTGTGCCCGTGGCTCCCGGGGGCCGTTGCCTCCCAGGAGTCGCAGATAACAGAGCCGGGAGGACGTCCGTGCGTCCGCCACCTTCAGCGAGCAGGTGCATCTCTAGGTGTTTCTGTAGGTGGGCTTCGGCACCGTAAACCGAACGGGAGCTCAGGGCGTCTCCAACTCCAGCCCAAAACCACTCCCTCAGTCACGGCAGGCTCCTCTCCCTGCTCACCTGTCACCTCCTGCTTGTCCAGGGACAGACCTGGCTCCCAGCACTGCCACGGTCCACCCGTGTTTCCTTCCCGCTCACGTGCAGCGTGGTCCCCGCACAGCCGACGGGACCCCCGTGGGGGGAACAAACAGCTCGTCAGCCGGAGCACAGAGCCTTTGTAGGGTTCTGCGCCCCGAGAGTCTCACAGACGCTGCTCCTTCTGAACTCAGGCAGAACCGCGCCTCCTCCCCAGCCCCTTCTCGGCACGTCTTTGGCTGTGACCTTGAATTCACGCCACCCCATCTTCCCTAATCCACGGTGACAGCCCCTTCGGCGCTCCTCTCCTGATCCCTCTTCCTGTGCACTTGGCCGTGTGCTTCCTGCAGGGCCTGGGGGAGGGGGCGGGGGGGACGTTGCACAGCTCAAGTCCGGTCGGGCGGGCGCTTCCCCGGTGAGAACGCCGCGGTCCTCCTGGTGCATCTGGAATGCACACCACACCCCTCACACTCCTTACAGGGGGTGCAGTGCCGCGTGGCTTTTACCGCCGACCCCTCCCCGAACGCCGTCCCAGGGAGGTCCCGGGGCCTCAGCCGCACAGGCTGCCTCCAGGGCCCTTGCAGACCACACGGAGCCGCCCACCCCACCCGCCACCACCTGGCCCCCTCAGCTCGGATGACGCCCGTCTGCACGCCCCCCCTAGACGGCAGCCTGACTACCTACGGCTCGCGTCTCAGGCCCACTGTCTCGCCTCTCAGATGCCTCTGCTGCTCAGCTGACCTGAAATAACTCCCTCCCTGCCTTCTGGCACTTTCTGCCACGTCACGGTACGGTTTCTCTCTGGTGCTGTTCCTATTTTGAGTCCTTCTGTGGGCCGGCTAATGGCTGCCCTCCCCCTGGAACGCAGCTGGCAGGGAGCAGAGGGTGCAGCTCTGACTCATCCCCCCTCCCCCCCAGCAGCTGCCGTGGAGCTTCGTGTGGGGCACAGGCCCCGGAACCTGCCTGACAGGGAAAGGGCCCACGGAGGAACGCACGGATGGACGCACACAGGGGCCCTGGGTCGGGAAGCCTGAGCTCCCCAGCTGTGGAGTTCAGAGACTTTACCTGAAATGCCCAATTGTAACACGCCTTTCGGGAAAGGCCCCACCTCCCACAGAGAGTCACTAACAGCCCAGGACTCGATGGCAGCCCGCCTTTCCGGGAGTCCTCAGCCGATGTGCACCACATCAGCAGGCAGCTCTCATGATCTGGGGGGGGAGGGGGGGAGAAAGATGGACGTGGAGGGAAGGACATGAGCCACGCTGGAGTCGGGGACCTGCAGAACCCCCGCCCCCACCCAGCAGGGGTTGGAGCACGAGGGCCTGAGTCCTGGCGTCTTACCGAGAGGGAGGGAGAGTGAGGGGAGCAGACAAGGGGGAGAAGGAGCAGCGGGCGGGGGTCCTGCGGAGAGGCCATGCAGAGAGCTGCCGGCCCCCGCGGGGAGAGCCTCGTGCGGACCGCAGCGCCTCCGGAGACGGCCCCGCGGCTTCAAAGGCTGCACGGAGACTCGTCTGCCTCCGAGCGTCAGACACGACAAGGCACGGTCAGCCCGTGGATGCCGTTTCTTGAAACAGCCGAGGGCTGACCACAGCTTGTGGCCTCATTAGTGGAGGGGGGCGGCGGGGCTGGAAAGCTGGGGCGGTTAAAAGCCTCGTACAAACACAGAGGGACTCCCCACGCGTGTCACCCTGCACCTCCGTGACCCGGCACAGGACGCAGCACTGAACGAGCAGAGGAGAGTTGTTCAGACAACAGCCCGGCGCCGCGCTCCATGGTCTCAGACCCGACGAGTGTGAAGTAATGCGTCTGGGTGCGAGTGCAGCCGGGGAAGGTGGCCAGCAGGGTTAGCAACGTGTCAGCCTTTCCATAGAACCCGCAGGGGTGCGTCCTGCTGGGCCCGGAGCCCCTCCTCCCGCCAGCCTCCAGTCCTGGGCTGCCCTGGTTTTGGGGAGGAGAGTGCCCGCCGCTCGGCCGAGAGGTCTCCATCCTGAAACGGGGGAACCGCTGACACTCCTGCCGTTGGTTCGGGAGGAAGAGGCTGAGTCTCGGGGAGAGAAGGACCGAGGGGGAGGGCATCTGGGAAGGGGCGAGGGCGGCCGTGGGGACGAAGGAAAGGAAACTCGAGGCCATCACTCTGGGCGTCTGGACCGGGCCTCACGCTGGGCAGGTGTGGGGGGGGGGTGGCGTCCCCAAGGCTCCAGCTGGCACCATGCCCGTGGCCACGTGGTCGGGCACCGTGAGTGAGGACACAGGGAAGCACCCAGCCCTGTGAAGAGGAACGCAGGCGAAACTCACAGCATCACAGCCGCCCGCATGGCTCTGTTTCCCCGGGGCCACGCTGGGCTCCGAGACCGAGAGGGTGGGCAGGGGACAGTGACAGACCGCAGGCAGTCACCGATCACCCATCCTTCAGTGAGGGGACCAGACGGGAAGACACGACAACCCTGGCTCCCTCTCCGAGTGTCCAACACTCACGATAATGAGACAAAACATAAGCTTCTCCCCGAAGTGTGGAGGGGAGAGATAAGACAGGCGTCTGTGGAAAAGCCAAGCAAAAGTGGAAATTAATTCCGTAATGCCCGTTGCGATGAACTAGCGTGGAGCAAATGCCACCTCCCTGTGGTTCGCGTACTGCGTTACCTTCGTCACTTTGTCCTGTGAGAGGGTGTCCCCTCCTCCACCTCAAGGAGACAGACAATGCGTGTGGTCGGCCGACCCAGCACCTGGGAGAACGGCGCACAGCTCAGGGGTGGGACCGAGGAGGGCGGTGCTTCCTGACCTCGGCGTGGGAGGACACGGAGGTGCCCCGTGGGCGGCTGCGGGGTTTGCCCTCGTTTCAGAGCGTGGCGGACTAAAACGGCCATTGGCTGGAGGTTGCTGCGTGGCTCACGTCAAAGGGACTCGGGTCAGCGGTGGCCACAGCCAGCGGCTCTCCTGTGTGCACCTGGGCCTGCTGCAGGGCACTCACCGGGGCAAGGGAACCAGGCAGCCAAAGGAAATGCCAGCCTTCAAAGACGGAAACCCTTCAGACCCGAGGGACTGCTGACTTACACTGCGTCCCCCGGAGAGTGTTCAGGGTGTTTAGGGGAAGGGGACACAGCTCCAAAACACTGAAAGGCAGCGGAGGATGATGGCAGGGGCTGGTCCTCACGCGGCGTCTCCTGCACTTACGTGACTAAGACAAACCATGAGTGAAATGCTCTAAAACAACGGCATTTTGTCGTGGGAGGTCTAATTTCAGAGGCCTTTTCTGAGAAAAATATAAGGTATATCATACAAAATGTAGTGTATATAATAAGCAAATGCATCTTAAAAGTTGCTGTGTCTTCTACCGAGTTACATGCCCTCTCCCTGGATGCGTGAGCCCGGAGTCAGCTCTGGGTAATGCTCAGTGGTTACAACGTGGAACGCTACAATAAATCTCTCTGCTTTTATAACCTCTCTCTACAGCTAGACTTACTTTTTAATATAAATTGTTTTTGTCCAAAACTGTTTAATTTCTGCTACAGCGCGATAAGCTGCAGGCATGCAGAATGAAACATGGACTTGCTTCTCCGGCCGACAAGAATCCTGCTGCCTGGGTCCTGGTCTCCCCGAGCAGACCCCCTCTGGACCCACCTCCCTTTCCTGCGCTCCTTCTCTCTTTCTCTCCCCGCCCCCCCGCCCGTCTCTCTCTCTCTCCCCCCCCCCCCCCATTTCCTCTAGTTTTGTGTCGGACTCACGATAAGTTTCCTTGCACCCATGGACCAGACGACTCAGGATGGTCTGGAAGGCAGCGGAGCCCTCACACCCCGGGGCCACTCTCTGTCCCGAGGGATGTCCCCTGTGCAGGCTCCAGCCTCTGACCCCGAGCCGAGTGGCAAGGCCACCCTCACAGGGTCCCGTGGCAACAACGGAATGCCGCATATCAAGAGTCCCAGGCCAGCTGGGCACAACCGTGCCAGCGGAGGCCACCGCACGCAGAGCAGGGAGAGGGCTGATCAGGGAAGGTCGGGGTGACGTCGGTGAACTAGAGGAGAGGGTGCCGAGAGCCGGTTCTCCCCAGGAGGCCAGGGGAGTGAGCGAGCAGGGACTCCGGCATCATGGGGAAGGACAGCGGGAGGACCCATCCTGCCCTCCCGGGTCCGCAGGGAGGGACCCCCCGGACGGTGCGGGCCAGACGGGCCAGAGCCCACCCAAATCCAATGTGGGAAGATGTGTTTTCCCCAGGCGTGCCCCCCGCCCCCGGGGGCCGCACTGAGCCCAGGAACGGCCCTGGATCAAGGAGCTCAGAGTGCGGGTCGTGAGGAAGGAGGTGCCCAGGGACAGGCCCCTTCTCCCCCATGTGCACTTGCCTTCAAGACCGTGGCTGCAGGGGAGGGCTCCCCGGCCCAGCCCCTGTCTCCTGCACCCCATTTCTGCACGCTCCACGGCCATGGACACGGCCCGTCCAGCCCCTCTGTCACCCACAGAGCTCTGACCCCGCTTTACACTCAGAGCGGTGAGTGCCTCCGCTAGGAGGATGCCCAGCCTGCTTGGGACCCAGCTTCCTCACTCCCAGCCACGGCCACGGCCACCTGCAGGCCGTGCGCGGTGGCCGAGCCCCCGGCTCCTCCCAGGGGCCTCTGTCCGCTGAGAGCAGGGCCGACCGGAACCTTCCTTCCTGTCCTGCCCCGGCTCCCAGGCAACATAGCCACACACTTCCACTCAGCTTGCCTCGAGTCCACGTGGGTGACTCGGTAGACACGAACACCAACCACCAAAAACCCGAAAACAGACAAAGAAACGACCTCTGGAACGGTGATCAAAACACACTAGAAAAACCAGTGATGGTAACAGTCCAAAACCCAAAAGCAATGACGATTTTTAAATGCTGCTCCCTGGTGTAAGCAGTTTAAAGTTCCAGATTTTCTTTTCTCTTTAAATCCCCGTCTGCTGACACTATTTATTTACAAAAGACACGCCAGTGACAGAAATCAGTGGAAGCATGTCATGAAGAGCAACAGCCCGAAACACGTAAATGAGGCACGGGCAGCCATCGGCTCTCCTTGGGAACGATTCTCCGGGCTGATTGGACTTCGACCCTCAGCCAGAACACGGCCGGTGCTCGTCCACGCCACGGGCAGTTAGGAAGGGTTTACGGCCCTCCACCACTGAGCGCTTTTTGTTTGGCAAAACTGCAAGGGGCTAATTGGATGGATGCAAGAGGGAAGCTTGCTTTTGCTTCACTGAGTGAGCATTATCCGTGCAAAGGTCACACCGTCGCTTCACGCTGCGCTCGCACGCGCTGTGCGTCGCTGGACGGCAGCTCGTTTTTTCTGCCACCAGCTGTGCTCCGGCTTCCGTGCTGCGGGAGGCGGGGCGCACGCGTGACCCAGCACCGTGTCCCGGCTCGGGCGCTACAGAGGACAGCGCTCCCCGAGGCTGGTTTTGTTTTCCCGGACGGTTTTGTTTTCCACCTTGTATGTCCAGGCATGTGCGTATTCCTAAATGTCACCGTGGGCAGGAGGAGCCTCCGAGCCCCTGTGACCTCACAGGGCCGGGCAGAGCGCCTGGTCCAGTGAATGATCTGATCATTGATGGACCCACTGGCTACACGGCCAGCGTCCTGTGTGCACCCCTCCAGCCGCCTCCTGAAATTGTACCATTACACGTTCATCACGTGAGTCGGTGATTGTCTTTTCTAATGCGATCACGCCCAGAAGGGAAAGTTACTGTATTAGTTACCATGAACAACTCTTTGTGAATGGGCTCACCGTTTGTCAAACCAAGGACGTTTCTGCTCTTTCTAACCTGAAAATACGTGACGGCGTATCTCGATCGGAGGAAAGGAGAAGGCGGCGGCGTGGGCTGAGATTCAAGCAAACGGGGAAAGGGGCCACGAGGAAAATTAGCGTTCCGTCTGCTCCCCAAGAGACAGGACGAGCCAGAAACTGCCCTCCGCTGTGGTCAGCTCAACACAGGGCCTCACAGGGCGTGTGGGGCTGTGACCGCATCACATTTTAAAACCCTTGGTAAGTGCTGTTAACATGTTATAAACTCCCTGAGGCAGGAAATAGAGTTCAGCGTATCCTGAAGTTCCTCCACGCTGGAGAAAGGAGGCAACACGGGCTGTGAAGTTTGCTTTACTTCCGTGAAATCCAACCGTCATGGGCTCAGGTATCTTAAAGGCAGATACACAATTTTAGGTGAAGATGACAAAGGCCCCTTCCCGGCCCCTGTCTCTGTGGATCCGCTTCAGGTGCCGCCGAAGAGGACGCCAGAACACGGGGCCCAGGCGAGGCGCTGTCCTTCCACCTGGTGTTCACCGCACCACCGTGCTCCCGCGGGAAGGATGACGTGCAAGACCGGGAATCGCGACAAGTAGGGTCCCGGCCAGAAAGACCCGTTTCAACTCCCTGCACACGGCGTTGTACTTAACGATGGTTTCAAGTTAGGGTTACTGCAGGGGATCGGAAAGTGATTATTGAATTAAAGTAGATTTTGATAGAAAGGTAGTGTTTTTGAAACTAATGAATATTTCCCGAGGTTAATATTGTTATAAAATTTTACTCTAGTCTTTCTTTATAAAAAAATAAGATATTTTTCAATTTCAAATGGTTACAGTTATTGAATGCATTTTAAGCTATTTTATTGGAGAACTTTACATATGAATAAAATCATGAATAATTCTCAACTGTAGCATTACCATTTATTAATTAATGTATCCACTCACTTGTCCATGCAAAATGCACTGACTGCATGAGAAAAAGCAGGCTCGCCCACCTCCTCGCAGGGGATCTTCACCCTTCAGACGCGGTCTGGACTTCGAGCGAGCAAGGAAAGGAGCGGAGAGGCAGAACGACAGAAATGCGGCCGCACACAAGGCTGCCCTCGGAGGCAATGACTTTGACCCGGGCCTCACAGGTCAAAAATGACTGTAACAGCATCGTATTTTAAAACAAGTGACAAGGGTCACTTATATTTCATAAATACCCTGAGATATGGAACATAATTAAGTGGACCCTAAAGTTCCTCCACATTTGAGAAACTAGATGATGTCTAATTATTTTTAATCCTCATCTGAGGATATGTTTATTGGTCTGAGAGAGAGTGGGGGGGCAGAGAGCGAGCCAAGCACTGACCAGTTGTCTCCCGTAGGTGTCCCGGCCGGGGACTGATCGTGTAGCCCAGGTGTGTGCCCTGACCCGGAATCGAACCCACAACCCTTTGGTGCACAGGACAGCACTCCAGCCAACTGAGCCAACCGACCAGGGCTGGGCAGCATCTAATTTAGGTGAAGCTACATGCAGTTGTTTGGGCCATTGATTATATGCGCATTTTCCTGTGAATAGAATCAGTACAGATGGGTACAGGAGTGACCCTTTACACTTGGGGAGACAGAGGGGGTTCCCAGAAAGGCGTAGAGGATTTCCTTCCGAAAAGGGTAGCAGGGGGCAGGAAAGCTCTTCCGAGCAGGTGACGGGCAGGAGGAAGTGGAGGGACAACTCTGAGAGGCCCCCGCATTCTGTGTGGGGAGGGATTTGCTGTGTCATGGGGGACACCTGTAGGAAGAGCTGAGAGGCCACGGTGAGGCCTGGGTTCAAGTCCCGAAGACGCCATTTGTCCGGCCGGGGCGGGGGGCAGGCCGTCTTCTGCACCGGGGGTCCGAGGCAGAGCAGGGCTGAAGAGCAGTGGGCGCACAAGGTCAGATGTGTGTTTCAGAAAGAAGGCTACGGTGACGGCGTATCCGGATACAAAGCACCATCCCAGAAACAACACAGGTTTTGTTTTTTGAAAGATCAAAACACAGAACCTAAAACGTACCCTCCGGGCGTTATGAGAGTTCTCAGATTAGGTGCTTGCAATGGTTCTAGCAAACACCCAGCTCACATAAGCGTACACGAGCAGAGTAATTACGAGTTTGTAAAGATAAAGAAAAAGACAGAAAAGATAAGAACTAGCTCATTTCGAAACGCTGTCTAAATTATCCAGTGTGGGAAGGAGCGTGTCTCTCGCCGTAGCATGTAATTACTCACGAGGCAGGGCTGGCCGCCTGCCCGGATGAGACGGTGCCGCGTAGCGAAGGTGGCGGGTGAGTTACTGTGGCAGAGACGGCGTCACCGCACGGAGAGTCACATGCAGTAAAACACGCACAACGAACCAACAACAGTTATTGCGTTGTTGAGAGCCAGTTCTGCAGGATTTACGACGACAGTCCGCCCTCCTTCCAGCATGAACCGTTTCGGAAAGATAACTGTGGATCTCCCCGTCTCCCACCCGCCACGCCTGTCCTCCTGTGGACGGTTTCCTCTCCCTAGGACGGTCCCATGAGGAGCTGCCACGGGCCCCGTGTGGACTTGCTTCAGGAGAAGGGGGCGCCGCTGCCCGAGGTCGCCGTGTGTGAATGTTCAAGGTGCCCCGGATCCTCGGGCCGAGACAGCCTGTGAAATCCTTGCCCAGGGGGGCAGTGACTTTGGTAAAGTCACCTGGGTTCTTGGAAGAAACACACACGGAAGCAGACCCCCACATCCAGGACAAGGTCATGATCTGATCGCTGGTGAGTCCTGGCGGAAGTGAAGGCAGTTTTAATGCTTATCTCTGGGTGGGGAGGCCACGGAGGGTGTTCACCTTACACTTTTATCTGTCTTCTGAGTTTTCTCTAATGAGCATGCGTGTTTTTTTTAAAAATCACCTTCCCCTTTTTTTTTAAGATTTTATTTATTTTTTAGAGAGGGAAGGGAGGGAGAAAGAGAGAGAGAGAAACATCCATGTGCAGTTGCTGGGGTCATGGCCTGCAACCCTGGCATGTGCCCTGACTGGGAATCGAACCTGTGACACTTTGGTTCGCAGTTTGCGCTCAATCCACTGAGCTATGCCAGCCAGGGCCGAGCATGCATGTTTTAAACATAGAATATAGTTTTTTTTTCCCACAAGTTATTTCTACGGAAGTTCATAGAGAGACATCCTTGACACTCATGATGATTTCTGAGCATTTGTATGGACAGAGTGGCACTTGGCACTTGCTAATACCGACCACCTGTTCTTACGGCCTGTCCCTCCCCAGCGCCGACCGGGGCCGCAGCCTGGGAGCCACCTGCCCAGGACGGCAGGTCCAGTTCACGCTCCCTGACCACTGGCCCCGCGCTCGCCCCTGCGGCACCTTCTCTGGGGGACAGCTGGACTCACTCCATGACGTTGTCGAGTTTTGCTTATGTTCGTCCTCCGCACTCAACTCTGCTCTTCTGGGGGACGGGGACACCGTTCACTCCCTCTTCGTGTTCCTGGTCCCTACGGCAGAGGCTGGTGCGTGAGCAGGCACTCGGGGAAGTCTTGTCGGATGGTGCAGGGGCGGGACATCTGCGAAAACCCGCTCCGGTCAGTGGTGACGTGTCGCTACCACCTCATACAGACACGCCTCTTTTATTTTCTTTGTATCCCCAACTACCGTTTCTCCGTTCTGTGTTTCCTGCCTCCTTTCGGAATGTTTGAACAGATTTTCTACGACTCCACATTGATTGACTCATTGCTCTTTTAACTGCATCCACTTGCTTTAGGACCTTAGCTTTGCCCTAGGAATTACGATGCACAGCCCGGTTGTCCATCTTCGTGGAGGTAGCGCCGTGCCACTGTGTCCCAGCCGTAGAAAGAACGCGGGTGTGCCGGCCCGGAACCCCGCCCCTTCTCCTCGGCGGTGGGCGTCACATACATTACAGCTGCACGCGTGTCCAGTCCCCGGACGACGAACGTAGTCCTCGTTGCTTTAAAAAGTCTCTTGTCCTTTACGGAAGTTAAGAGAAAATGCTTTTCTCTTACCTAAAGGGTTTACCAATCATATGACTTTTCATTCTTCATTGAAGATTCTGGTTCTGCCCGTGTTGCTTCCCCTAAGCCCAGACGTCCCATTGTAGCATGTCGTGTGCTGTGGCCCTGCGGGTGACAAGTCCCCTTAGACTTTCTGGTTTTCTCTTTCTGCCATCCCATCCCACGGGGTTCTTGTCACATGACGTGGGAGTCTGGGGCGACAGTTATCCCGTCCCTGGCTTGGCCCCCCGCCCTGGGAGACGCTGCTGCCCAGGGAGGCCCCCCGCCCCCCGGCCTGGGACGTGTTGTTTCCCGCCACCTGCCCGCCACTTTGTCGTGCTCTTATTTTGAGCAATTTGGCTTCGGCGTGTCTGCAGTGGTCCTTTCCGTTTATCCTTCCTCAGTTCACTGAGCACGATGAGTTTCCAATTTTTGTCCAAGTTTAGACAGTTCCAGGCATGATCATCACAAAGGGACGTTCTGCTTCAGTCTCCCCGCCCCACTTGCGGCGCTCTGACTAAAGCCGAGTCAGGCGGCCCCTTGTTGTCCCGGGGCCTGGGGCCGTGTGCAGGGAGGGAGTCTGGGCTTCTGTTTGGTCGTGTCCGTCTTCTTTGCTCAGGGTCCGTCATCTCTACTGTCCAACGTGAGCTCGCCGGGCTGTCTTGTCACTTCCACCCTGGGAAGCCCTTCAGTAAAGTGCATATTTTTTATTTCAGATATTGTACTTTTCAAAGCTCGGATTTTCATTGGGTTCTTACTTTATTTTAAATCTGCTGAGATTTCAATTTTTTTTTTCTCATAAATAGCTTTGTTCCCTTCACTTCCTTCAGCCTGTTTTAAGAGCTGCTTCAGATCCTCATCCGCTAGTCTGTACCGTCTGTGGGCTTCCAGCAAGCTTCACCTAAGCAGCCTCTCTCTCTCTCTCTCTCTCTCTTTTTCAGCAGTTCTCCCTTTAAAATTGGCTTAAACCACCCCCTTTTCCTAAAACTTAATATTTTTGGTAACTTTTTATTATTTCTGGAATTGTGAAAAAAAATTTGGAAACCCTAGATTCCATTATATATTCTTCCAAAAATCACTGATGCATTTTATTGGTTTTCTTCTGTTTGTTTGTTTGATTTTTTTTCCTTTTCAGGAGGCAGTTAACCTGGCGGGGCTCAGACTGAGCCACCTGCCTCTTGGGTGATGAGGCCAGTGTCAGCACTGTTCTCGTGCCCCGAGTTGTCCCGTGGGGGGTCTGCGGCTTGTGCACCCCTGGGAGAACTGGAACCCCAGCTCTGGGTCTCTCGTCTCTGGGACCCCTCCCTTTCTCTCCAAGGACCGTGGGGGCCCCACGGCCCGTCCTGTCTGCCAGGTCTGCAGTTTGGAAGGAGCATGGAGTTTCCCCTGGAGTTCCCCGTCTCGCCCAGCACTGACCCCACGGAGCGGGGGGACCAAAGTGCAGTGGGAGGTCGCCTCACCACAGGCTGTCGTCTCCATCAGCAGTTTCCAACCCAAGACCTCCACAACCTGCCTGCTTTCTCTAATCTCCAGGATACCAGGGATTTTTTTTTCCTCTAGTTTATTTATTTTGACATTTCATCCATAGCTGCAATGACAGAAGGGTCGGTTCAAGGTTGGAGTTTATCTGAAATATCCCGAACTGCATTTTTAGGACAAACAGTTTTGCTTTGCCTCAGGTATTTGCTTACACCTGACGCAAATGTTATTTTTTAAGAATAGTCACTTTATTTTCATATTTGTATTCTAGGGGGCAATTGTGTTCAGTAATTATACCATTTTAATTCTTAATTACTTTGGAAAACACCGTAGGCTTTATACATTCAAATTTGTAGAGAAGAAAATTAAACCATCGTCTGCACGATTCCTGAAAGCTGCAGGGAGGACGGGCGTCGTCAGACGTGAAGCCCCGTGTGCGTCGTCCTGCGTGCACACGCGCGTGTGTGTGGGTGCGGGTGTGGGTGTGCTCTGGTGGGTGCCCGCCCCAGCGGCGGGCAGGGGCGCCTCCTGCTGGGCCCTCCGGGAGCCGGTGCCTGGCGGGGAACAGGGCCCAGAGGTGACTGGGGCGTGTGTACCGGGCCCCCCGCGGGCAGGTCCTCGCGAGCTTGCTGTGACGCAGAGGTCTGAAGTGACGTGAAGTCGCACGGTGTGACCCGCATGGGGGGGCGGGCAGCCTGAGAGCCCTGTTTTTCACCACCGTAACTCACACGCTTCCACATGACCCCGGACGCTGTAGCAGGGGAACAGAGTCGGATCAACAGGATCTTGGCGGACGTCTCGCTCAGCAAACTGTCTGAAGGACCCTGTCAGCGTTGCTCACGACGTCTGGCGCTGCCTGCGATGACACGGGGCCCTCTGTCCGAGCCCCGAGCGAGCCCCCGCCTGTCAGTGCCGTGCAGTGGTAAGGGCAGCGTCCCCTCAGTTCGCTTTAGTGTCTACCAGCCGTGTCTCCTTCTGGTTGTCGTCACCGTCCTGGTGGGAACTGGTGCGGCGTGGGGGACAGTCCAGTCCCTTCGGTTCTAGAAGAAGTTGACATTGAACACTGCAAAGAACTCACTACAGCTGCTTCAGTTAAAGATAAAATACGAGGAACATTACATGATGAGACATGGAACAGGCTGACATGAGGCTTGGAAGGGGTCAGGACGTTTGGCTGGAGTGACACAAAGCGCAGCGCTGTGACAACGGGTGGGTCTCAGCCCCCTCAGGGCGAGGTCGTACTTGATGAGGCTGAGACACCGTGAGTTCAGAGGAAGCTGGGGGGAGAAACTGGGGAACCACTTGTTGCTCCGTGTGGCTGTCTCCCCGAGGCCCTGGTCTCTCCCCCTGCCTGGCCGCCCTCGTCCTGCCTCCTCCCAGACGCCGCCCCGCCACGCGGCTCCCACCGACCCAGATGCGCAAAGGCCCCCTGGGGCTGCCCTCCAGTGCGAGGGAAGGAAGAGCCACGTTTCAGTTGTCGGGCAAACGGTGAAAGTGACAGGGATTGGGTTTTAACAAATGTATTTGAGGAGTGGAGTCTTTGAAGTATAGTTATGTTTAGATGATTTATAATTAACTTATTAATGCACAAATGTTGATTTGCACATACACTGCCCTATTTTCCATTTTCCAAGCAATCTATAAACTTGAAACTTAACCCCAATAAAAATATATGGTACATGGTTTATTTTACTATTAATTGGTTTTAAAATGCCTGGTTATTAATAGTTTGTATTTTAAAAGTGTTTGAATTCAATCACATAGTCAGCATGAAATCCAGACCTACTCAAATATTTGAAGTAGTCTTAATATATAAGAAGTACTTTTGATATTGTTTTCTTTGACAACTCACTACAGTAAAATGCGTATTGATGGCTTTGCAAAGTTTTAAAAGCATAAAAGAAAGATGCCTTTGTAGTTTCCACTCTTGCATATTTAATTTTGTTATGGCCTTGATAAGTAGCAGAACAATTCTACAAAACAATTTATTAAGTCTGCCTAGATGGATTTTAAGTTACTCATGCCAACCGTACATGTATACAGATATAATGTACACCTTCCTTGGTTCAAATGGTTTATGTCATTCTGTCAAATTATAAAATACTTTCGCCACATTTTTGGCCCACTAAAAGCAAAAACCAACGTGTTTATGAAGAAAGTTATGATGCTGAGCGCTCCAACATAAGAAAATGAAGAAGACGGATGGACAAAAGTCAGCATCTGAATAGAAAATTCCATACTCAGCCGGGAAACCACGGCTGGATTTTTCACGGCCGGCCATCAGAACTGCACACGATTATTTTCTCTGTAAACGCCATTTGTCCAGAAACCCCGCTGATGCCCCGTTGCACAAATCTAAAACTGGGAACTTTGTGGAACGGGTGTTTGAGGACAGGGTGAATAAGTATTCCCGGGGGACGCTCAGGGATCTGACTACACTCCTCAGCCAGAAACCATCTCAAAGGACCGTCTGCCCGTGAGAGCTCGGCCTTAACGTGACACTCTCAGCCCTTCCCGGTTCAGATTCTGCGGGAAGGGAGACCTCGGGCCCCGGCTCGTTTCATGGCCGTGATCTAAGGCAGACCGCCGTCTGCGGAGTCGCTGGAGGACCTCCCGGCTCTCTTCCAGGCAGGTTTCTCTGTGCTCCCCGCTCTCCCCGCCAGCCCGGGCGCACCACACTTTCTGATCACGTCTGTTCCTCAGTGACACCTGGCGTCCTGCTCCCCTCCAAGACCCTTGTCTCCCCGAGAGGAGGCAACGCTTGTTTCCCGCTCATCACCACGAGCGCCACACAAACGTTGCGTGAATAACCCGTCACTGAGGGCTGAGCAGCGCTGCAGAATCATCAGACACACACGATTCATCTGTGAGCCCCAAGAGCCAAGAGGGAAGGCCAGCTAAGCAGGGATAACGTTTTAGCTCAGCTGCAAATCTTTTCTGCAGCCCATTACCTAAATCTGCATGCCACTTAAGTCTTTTTTTTTTTTTGAAGATTTTATTTATTTATTTTTAGAGAGGGGAGGGAGGAGGAGAGAGAGAGAGAGAGAGAGAGAGAGAGAGAGAGAGAGAGGAAGAGAGAGAGGAAGAGGGAGAGGGAGAGGGAGAGAGAGAAACATCAATGTGCGGTTGCTGGGGGCCATGGCCTGCAACCCAGGCATGTGCCCTGACTGGGAATCGAACCTGCGACACTTTGGTTCCCAGCCCGCGCTCCATCCACTGAGCTACGCCAGCCAGGGCAAATCTCTATTATTTCTAACACCAAAATGACTTTTGTAGCTACTAACAGTTACTCATGTACATTGTTTGAGCAAAATCTGCGGTGGGTAAAATGAAGGGACTCCAGAGTCACATGGGCACGGGTAGCTCACGATGCCAGGCGTCCCCTCGGAGAACGTGGGTGGTTAGTGGGATAGTAAACAGGGATTTCCTCTTTCCAGGGTGACACGCGAGTCTGCTGTCACGGCAGAGCTCACGCTGCACGAGGGGGAGGAGCTCAGTCCGGGAGGCATTGAAAGCCCCGGGTTCCCTTTGCAGATACCCGGTGGTCCTTGTGGAAGGGCCCCCGACTGCCCGTTTTCCCAGAAGCTGGCGGGGGTCCAGCCCTTTATTCCCAGGGTGAATATTCCCAGGAGGCCCCCCACGAGCCGTCCAGCCCCTGCCGGCTCTCGGGCACACGTTGAAATGCGGATTATGTATCGCCCCGTGTGCATAACGTGAAGAACATGAAACAGCGTTCGTTCACTCCAAACTGTGTGACGGTTTGCTCTCCGCCGGGGCTGGGGCTCTTTTAGGTCCGACAGCACTGGGGAGAGGAGGCATGGATTCCCCCCGGTCACTGCAGACTCCGGCTAGGCGCTGCCTGTTTGCGTCCGTCCGAGGTCCTGAGGCTGAGAGCCACTCCCGGCGTGACGGGGTGACGGGGTGAGGGGGTGACAGGGTGGGGCCCCGGGGAGGTGTCGGGATCAGACAGGGTCTGTGGTGAGCGTGGAGCCCTGGGAAGGGGGGGTGCCCTCGCCGGAGCCACGGGGAGCCCCCTCCTGGCCTGGCCTCTGCTCCCCACCCCCCACTGCAAGCGCACGAGGGTCCTCAGCAGCCCACAAGGGTCCTCAGCGGCCCACGGCGAGGAAGGGGGGCTCCGGGAACTCGATGAGCTGGCACCTGAGCCGGGACCGCCAGCCTCGGGGTCTGCGGCACCGGAGCACCTGTGGTTTATGGCTGCCGCCAGCTCATGCGCCATTTGTTGTTGTAGCGACTCAAGCTGACTGAGACGCCAGGGCTCTAACAATGGCCAAGCGCGAGGTTCTTGAACTGATGGTTAGGAACACAGACGCTTATGAATGCACGGAGCCCGGAAGAAAATCCCCCCAGACAAGAATAGCTAAAACAACGGGTGAAGAGAGCTCTCAACACCCCTCCCCCACACGTTATCATTTGCAGGACTCCGACGTCCTGACGAGCACATGTCCCAACCGGGCTCTGCCCAGCCCTCCCCACACAGCAGGGGCCACACAGAGCCACCGCCCTCGCTGCTCCCCAGCCCCAGCCCAGCGCCGGCTGAGAACGCTGCCCGGTAGAGACTGGACACGGCCGCCTTGGCCGTCACTACCCCTGGGAAGGCGCTGCTCTGTCCCAGGTCCTCTGCCACCACTTGTTCTGACTGGCAGAGAGACGTCAGCTGCCTAACTGTGCGTCCCAACACACGCACAAACCGTGACAGAGCTGGCTGGCCCTAGAGCTCTCTTTGCTGGAAGGTCTCACCCTGGCACCACAGTGACCCCGGGTGATGACGGTGCTGGGGCCTCGAGCCCAGCCAGCCCGCGGCGCACTGCCACTCACACGCTCACACCCTTCTCCACTGAGTGGCCAACAGCCCTGCTCCTCCGGGCGAACGGGCCGAAGGCGGCAGCCATGTGCATTTTAAGCCGCCACTTCAATCTAGTGTGAGTCTGGTGGCCTCCAGCAAGCTGGCCAGCATGTCCAGCCACACAGAGTGGGGGACAGCTGCCCCCAAGGGCTGGAGTGCCCAGGGCCCCCATCTGCCCACGCTGGCCCACGGGTGGTGATCTCCTGCGTAGGAGCCATGGAGCACCCGCCACATGCAGCTGCAGAATTTACACTGTTTTCATCACAGGTGAACTCCCAGCAGCTCCTGAGTCTTAACAGCAACAGAAGCGCCTGACCGTTGAACGGGTCATCTGCTCCTTATCACGGCTGGTACTTGGGGGCATCACGACGGCCGCCTCCCAGCACTTTCGCTCACCTGCTGGCCGTCCATCGAAGTCACCAGGCCAAACAAAACAAACACCCCCACGTGGCCACCACCCGTCTCTGCCACGGGACTGCTGACCCCTCGGGGCGCCTGGGCCACAGAGTGGGGTGGGTCCGACGTCCCCACCTCGTCACTGCCTACCCACGGAGTTGAATCCTTGCTTCTCAGAAGCCCCGAGTGCACGCTCTTCACTCTCTGTTCCCGGAGCAGCGAGCCCCCAGTCCTGTCCGCTGTTTTCGGCTCGTCCCAAGCACGGCCTCATCCCGTTCCACGCATGTCCCCGGCGACATACACTGGATTGAGCCCGAAGTGCCCCCTGCCCTCTGACTGGGAACTGACTCCCTGTAGAGAGAGGAGACCCCGCCCTCGTCCCAGCACCTCTCCGGGGCGTGTCACCCTGCACTGTCTCCCTCGCTCCCGGGTCCCTCTTCCTTCTCTCTGAGGAGAAATGGTGCTGCTTCAGGGAACGCTATCCCCCTGCAGGGAGCAGGAAAAAATACGTTTGTGACAAGTGACTCCACGCCAAAAAGAGAAGCGTTCAAATAATTGACACGGAAGGTGCTATAATGGCTTTAAAATCAGCTTACACGTTTCCAAGGGCAATTCAGTTTAATATTCTCAACCCTCGGCTAGTTGCACTTTTACTTCCATTTAGTGATTTTTCCTACACATTTCCGTTTACTAGGTAATTGAACCATGAATTAATATCCTTACATGTAGCTTTGTCATAAGGAGCTTGATATTAAATTTTTAACAGAAAATTGTATATGTGAAATACAGTAGTTTCAGTTTTTTCCCATATTTCACATGTATTTCTTTCTAACTACACTTTTGAAAAATAAATAGCCATCCTCCCTGCTCCGAGATGATGTTTTTAAATGGTTTCTATTTGCTGGATGGCTTTGTAGCAAGACACATGCCTAAACTCCGGTCCTTTGAAGATCTCCCAGGAGTGACTTGAGTGTCTCCCTGAAGACGGAAGCCACCGTGACATCACGTCACACGCCTCGTTTCTGGGGTGTGAGCACTCGGGGGCCAGCCCCGCCCACTCCGTGTGCACAGTGAGCCGTAACCAGGTGGGGTCCGAGGCCATCCAACTCAGCTACTGGGCCTTAAAAGGGGAGAAGGCCCGGCGCTCACATAAGGAGCCACTTGCTGCCGTGGGACGGGTCCCCTCACTGGTGGGGCACACAGAATGACGGGTGCAGCGAAGTGTGGGACTCTATTAGGGCCTGGGTCATGAGCAGACGCATCAGATGTGAGCAGACAGCGCCCCCCTCCGCCGGGTTAAGGCCTGTTCTCCGTAGCCCACAGCGCCCGGCGTTCCCCCGGCTTCCCGACGTCCGTCTCAGCGGAGACCACGGGGCGGCTCCCCTCTTGTGCGTGGGGTCTTCGCACGGGCGGAGCCGCGTCCCGTGGGCTTCCATCAACTTCGCCCTGTTAGACCCTCGCTTGCCTTCCACAGGGCGGCTAGAGTGACGGGTTCGATCCGAATGACACAATCAAAAACCCGTGTTCTCCTTCTAGCGGGTTGACTGCGGCAGCGGCGTCCTGAAGGTCAGGGGTGGCCAGGCCCAGGTCAGAGGTCGCTGTTCTGCTGGTTGGGCTCACAGCTTCTCGCTGGTAGCAGGTGGGCACCCAGCATTACACGGGGACCTGGGAGGTGACCGGGCCGGGCGGGGGCGTCCTGACGAAGGTGACGAGCACTGGATAAGGACCCCAAAGGGAAATCTCTCTCTGCCACGTGGAGACACAGCAGGGCACTGGCTTGTCTACACCCCGAGGAGGGCCTCACCGCAGCCCGACGGTGCAGGGCCCAGGGTCTGGCTGGGAGAAGCACGTCCCCGTGTTTGTTGGGGCCTGCGGGGCCGTGCTGCTGGGGCACTGGGACGGGAACCTGATGGACTGAGGCAGCCATCGCTGAGGCAGAAGACTGCGGGAAAGCACGTGTGACTGGCATGTGGGTGGGGGGGAGCGGGGACCTCAAGTCCAAATCAGCGCCCACTCACAACTGAGACGCTTCCACAAATAGTCGTTCTCTGAAAGAGCGAGAACGGACCGCCACGTGCCACACATGCTGCCGGACACAGGCTCTCAGACGGGAACCCAACGGTTTCCTCTTGGGCACCGAGAGGACGTGTCTCTAGGAAGGTCACGAAACATCAGGTCGAACGCTGAAAGAGGGGTGGATGTTTGCCACCACGGGGGCCGGGAAGGAGGGGTTTACAGCTGCAGGAGCGGAGGGGTCCCAGAGACGTGCCGTCCAGCTTGGCCTTCCCAGGGCAAGTCGCGTGGACAACCGGTGTGACTGAGGCTCGAAGGGAGGCGTTGCCTCTCGGAGGCTCCTCCCTGACACCATGTCTCACGTGTGCTGGTTTCCCAGGACGGCTCCCGTCATGGGGCCCTGTCTGGGTCAGCATGACCACACTTGTCCGTCCCTCCCTGCCGTCCCGTCCCCCGCAGCCCAGCCGGCATCCCCGTCTCCGAGTTAACCCTGCGCTTCCCTCGCCGCAGGCGGGGCGGTTCAGTGCGCCCAGGAAAGGGTCTTCCGGGAGACGGACTTCTTTGTCCCGGTGGGCGACGGTGCTCAGCTCCCCGGCGGTTTCTCGGAACCGAGGGCTGAGCCGGCGCCTCGTCTCCTGCACACGCGGGGAGAGGGGGCTGTGTTCTGGGAGCCCCTGGCCGCTTGCCTGCTCCCGGGGCAGCCGCCCTCTGCTCTGATGTGGTCGGGGCGGACTTTGGTTTGAGAAATCGCTCTGACCCTGGCCTTGAGCGGAGCGGGGTCAGCGCAGTTCAGCAAACAATTACGGGACGCCGCCGGCCCCGTGGGAGCCGCTGTTCTCAGCAGCAGCGTGGACGCCGCTCCGCGGAAGGAAGCTGCAGGTGCTTAGGATTCTCCCTTCGCTGTCTGCGCACCGTCCGGGACCCTCAGTAACCCAGCGGCCGCGGGCGCGGCGCGCCTGCCTGCGACAGAAACCACACTGCCTCCCAAGCTCCGGCCCCAGGCGTGGCATTTGCTGGTTGAACGCCCGTGGGGGACTGGCGCCCGTGGGAGGGCCAGGCTCACCGCTGGGGGAGCGGGGGCACGAGAGGTGACACCATGTGTCTGTCTCACTGTGACCGTGTCAGCCCTTGTGTGCGGCCTTTTCTCTAGGTAAACGGGTTTCTAACGTCTCCACACTCTGTTCAGTAGCTGCTGTGGGACTAGACACCCACGTCCACGGGACAGGTCACTAGCGCTGAGAGAAGCACCGCTGTCTCTAGGTGTATTTATTTCTCATGTTAGAAGGAGGTGGGAACTGTTGTGCCTGAGAGTCTGTCCCCAGGAAGGTGACGGAAGGTGGGCACCTTCCTCTCCCCTGAGCTCCCCTTTCTTAAGCAACCAGTTACTGGCCAACAGCTACAAGGTCAAGAGGTTACAAGTCTTCTCCTGGCCCTTGCTTATTTCACCCGCTAAACTGTGAGACCGCAGTGGCCCTGGCTCCGACGGAAAATGCCTGGTCTCTGGGCACCCTTCCCACTTGCGCGGCGGCGGGGGCTGAAAGGGGCCAGTTGGCCGGCATGTGCTGTGTGGCAGAGAGACCCGGATGGTGGGTCCGCCTCCAGCACGCCTGCCCGAGAACGGCCGTCCTGTGCAGCCTCAGAGGCCCCCGCGGGCACACAGAGTCTTCACCGAAGTGTGTGTTTGGTCCCTGCTCTTGTTTCTGCCCTGGGAGCAGTCTCTCCCCGAAGGATGCCCCCAGACCAGCGCAAGGTGTGCTGAGGTGACACAGGGTCGCCCACCGGCTCGGGGCACCGTTACCGGTCGTCCCACAGCGTCTGCTCGCGCAGGGTGTTTAACGCCCCGCTGGGTCTCAGACACGCGGTGCCTGACACTGACCTCTGCTCCGCCTCCATGAGGAGAAATGGCAGGTGACACTGACGTGCGGTGGGAAAGGGGGGGGCGGGGGGTTCTAGGGGAGCACGGCCAAACTGAAGTGTGTGTGCATACGTGTCCACCATCGGTCACGCATGGCACAGGCGCGGCTCTGCGGTGAGTGGGGCCTCCCCGGCACTGAGCTCACACGTTAATCAGGGAAGCTTCAGGCAGCCAGGTGATGCTGTTTATTGCTCTTAATGAACAGGATCTACGACGCATCAGAAATAAACTACTGTCGGGTTTTCCTCCTCTCTCCGCTTTCACTAACACCCAGTCCTTGATGGAAGGGGTTTAGTTTCTCGAGAATGAACATGAGGCGGCTTTGAACCAGCAAACAACGTGCAGAAGGGCCAGCAATAACTCCTGTCACACAATGGAGCGCGTCGGAGGCCTCCTCAGCCTCTGCAACACGCTTCTTTACGATCCGAGCCAAGAGCCGTTGGGGTGCAGACCTGAACGAACGTCAGGCCCGAGCCACAGGCTGCCGCCAGGACTCCCGGGAAGGCCCCTGGCTGGGCGGCTCTCAGCAGGAACCGGGGGACGGGAGACCACCCGACCTCCCCATCTGAGGGTCTCCTCCGGCCGTGTCCAGCAGAGTTCTGGAAGTCCGGTTTCTTCCAAGATCAGGGCAACACACGTTTAAAGAGCGGGAACAGTGGACGGTCATTCGTTGCTCCCTGCGGGAGGCTTGAGAGCGCGTTCCCTACGTGGGACGGCGACACAGGGACCGTGGGGGAGCGTGTCATCGGCGTTGAGCTGACGGTGCTGTGTACGCCGGAGCTCAGAAGGGGGCGCTGTGGTGAGGGCGCGGCGAGAACAGAAGCACGAGAATGAATGAGGATTTTACAAAATTTACAGTGCATTTCTGACTCGGTCCATGCTCACTTGCCTGGGAAAAACAGTAATCCCATCGTTAGATCCTGAAAAGGGGCCACGGAGGAAGGGTTCACCATCCCAAAACAAGTCAGTGTTCAGGGCGCTGCCACGTTTTATCTGCAAGTTTGCTTCCGAGGGCAAACCCCTGTGCAAGAGGAACAAATGGGGCTTGAGAGCCTTCGCTTGTGTGCAGTGCCGGGCGGGGGCGGTGACTGGTCACCACAGGGTCCCTGAGGATCCCGAGCGTGGGCCGCCGCGGGCCCGCCCACCATCGGTGGTGACAGGTGCTCACCGCAAGCAGGGCGATGCGACACCAGGACAGAAGTGAGCCCCGCGCCCAGCTCTTTGCGAGGCGACCCTCGCTGGCACCTGTGAACACTCGTGAAACCTGACAACGCACAGCGCTGTCCCTGGTGTGCTCACGTGTGCGATGTGGCTGGGGTTTCGTTTCAGGCCCTTCGGCCTGGGGTCATGGAAGGGCCTCGTTCCCCAGACGGAGCGGGTGTTCACGGAGAAGGAAATAACAGGATTACTGCAAAGTGGGACTCGGGCCTGGGAAAGCTGCAGGCTTGCAAACATCCCACAAGCCCGGCTCTGCGTCCAGAGACGCCACCCAGGGAGAGGATTTGTGTCCACTCTGCCCGGCAGGCCCTGCGTCTGCAGAGGCTGAGCGATTTCTGCTGCTGGGAGCTGCAGAATCGGGTCAGCATGTTTCCCGGGGCAGGGGGCTGATCTCCCCGCTCGCCGCCCCCGGAGGCTGAGCACAGACAGGACCCTGATCTCCCTGAGAGAGAAACCGTTTCCCGGGGCAGCACGGTGCGGATTTCAGCAAAGAGGATGATTCGCACACGCCAGGAATTAGCAGGCCCTTCCTGATAGGGCTTCCCAGCCGCTCTGAGGGGCGGGGGAGGGACAAACAGCGCCCATTGGTTTGTTCCAGCTCCTGGATGACGCACCCAAGGCAGGGACCCCCTTTCCTCTGTCCTCTGGCTACCTGGCCGGTCTTCGAGGGGAGGTCAGCCCAGGCCCACAGGGGGCCCCCCCTCCCCAGAATCCCCACGTCCCCCGCTGATTGTTACAGGAGGGAGGATTAGACCTCAGAGTTTTCACTCTTATCTTCGGTAAAATGGTCATTAGACACACTCGCTTCGTTTTGCAGAATTATTTTTTGAGTGTGATTTGTAGTTCTCAATACTGCTACTAATTAGCATAAAGTCTTAAGGAATTATGGGAAGAGTGGGTTGGATACGGGCCGTATTAAGTCATGTTTTAAAGCCCACCAATAATTCCCTTGCTACTTTTTCTAGGGACTTCTGCTCTCACCCAGTTTCTAAAACTGAACTCGAGAACTTCGTGAGAGCCTACACCACCCTCAGGCCGACCTCTTGCCGTTTCACTGTGTCACCATGAAGTCCTTCTCTAACAAAAAACCACCCTTTGACGTTTATTTGATGGACACCCTTTGGAGGATTGGGTGATCTTCCCAAGTAAACCCTGTGTCATTATTCCGACTTCCCAAACTTCAGGGTTCCTCTACATCAGTGCCCCTCCCTCCCGTCCCCGCTCCAGGGTGAGGACCCCGAGCAGCGCAGGCGGGGCGGACTCACAGGGAGGACCCCTCGGCGGCCCTCGGACCGTGTCCCGTCCACGGCGCCTGCCCGAGGCGCACACACAGCCATTTGCGCAAATTCCCCTTCGAATGCTTTAACCACGTAGTTAATACGAATGCCCTTGTCCCCACAGTCCCCAGCCATCAATTACGCAAGCCGTATTGACTGTTCCCGGGCTTACCTTAACAAATAAATAGAACCTTTTAAATTTCACATTATGTAAATATGTAAAGTGCAATTTACATACATTTGCATAATGCGTTCCTAATTAAATTAAGTCGCATTTACATAGAAGTGATTATTTATCCTACACAATATAAATTAATCAGCTTTTAATTTCCCCGAGGTAAATACAAATGTAATAGTGAACGTTAAGTTTCGTATTTAACAAGATGTTTAGAAAGGTAAATTAATTATCTGAAGTCAACAAATGCAGGCAAGTTTGACGGAATCCCCTTGAATTTGAATTGAGAAAGTAAACGCAAAAACGACATCGATTTGCAGGTTAGCTGGTGTGTCGGAGGGTGATGGGGGAACCTTCTCTACGCTGCTGGAGGTCACGACCGCGTAGTCAGAAGACCCCGTTGGAGAAAGCACACAGGGCAGGCGGGAGAGCGGCATTGCACTTCAAGTTCGAACTTGGGCGGCGAGGACGGGGGAGCCCGGGGAGGGGCTGTGAGACGGGGGCGTCGGGGAGTGTTGGGGGCACTGGGGTGTGCGCGTGTCCCATCTGGTGGAGAGGGGGCGTCCCACCAAGGGTGGGCTGTCGTCTCTGAGGACAAGCCAGGCTGTGAGTCCACCCCGCACCGCTGGCCATTTCCACTCGGGCAAGGGGACGCTCTGGAGTCAGGGTGACGCCGCGGGGGTGGCGGTGACAAGGAGGGCAGGGCCCTGCAGCCTCCTGTGCTAAGTCACCCAGGCCCGCCTGGCTGCCCTCTTCCCTCTGGTGATGGGGGTGACAGGTGACAGGGCTTACGGAGGGGTGCAATGGGTTTGAGACCCATGCTGGAGGGACAGGCAGGCTGGTGGACGTGCTGTGGGCAAGGGCCAGCAGGAGGGACCCCAGCTGATGTCTGGGTCAGGGGGAGCAACAGCACAGGCTGGGGACCTGAAAACGCCAGGTTGGACACGCCCCCGTGGACCTCTGGGGGCGGACGCTCCCGGGAAACGTCCACCAGGCACGGTGAAGTGCAAGTGCGGCTGGGCAGGAAGTCCACACGTCGGGACGAGTCAGTGGCAGCCGCCGAGCACAGACGCGTTTTGGACACAGGGCAGAGAGCCAGCTCCTCGGGGCGTTCAGGGGTGGGTAAGGGTCTCCTTCCGGCCAGGAGACGGGCAGAGCATGGTGCTGGGCTGACGCTGGGGGACGAGCCCTGAGAGGCAGGCCTGGGGGTGCTGGGGTTCATGGGCAGATGACGAGAAGAGCCCTGGGCAAGGTGTCCGGGGGCTCAGGAGGCCAGCGGGGGGTGGGGGGGCTGGGTGCTGCACAGGCTGGGGCCAGGCGCCCAGGCTGGAGCGGAGTTTGGTGGAGATGGTGGCGCCTTGTCACGTCACAGCGACACGCAGAGTGATGCAGAGAGGAGCCATGTGCGTCACTGAGAGTTCGGGCTGACGCCGTGACACAGGAAGCGCAGTGAGAGGGGTCGAGGGACCGGTGCTGGGACCGGAAGGGGCGCTGACGTGAGGGTGAACGGACTCAGGCAGAGGACACCCCGGTCACACAGACCAGCTCGCGTGCAACGCTGCCCGGACCCATGCTTCCTCTTCCAGCCGCGTAATTCTCTGGGAGGTGAGTCCAGCGGAAGGTGGTGTGTGTGCATGCGCATGAGTGTGTGCGCACGAGTGTGCACACAAGTGTGTGCGCGTGAGTGTGTGTTTGTCTGTGTCTGTGCTGGAACCGGCCGAGAGTCAAACCTGCCGAGAGCTGAGCCACGGGCCACAGGATCACACCGTCCAAACACATGTGCTTCCTTTCGGGACCGTGAGCGTGGGGTTGCTGAGACGGGGTGCATTAAAGGAGAAAAGAGACGTTTCTCCCCCGGAAACGGCGGCGTCCGAGGCAACGTGAAGGACGAGGAGGCCACTGGGCAGGCCCTGCAGGGCGGCCGCGGGCCTGGCTCTCCTGCCACCGAGAAGGGCCTGATTTTGTCTCCTCAGAAGGGAGCCGCCGGGTCAAACCCTGGTGAATTGGTCCCAGACCCTCCCTGAGGCAGTGGCGAGGACGGAGGTGGTGGAGGTCAGGCCCTTGGGGACTGCGGTGTCGCTGAGTTCCCGCATTCGCTCTCAGGGAGGGACCCACCGGGCCCGGACGGTCCGCATCCTCCCGGGCAGCTTCCGAATCGGTTGCTCGGGCGCCTGTGGCTGCAGACCAGGCCTGGGGCACACGGGGGTGAGGGGGCGAGCAGGGGAGCGCCGCCTGGGGAGCAGGAACCGCCGAGGCAGCCGCAGACGACAGGGGACTTAAGAGTTGGAAAATGTTAGATTAAGGTAGACAGTTACAAGCCTAGCAAGTAATGTACATGTTAAAGCTTTGTTTCAGGAACGACAGGTGAGGCCCATCCTGGCTCCTGGGAGAACGCCGGACCTCCCGGGGCGCTGCTAGAGATGACCGTCTGGGGACAACTGGAGGTGTTCTGGGCCAAGGTGTTCCAGGAAGGGCAAATGACCACCGGCCCCTGGGAGCAGCTAGCCGCCCAGGACAGGAATGTTGCAGTTTCTTCTGCCTGACCCTGCCTGAACTTCAAACCCCCTCACCACACCTTGTTTATTCCCTGCTGTAAACCACCCTGGCCTGGAGCCCTGGCTGGTGGGGCTCAGTGGACTGAGTGCCGGCCTGAGAACAAAAGGGTAGCCGGTTGGATTCCCAGTCAGGGCACAGGCCTGGGTTGCAGGCCAGGTCTCCAGTAGGGGGCGTGCGAGAGACAACCACACATGGATGTTTCTCTCGCTTTCTCTTTCCCTTCCCCTCTCTCTACAAAAATAAATAAAATCATTTAAAAAGAAAACACACCTTGGCCTGGGAAGCAAAGACAAGCTGGTCTGTTAGGGTGTGAACCCGCGATCTGCTCAGACCGCCGGCCATCTGGAAAGAGCGCCCATAAAGATTCAGTCACTGTCACTGCTCACTGGGTTTGGCAGTGACAGGCAGCCCCAACACCCACCGGCGTCCCTTCCGGTTTCACGGAGACAGGCTCTGGATGCAAGCCCAGGAGTGACCTGAAAGTTCGAATTTTAAATCCTCTCCTAAGGTCTGGCCTTGAACACCATCAGAGAGCAACTTTTCTTATGTTGGACTGGAGCAATATAAAAATCACAGACACTTTTAGAATCTTCACCTGTACCTCCAACCGCTCGGGGCCCTGGAAACGCCGCCATCCCCCGAGTCAATCATCGGGTCACGGGACGAGGACCCTGCACAGGGCTCTTCTCTCTCACCAGGAGGGGGGTCCGCGGTGCACCCTGGAGGCACCCTGTGACTGTGACTGGCCATCGTTAACACACTGAACGGTGCCCCGTGTCTCGGGTGAGCCGTTCGTCCACTGTCACCCAGCACTACCAAACGTCTTCAGTGACTGCACTTTTATCGATAGTCGCAGAGAAAAAGCCCCCGCACTGAACGTAATTTATACGCAAGAGCCAAAGTATCAATCCAAAGAAATGGACAGACATGGAACATCTGGTGATTATTTTTCCATCCTCCATCTTTTTCTTAATTAAGTGAGTGGGTTAAAACTTGTTATGCATGAGCCGATACTGCCTAATTGCCACATAAAGCAGGAGGCTGTCGTTAATCACGCTCCTTGGTATTTACGGGAAGGCGTTGACAGCTGATGTCCCCCCGAAACCAACACACAGATGTGCGTGTCCGCGGTGTCCGCTGTGTCCACGATGGCCAGACCTCGGAGGTGGCCAGCACGTCCTCCTCCAGGTGGCCGGGCCGGCACCCTGTGACAGACCCAGATGGTGGGCGCTGTTCAGCTACACGGAAGCACCTCACCGAGCTGTGAAAAGACACAGGGTGACCCCGAGAGCGTGGGCCCGAGTGAGAGGGCCCGTCGACAAGGGTGTCTGCCGTGGGAGCCCAACTCCAGGGCGCTCCGGAAAAGGAAAGCCAGGGGACGGCGACAGGCCAGGGGCTGCCGGGGTGGGGGTGGGGGTGGGGGACACAGGAAAACTGCAGGTCGGTGAAAGCACTCCGTGTGACACCTCAGTGACGGACACGGGCCGTCGTGTGTTCAGTCCAGGGACCAGGTCCCCTCGGAGGGAGAGCTGCAGACGTCGGGGCGCGGGGGCGCCTATGTGGGGGCTCACCAGTTCCCACCAAGGCCCCTCTGGTGGGGGTGTTGGTAGCGGGGAGGGGGGGTGAGCACGTGGGAGGCAGGGGTACATGGGAGGGGTCTCTGTACCCTCCTCCCAGTTTTGCTGGGACTCTCAAGCGGACATGAAAACTGGAGGCTATCGAACACGTGAAAAAGAGATACAGAAACCAAGCCGCAGCTGCCCCTCCCTGAGCCCTGTGCGGCGACGGTCCATGCACTCGCGTCTTCCTCCTGTGCTCATGGCTGCGTCTCAGGACAGTGCGTGCCCAGTCGGGAGCTGCTAACCGCGACCACGCGCTCTCCTGGGGAGCGGTCAGCACGGCAAAGCACCCCTTTCCGTGCGCCGAGCTTGGGGCCAGGGGAGGCGATTTCGGGCTCAGCGTATCTGCTAAAACCCAGTGATGCCGGCCCACTTGTTTGTGCTCTCCTCGTGTCCATAGTGAAACCAGGACTGATGCTCACTTCACCGTGCGGTCACAGGAGCTAACGCGGCACACATGGGGAGGGGCATGAATGAGTGAATGCCAGACGCAGTAGTTCCTATTAGAAGCCGTTGCAATAACTCACGCTGATTAAAAAAAGGTTCAGATCCCCTTGTAACGACTATCACTCCCGGTGAGTCAAATTCAAAGCTGAAGACAGAGTGAATTAGAAGAGTAGTCAGTATAATGCAGTCCTAATAACACATATTGATGAACTCATCCCGGGGAGAAGACAATCCTAAGTACAAGGAAGCTGGGCCCCTAGCAGGAAGCGAGCACACCCAACCCAAGACCAGGAGTCAGAAAAAGTCAAGGGGGTTATCAGCCTCTGGGCAAACACGCACCTCAGCATTCGCACGGCTGGGCGTCTTGTGTCTGGGCCGTGTCTGCCCGCCCGTCGAACACAGTACAACGCGCTGTGACAATGGCGTGTGACTTTGTCCCTCCCCCCGGGAGCTCGTCGATTGAAACGCTGAGAGCCAGAAGCATCGTCTGAAGGTAAACGTTACTTGTAGCTTGACCAGGGGACGTTCTTCTCATGACAACTTGTAAGTTGGGTGGGCCCGCAGGCCATGGAGCGGGGGCTCCCAGGCGGCCAGTCAATGCCCACCCAGGACACACGACGCCTTCTGGGAGTCGCAGTGAGATAAGAGACCCCCCCAGCGAAGGCAGGAGTAAGCGTCTCTTTAACTAATCGGATTTCACGTCGCATGCTTACAAGTGAGAATGCTGTGTTTTGCAGCTTCAGAATGAAGCTAATTGCGACAGGATTCCATACACACTCTTCGAATAGAATCTAATTATATTAAAATAAGTGCAGTGTGTTTCGGACGGAGCGGCGTCGCAGAACAAATGCAAGACATTCTGAGACAGCGAAGCTCTCTCTCAAGAGTCACACCAAGACATGACGTGGCTCACGACACTCGTAATTCCTTTCCTACGGAAGTTAGTTCCTCATAAACCAGCTCACCCCCACTCGGGGTCACACACTGGGACAGGCAGGACACGCCTCACGGCTCGCTGTGCTGTGAAAGTTTCTGGATCCTGGGCTTGATTGGGGGCAGGTGCTGCTCTGTGACGTCCCTCACCCAAGGTCGTGGACTCTGGAGTCCGCTGCTCGGGGTGTGAGGGCGGCGAGCCCAACACCCTCTGGGCGAGAGGGTCAAAGAAGTAGAGGTCATGACATGCCCGGTCTCCCTGTGGGCCGGGGTCGATTTTCCTGCCTGTGCTCAGTCCCCAGGTGTGTCCGTTCGGTACACCTGCCCGCAACGCCCTCCCCTTCCGGACACCACTCCAGTCGCGACCATTCCCGACGGGACGAGAACGTCACGACAGACCGGCTCTTCTGATTTTCAAGGCCACTGTCCATGCCGTGCACCCACTCTCTCACTCACATCCACGGCGTCAACCTGGAAGCAGCCAGGAGGCGGAGCCTGCACCGGGAGCGGGTCTAACCCTGGGAAGGTCCAACCTGCTCTGCAGTCTCCCCGAGGCAAGAACTCGCGTGGCTTCGTCTAACTCATCGCACAGCCCACGGCCCAAACCCAGAGCTGGGGCGACACAGGTGCATGGACTCCGGGCCCGGCGGGGGGGGGTCCAAGGGCCGGCACCGGTGGGGGAGGCAGGCGTTTGACTGCATGGGAGCACTCCTAAGTGCAACGTAAGAAGCAGGTCCTGGGTCCATGTTGGTGGGGGATGAACGACATCGGTCCGGGGGCCTGCGGAGGGTTTCTAGGGGTGACCCCACACCTGCGTGTTGGTGGTGAGTAGAGATCCCCAAGTCCTGATGGTGGCGAGTAGAGACCCCCAGGTCCTGGGAGCAGAGAGAGGCAGTGTTCACAAACGGAGCAGCTTCAGCAGAGGTAAGGACGCAGGTGACAGATGTCCTCCTGTCCCTCCCAGCCTTACGTCTTCCCCTGTCTCTCCCCTCAGCCTCTGACACCCTGGCCCCTTCTGACCTCAGCTCAGAAGGCGCATCTGTATCCAAACACCCACCCGCACACACGCGCATCTCAAAGCTGCCCCTCTGTCCCTCTTTCTGCCTCCCTCCCTGCCCCCGCTTTTGCCGCTTGCCCCCTCCTCCACCAAGTGTCCTGCGGGAGCTGGGCTCCCCTGCTCTGCCCTCCAGTGCCCGCCCACTCCTCGGACCCAGCCTCAGCTCAGGGGTTGCCTGTGACGCCCGCTTGTCCAGCCCGGACCTGAGACCCGTCACTGCGCCCGAGGCTTCAGCGCCGCTCCGGGGCGCCGGGAGCGCCTCTGTCAACACGGATGTGAGCACGTGTTAGAGTGACGTGTGGTGTGTGTCCGTGTGTCCGTCCGTGGCTGGGGGCTGGTCGGGTGCCCAGACCCGGAGGGAGCGTGCGCCGGCCTCAGAGGCACGGGCGGGACGGGGCCGGCTGTGTCCCCTCTGTCTCATCCACCAGTTTCTGATGGCCGGCTCTTTGGGGACGTTTTGTATTTCATTTTCTTTTGTCTCCTCACTGCGTTTGTCACGTCTGTTTACCACCCATCAAACCCCTCACTCCCCTGGAGGCGCGCCCTGCCTGCCGAGAAACCAACTTACGAGCAAACGAACTCCCCGCCCTGCGGGACGCAGGGGCCCCCACCCCCCACACGTGGGCTCTGAAGGGCGCTGCCCAGGTGGGGCACGTCCGCCTCGAGACCCTCGCAGGCTAGTCCTGTGGGGGCGTGGGCATTGCCCAGGAGAACACCAGAGCAGCCGAGTCTGGGCCCCACTGCAGACCTGGGTGGGGGGGCGCACAGGACGTGGGACCCAAGGTGTCCACAGCCGAGACCCAGGTGCACACCGGACCAGTCTGGGGACCACTGGCGGAGCCGCTGCCATGGTCTGGCTCTAGAAATCGGGGTTCAAGGGAGAGATGCGTGTTAGGCGGAACTCAGTGCGCGCCCGGGCGTTGTTATTGATCCGATCGATCTCCCAGTTACCTGGCTCACTCAGAGGCAGGCTTCCCCCGGCCACCTGGGACCTCACTCAGGCTTCGGCGGTGGGGCTGGACTCAAACAGGCTTCCCAGGGTCCCCGGGGTGGCTGCCCCGTGGGGGCAGGACCCCAGCCCACAGCCACAGGGACAAGCCCTCACCCCCGCCAGTAGTCCGGGGTCATGTTCAAGCCCTTCCCTGTCCTCTGAGACGCCATGTTCTGGACATGCTTCCCTCTCGCCAGTGCCTGCCACCCCCTTCCTCCGTTTCCTTCACCCACAACCGCCCAGCAAGTCTCTGACCTCGAGGTGCAACCGAACGCCTGGTGTAAAACCGCCCTTGGCTTCGCAAACACTGTTGAAAAGTCACTCGCCCAGCCCCACGGGTGCCTGGCTCCTCCAGAGCTCCCTCGGTTTCCCACAGAGGGTCCTCCCCTTCCCCGTAGCGGGCGTTCCGAGTCACCCCCCCCACCCCTTCCACACTGTGTTCGTGTTCATACACACCTCTGTGAGTTCCAGAACCTTCTGTGGCCTCTACTGACGGTAAGTACAGGAAGCATTAAGCATTCACTATGTGCCAGCTCTGAAGCGTTTACATGCTTCATGTCAGTTAACCCCCACTAACTGTATAGAGTAGGTGGTATGATTGCTATCTTTACTGCTTATTATCAATAGAGGAAGTGGGTCACCTTCAGGAAGTGGTGAGGCGGGACCTGGATTCGGGCCACACGACCCCCCCGTGGCCGGTCACGGAAACGCCAGCCCGTCCTGCGAAGCTCTGTGAGGGCCGCGGCAGCTGTCCCGCTGTGGGAAGGGCCCGATGGTGGAGCTGCTCGGGCTGCCCGGCGGGTCCCTTTGGGGAAGAGGAGCCGGTGTCGTGCGCTGACTCTCCCCCGGGGTTGCTCAGAGCCCCCTCCTGCCGGAAGGTCTACGCCTTGAAAGGGGTGACCTTTCCTTTCAAGACTGTCACTCCAGTGTGGTCCTCCTATGTGCCTGGGGTCTCTCTTCCAAAGACCCTCTATCCCACCTGCTCCGAAGAACAAACCCCTAGGTCTTCCTGAGATGCAACAGGGCCAGCTGCCTGGCTGCTTGGGGCGCCCAGGGGAACCCTAACTCCTCATAAGATGTTCCTTCGGTCAGCTCTCCCATTCGTCCCCCCGCCCCCTTCATCCCCACCCTCAGAGCGTCTGGTTCCACTGATTTCCCTGCCTGTGGCGATTCCCTGGGGCAAATCGGTTTGCCTCTAGACTTTCTCAGCTACTGGAACAGGGTTCCGATTTCCTGAGTCTTGGAACTGAGTCAATTACCCTTGACATTGTCCACTAAGCTGCACGACTGCGTCACACTCCTCGCCTCTGCCCTTGCCCTTGTGCTTGTGGGTCTGAGACTTGAACTCACGACCCTTCCCCGATCAGACCCGCAGCTGTAATGGGGTTCAGGGGAAGGAGGGGTCGGTAGGTGGAGGTAAAAGGGGGTGTGGTGTCTGTCACCTCAAAACCAGGACATTTCACGTGGCTGTTTTTCCCTTACCATCAAATGTGCCTGTGTCTGCAAAGATGGGCTGTGTTTGTGGACTTTCACATTTCTTCGTACACGTGGGCAGATTTGGTTAGAACGTAGATATGCTAGATCCATATAAATATTATATAAGAAACCAGGACCATACCCCTGTCGGCAGATGCACCCACACGTACGCCCCATGGAGCAGACCCTCCGTCCCCCCCGGGGTGGCGCAGAAAGGGAGAGGCAGCCGGCTGGGTCACAGACCGGCAGGGCCACGTCCCACCTGTGGTCCCTGGTGTCTGCAGGACGCTCAGCAGGCTTCTGCAAACCGCCCGCTTCCTGTCCGCCGCCGACGTAGCTGAATAAAACCAGCGCCCGGTTTCTCTCCCGGGTGGAAGGACCGCTTCTGACACCCCCTCCTGCTGGACGACGAAACCGCCACCCAGGCGCTGTTCCGTCGTTCCAGGCAAAGTCGGGTTATGATGCTAAGGAGAATATAAACGACCTTTTCTGTGTTTCTTGTAAAATGAGCCAGTTCTTCACGCTCATTCTCCAGTAGGGCGTCTGACAATGATGTCTATTTATGGAAACCGTTATTTAAAAAAGCAAAAGGCCATTGATTAATTTTCACTTTTAACAAGCCATGGGTAGCTGAGTCCATCCTGTTGTGCATTTCCCCATCACTGGAGAGAGTTTGAACATGTAGAGATGGCAGTGAGCAAGCCTCCGTGTGCTCCGGCACTGTCCCTGGCTCACAGTCGGCAGTGGGGAGACGCTGGCGTTCACCCCTGAGCGAAGTAAACATTTCATCGTCACACCTCACGGCACCCGGGTGGCCGTTGCCGCTGGACTTGGACCTTCCGTGTTCACGGGCCGTCCACTCGGAATCAAAACATGAGCAGAGGTAACTGTCGATGCTGTGCGAGTGGTTCGGGAAGGCACAGAATACAGCAGGTGTGAGTGTAAAGAAGCAATGGATGGATGGATACAATGGATAGAGACAGATATAGATAGGTGGTAGATCTATATAAATAGAAAACACTCGAGATGGTAGGTATAAATAGATAGATGAGAAATAGATACAGATGTAGATTTAGATATGAAATCCATATATATATATATAACTAAAATATGTGGACTCATGGAATATATATATATATATATATATATATATTAAGATTTTATTCATTTATTTTTAGAGAGGCAAGGGAGGGAGAAAGACAGAGAGAGAGAAACATCAATGTGCGGTTGCTGGGGGCCGTGGCCTGCAACCCAGGCATGTGCCCTGACTGGGAATCGAACCTGCGACACTTTGGTTCACAGCCCGAGCTCAGTCCACTGAGCTACGCCAGCCAGGGCGGGATGTATATTTTTATATTGCTATAAAATCACTCCGTAGCCACGACAACTTCGGAGCATGGTGAACGCCCAGCACTGTTGCTAAGAGAAGAGTTTCCCAGACCCCGGTTTGCTTCAGGGTCCAGCTGGGCCCGGCTTCTTGGTGGGGCGGGCACCTCCCGGACTCGGCGAAGGTCCCTCCGCAGCAGGCAGGATGCCCGCCCCCACCCCCCCCCCGCGGCACGCCCCTCACGGGAATTTGTAGAAACGTGCTGTTTACCAGACACAGGGTTTCGGCGCCGCCTCAGCTGGTGCAAGGGACAGCCCACCCGCTGCCTCTGCCTCCCCACCCGCTCCCCCCTCATCGCCGGGGGAGGGGCCGGGGGTTGGGGGCGCCCTGGGGGGCTCACGCATCCCGGGAGCAGGGACGGACAAAGACCGCCCGAGCCCCCAGGGAAGTGCAGGATGGGCGTGTCAAGTCTTGTCACACCGCAACACGTCAAGTGCCGTGTCCACGCCGTCCAATAGCCCAGGTGGCGTTCCAGAACTCCAGAGTGAGTCTTTCATCACAGGCTGAAACACGTGTCACCCTAGGACCAGGGCTACGTGCCGGAGTTTGTAAGAACTCTCACCCAAGTGGTTCTCCGGGGAAACAAAGCGGAATCTTGACCTTTCCATTTTCCAGCTGCGTGTCCAGTTTACCCAGCTCTCTCCCGCTGCAGGGTGCTCGCACAGAAAACAAGGGGCAGAACACCTGAGCGTAATTTGAAGGAGATTTAGATAGGATTACCCATCAGTAAGGAATAATTGCTAATATTATGGTGAAGCTCACCATTCTTACCATCATTATTACTGCAGATGCTAGATCTCCAACCTGAATTTATGGCCTAATTAACTCACAAACCAACTGCATGCGTGTCGGGTTCACTTCTTTCCATGCAGCTCACAGGAACCCACATGCAGTTTCCATGCAGGTCACCACTGTCGTAGAGTGAATTGAGGCCCCGCTCCCAAGTCACACGTTGAAGTCCTCACCTTCAGGACCGAGAAACGGAGACATGGGACCACTTTGAAACAGGGATTTTTTTCAAAGTAATTAAGTTAAAAAGAGGTCTTTAGGGTGGACCCTGGTGTGACGGGTGCCCCTAAATGAGGGGGAGTTTGGACACAGACATGCCTGGACGCAGCCAGAAGGCCGTGTGAGGACGCAGCCGGAAGACAGGCCCCTGCAGGCCCAGGAGGGTGGCCTCCAGAGGGCCCCACCCCCCAACACCCCCATTGGAGACTCCCGGCCTCCAGAACCAGGAGGTGATGCACGCCTGTTGGTCACACACCTTCCGACAGGGAAGCCTACGCACGGGCCACCAGGTTCTCTGATTCTGCTTCTAAAATAGAGCTTGTCCACGGGCCACGGCCGTGGGCTTCAGGGACTCCGCTCCCCCCTCCCCTCCCCCCTCCTGAGTCAGTCCCCAGCCCCCGCTGACCCTCCCGCCTCCGAGCCGTTCTCAGCAGGGCGGTCGGAGCCGCGGACTTCATCTGGATTTTACCCTTGAACCAGACTATCTGAGTTCCGCTGCTCGCTCCCAACTCCTGGGGTAGCTCCCCAAACACTTCGGCAGACTTGGAACGATCCGCTACTGTTTAATTTATTCTTTGGCGTGCTCCTCGACACCAGCCCCCCACACTCACTCCTGGGGGTGCTCACCTCGGGGTCTACACACGCTCCTGGCCCCGTGGCCGCCGGAGTCCACCGGGACCCTGTTCGATGCGGAGCGGCCATTTCTCAAATTATGGGCGCAGTGCCTTCAGGCAGTAGCCCCCCAAAATAACATGTTTAGTGAGAACCAGCACACGTGTTCCTGAGCCACACAAAATGCTGTCGTGTGGAGGCGCAATGACGCTGACAACGTGACCGGAAGCGGAGGGAAAGGCGTGGGGAGGGGGCAGCGTCCGTCTGTCTGTCTGACCCTCGGGTCCGACGCCGTGCAGAGGTGTGCCTCCTGAGGGGAAGTCTCTCTCCACAGCTGATTCTTTCTTAACAACTATCAGAGTTTGTGAGTTAGAAATTTAAAAATGGAAAGAAGCAAGGATGGAAGGAGAGAAAAAAGAGAAGGAAGAAGTGAAATGATCAGAAGCAAAATAAATATCCCTTAAACAAAAATTTTCAAAAAGATAAAACCAAAATTTTAGAAAAGGCCAAGAAAAAACAGTTAACAATGTTCTAGAGATTATAAATAGCTATTACAATATTATCGACTATATTTCTTATGCTGTTCATTAGACTTTTTAAGCCAATGGTTCTAAATCAATTCTTTTGACAGTTATGGGCATTTTCATCAACTACTCGGTGCGTATCTTTTAAATTCTTGGTCAAAGCCAAAGCAGAACTTAAAATGGAACTCTGTGGAAATAGTGAATTGTCTCAGAAAATACACAGTAAAAACTTTTCACAGGGCCCCTCAGCAAGAGAATCTCCAACCCTATCGTTTTCTTAGAAAAGATAGTATGCACAAAAAATTATGCGAATTCAGAAATTGGTCAAAAATACACAGACGAACCTTCAGAGCGTGCTTGCTAAACTGCAGGTTGAAGAAAGTCAGAGACAAATAACGACCGTGTCTTTAGCCCCCAGATCCTACCAGCACCTCCATGCGTCGGTTATTACACAACCCTCACGGCTGAGGAGAAAGGGGGCTGTCCACCTACAAACCGCCGGGATGGCGTGTGGGACAGATGACGTACACCTGGTCCCCACCACGCGTCCCCTTTAGAGTGGGTCTCTGTGCACTGGCCAACCAGGGAGGTAGATGTTATTATAAGAGCATCCACGGAAACAGGAGTACTCCTGGGCAGCAAAAGAACTGAAAACGCCTTACACGTACAACGTGTTGGAAGACCCACGTGCAGGGAGGCGTTCAAAGCCAACCCTTTCCGTGGAGGTTAGCAGCCGCGTTTCCCGTGCCCCCTCGCACCCCCACGGACGCCCGGCGGGGCTGTGAGCCTGCCCGGCCGCCACCCCAGGAGCTCCGTGTCCACGCAGACTCTCTGAGTGTCATCAGCCTCCGTCTGCACTGACTTTTAAGATCGACCAGGAAGCCTTCCAGCCCGACGTCTGCTGACCAGGGGCTTTGGTCCGGGACCAGTCGTCTGCAGAGAGATGACGACACAGCAGCCAGGGCCACGGCCACCCCGTCAGCACTGAGTGGACAAGGAGCCCGGCCCAGAATGAATGGGGCGTCAGTGACGAACCCAGGGGCCGCGCTGTTCTGACACCAGCTGGGACTGTGACCAGCCGCCCTTCCAGGCTGGGACGTGCCACCCTGTTACGCATGGTTGCACACTTATTTGGAAAAAAAAATGGAACAGGAAAATGGTCTGCCTGCAGCAGATGCCACACTGGCCTGTGCTTCTCCTCTGACCCTTAGGCTGATCTTGCCTGGACAGGGCGCTCTGTAGTTCTCGCTCAGGGAAGCCCCTTTTCCACCCAGTGTGGGGGCGGGGGGGACCTGTGACAGACACAGCGTGGGGTTCCAGCCAGGTGAGCCTCGCTGCTGACACGGAGGCCCACCTTCCGAGGAGACTCAGCCCTGCTCAGAAGGGAACCGCGGGTTCTGATGCTGAATGGACCCACGAAGAACAGACAGAGACCAAAGTTACTCGTTGAGTATAACAACTCAACTCAGCATGTTGTCAAACCAAGGATTGTGAAAAGTAATTATTGGGAAAAATATCACTGTTTTCCTTTGACATGTTTTAGGGTGCTTTTCATATTTCATTTGCACTAGTTTCTCTCCGAGGGAGGCAAGGTTGGAGGACAGCGGTATTGGTTAAACTATAAGGAAGAAAAATGAGTAACATGCAAATATGAAGAATCCACATTTTACAAGTTGCCTCAATTTAACTTCATTCTGATGATAAAGTAATCACTTATAGATCAATAAGGTCATCGATCACACTGATGAAGACACCGAAATGCATGGTTTTGTTCTTTATATGAAAGTATTATTTTATAAACTTTCCACTGAAAATCCAAGCTCTGCCATCAAGATTCCTTTCTTCTTCATGTGGCGCAACAAAGATTTAATTTTGCAAGTTTACCTTTGAGGCTTTACGTTAGGAACTGATTTTCAAACCTCAGGTGATGGGCATGTCTTGACTCCCGGCTCTGCCGAAGCTGAGGACACAGCAGGTTTGGGGAGCACAGACCTCAGAGCTGATGGCCGAGTGGACGGGCGCCCTCACCCGGGGTGCCTTGTCCAGGTCGTCACCTCTAGTCCTGGGAGCTGCACCCCACAGACGATGTGTCCCATGAAACATGCAGGTGTGGGAGGAGCCGGCGTCTCCACAGGCTCTATGCCGGAGTGTGCACATGTGCAAACTCCTCAAAAACGTATTTTGGGGGAAGTCAGTGCCGTTTAAACTAAGACAGAATTCCCCTGGAACAGCCCAGGGACTCCCAGGAAATTACAGAGAACGCCTTTAAGGGTTGCTGTTTAAAGGATTCCTCCCGATTTTTCCAAACGTACATCTTTATCTGCACCAGCTTCCATGCCTACAGTTTCGGCACGCAGGAAGCCGTGCATGTGCTGGCTGCTATCGTACTGACTCGAGAGTGTTATTACAGATGCAATATCATGTCTCCCCGGGTGGACAAGCAGGCGTGTCCCGGGGGCTGGGGACCCCTTCGAGGTGCTCAGCACCGGGGGTCTGGAAATGAAGAAGCCGCCATCGCTGCCTGGGGGGCATGGGGGTCTGGGGAGACGGCACCTTCGCTGCCAGGCCCACACGACAGATGGATGGGGGGTTGTCACTCGGCCTGCATCTGCAGGTGGAAAACAGTGCAGGGACCTTTGAGACAAAGGCACCAGGACGCGAAAGCAGGAGGATTAGAGGGGCGAGACGTGACACCCGCAGGATAGGGGGTTAGTGGGAGGCCCCAGGCGGCCATGGGGTGGCGAGAATGAAGGGCTCAGCAAGGTGGGCCCTCGGGGAGTCTGAACGCCACGCTTTGTGTCCGGGACTTTGCAGAGAGGAAGGAAGGAGCCAGGCCGCGGTTTCACCTGGCAGGCCAGCTGCCCTGCTCAGCAGCCCGGGTGGAAGGGCTGGCTCCACGCAAGACAGGCGTCTCCCTCGGGGTGGAGGGGGAGTCAGGCGTGGCCGGCCCCCTGGAGACAGGCAGTGCCGCCAGCGATGCTACCCAACTTCAGGACTTCCTGCCCCCCCTTCATCGTGAGGGACAGTTTGTGAACTAGAGCAAATCTCGGACTCGACCGAGAGTGCAGGTCTCCCCAGATACAAGCAGGGGAACACCCAGCATGGTTCAGGGAGGTCAGGGGTTGATGAGACATCCGTCCGGGTGAGCAACCAAACAGGTTCCCGTGTGAGCACCAGGTCGGGCCGGGAGAAGGCGAGGGGCCCGGGAGCGGACGGCCCCCGGAGGTCAGCCCTGAGACGGGAGGCCGAGAGGCGGAGAGAGGAGGGCACGGGGTGCACAGCCTGCAGGCCAGCACCGGGGGCTGTTTCTGAAACGGAACCACCTCGGAGGGTCACCTGTGCCCTGACTGCGAGGGCGGTGACTCAGGAGGAGCCTGCGCAGCTCTGCCCACAGAGCCTCCCCGCCTGCCCGGAGCCCGCTCGGGGTGCTAGGAGGAGGGGGACGGACTGGGCAGGCGGCAGCGGAAGGCGCATCACCCTAACTTCATCCGCAGGCCCCCAGGCTCGGGGAGCTGCGCCCACCCGCTCCAAGGACGGGAGGTGACGGTGGTGGCAGCGGGTGCGGTTTCCTGGGACCCGGGGACCGGGCCTCCCGCCCGTGCGAGGGCGTGAGCGAGGGAGTCTGGGAAGCTCCGGCACCGCGTCTGAGAGCCCCACGGGGTCGGCCACTCGGGCAGTTTGAGACGGGGTCCTCCGCGTCCTCTGAAGTAGGAAAGACCTGCTCTCTCCACTCCTCCCCTTTAGGGAAAAAGTGCAAGTGTCTCAGAAATAGAACACTTTAAGGGCGTAACTCACGTGAGCATGTGACGGCACTTCGCAGATGTGACCGTTAACACACGTGTCATGAAGACGCATCTCGGCTAAATCCCACCACGCCGTTAAGTGTGGGCATTGTGAGCGGGCAGTTTCGTGCTAAATTGGGCGGAAATGGCTTAAATCGCTCTAGCTGGAGCCTGCAGAGAGAGAGACGAGCGGTATTTTCGTGTTGAGAACGTCCCGGTTCTTCCTTTTTTATTCTGTGGAAGGAGCTGCTACGGGTTTTAAGAAGAGGTTAGGAGGAGCTTCCAAAGACCCTCCGGCAGGTCTGTCTGGGGACAAGCTCCGAGATGCAGCCCGCGCGTGACCTCGTGCTGTGCAGAGGGAGCGGGGGTGGTGACCTGGACCGCCCAGGGCCTCGGCGTCCTCAGACGCCCTCATCTCAGGTCCTGGTCTGGACTGAACATGAAGGCTCCCTCCTCTGTGTCCCGGGGAGGGGAGTTCAGAGCCGAGGGGGTCTGTGGGGCCCTGTGAGCTCTCATCACTGCAGAAGAAGGGCCATGCTGTTTGGAAATGTGGGGCTTCCGAAAACCCGTCTGAAGGGCCTGACCCACACGGGAAGGGCCACCGGTGGGAGCCACAGGTCCCGCGGCACAGACGCCAGTCCCCGTTCCCCGAGCTCCCTGTGCCGGAGAGAGTCAGAGCAGGCCCGCCGGGTCAGCGCCCCCTGGAGCCGGCTTGCCCACAGCAGGGACCACGGGAGCCCAGAGACAGGCCCCCAGGGTGCAGCTCAGCAGACGGTGTGATGCTGACTCTCCCGTGCGGTTTGCACAGCTCAGGGGTGAGGGTGGGCGTCACGTGCCCTATGCAGCTGGAACGCCCGAACTCCAGCGAGTGAGGAGCCATTTTCTGGATGTCTGCACCCAGGCACCGGAGTTTGGAGAGAGTGTCCGGCACTTCCCGTCCCCTCCCTCCCAGAGTCCGTCTGCCCTGACCTGAGCCAGCTCTGCTGCTTGACCCCTTCCCTTTCCAGCCCAGGACCTTCCCATGTCCCCTGGCACGCCGCCCCTGCTCTCCCGGCCTCCCGCAGCCCTCTCCAGGGCTGCCACAACACACCGAGACACCCACGCAGGCTGGCTGCTCCCTGCTCGAAATCCTCCGGGAGTCCTCGTCACCTGCGCGTGCAGTGAGACAGGCAAGGCCGCCACCAGCCCCCCTCCCCTCCTCTCACTGCCCGCCCCCATCCCCCGGCCGTGGGGCACAGGCCTCACCCCTCAGACATCTCTCCCCCGCGCTGTTCTCTCCGGGGAACACCCTCTCCTCTCTCCTTCTGGAAAATTCCACTTCTCCTTGGGAAGCCCTGCACGACTACCTGGCTCCCCTGTAGCCCCTCCCCTCTGGTGTTTTCCCAGTAATTTATAAACCTGTTTCCGAGGAGCAGCGACGATAAAAATAACTGATGTGTGTCACCTGCCCTGTTTCAGGGCGTGTGTGAGATTTACTGTGAGCACTGACTCATTTGAAACTGCGTTACTCTTCTGACGCGCTCAGCATCGCCGTGACCACTGTGCAGGTGCAGATGTCGGTGACCGCAGGACGTAAGGGCCTGGGCAAGTCCTGGAGGGTTCACCGCTCGGCCCAGTCCGCACGCGGGACTCCGAGCCCACACGCTAACTAATGCGACACCCCGGAAAGGTCTCTGGCCCCGGAGGCGGGGGCTCAGCGGCCTGGATGCAGGGCTGAGCAGCGCTCCCCTTGGAGCCGGGGCGGCTCCTAGAGCCCGTGCCCGGGGCCCCATGAAGGAAGCCCGTGTCCCGTGTGTGGACGAGCACACGGGAGGTGGGGTGGTCAGTTTTAAGGGTCATCTTGACTGGCCACGGGGCGCCCAGATCAGGTTAGTCTCTGGGTGTGGCTGAGAGGGTGGGTTTGGACGAGACGAGCCCTTGAATCAGGGCCTCAGTAGGCAGACCCGTCCCCGAAGCAGGTGCGCACCGGCCGGCCAGGTGAGGGTCTGACAGGGACCCACGGGGAGGAGGGGAGGGGGGATCTGCCCCTTCCCCATCACACTGGCAGAGCTGGGGCACCTCCTCTCACCTTGCCCTGCCCTCAGACTGGAACTCACACCGCCCCCCGACGGCCCCGGTCCCCACCTGTGGACTGGAAGGAGCTGCACCCCCCGCTCTCCTGGGGCCCCCACGGGTTCAGGGGCATGCCTGAACCGAGCCCTCCTTGTGCGTGCACACACACACACACACACACACACACACACACCACTGGCTCTTCTCCTCTGGGGACCCCTAACCGGCACAGAGGGCGCGGCACAGACCGCAGGTCTGGCTCGTTTCTGGCTGCCCCCTTCTGCGTGTGAGCCCCACGGTCGTGGGACCGACCGTACAGACCACCAGGGCCTCTGGGCCTTTCCCGGGAGCAAGGGCCGGGGGGCACCCTTCACGGGCGGACCTGCTCTGCGGGGGCCGGAGGGCACCGGAGCCCCGGGGACCGGGTCACACTAGCGCAGCCTCCCGGGGTCAGCCACTGCCGTCCGGACCCCCCGCACCGCCTGCGCTGGGTCCCGTGTGGGAAGGCCTGTGTGTCAGCTTCTCACAGCTCCACACGCACACGTGAAGAGAAGATCTCACACTCACTGACTCAAAAACATCCGTGCAGCTTCCATTCACTGAAGGCACAGTCTGATCCAGTGAAACTGTTTAAGTAATAACCGCCATAGACTTTAGCAGAAGTTAAAATGGCACCTGTATACAAAGGCAAAGAAAACAACCTTCAGCTGTATTTACAACGGTGACTCTCATCTTGTCTGAAAATGCTGTGACGTACAGGTTCACTAAGGACAAAAGCCCTTTGTGAACTGTCGCCAAACCCAAGCCCCTGTCCCCACGGGGGGCGTGCCAAGGTGGGGGAAAGCGGTCCTTCTGGCTGTGGAGTGGTCCGAGCTCTGTGCCCGGGGGACGGGCGGGGGGCGGCCCCATACTACAGAGAAAAAGCCTTTAGTGACGCTCAGTTTCCACAGAAATATCTTCCAAATTGCCGGAGCCGGAGCACCTCGGGGAGCCAGCCAGCCATCCGTGCTGCGTGCCGGACCCCCGAGGGAGACCCTGTGTGCAGCGCTCCCCCTGGCACACCCCACAGGGGAGGCCTGGACACGCTGTTCACGGGGAAGATCAGATGGGGGCTGCCAGGTGGGCAACGGGACACCACCCCAGCCCGAGGGGCGGCTCCTGGTTCTCGGGCTCCCGCCGGAGAGAGCGCCCTGAGCGTGCACCCACGGGAGCGAGACTGAGACGTGGCTCCGAACCCTGAGGCTGTTTACCACAGACAGCCCCGACGATCGATCGTGCTGGGGATTCAGGGGATGGCCGGCGCTGCTCTGGGAAGCCCTCTGCACCCATCTGTGGGGGGGAGCCCCGGTCCTAGCGCGTGGTGCTCAAGGGCATTCGCTGCTGCGTCCAGGGCGTGTGGGCACGAGCCCCTGCCGCCCTCACAGAGGCCACACACACGAGACCCATTGTCCCCTGTGCCAGAGGAAGGGGCAGGACCTGGTTCAGAAACGTGCCCCGTGGTATCCTTTCCGCAAAGGGCAACGGGGCCCGAGGCCCGGGTCAGCGGGGGGTGGCCACAGTGATGGGGTGCAGTACGGGGCCGAGACCAGGGGTCTGAGCTCCCAGGGTCACATCCCGGCCCCCCCAGACTCCAGGCCTCCTGCCCGGGTGAGCCCCGGGCCACTCAGTGCCTCGGCCACACCCCCTCCACCCCTCTACCCCTCTGCCCCTCTGCCGTGGGCCCAGCGGCTGCATTTTTTAATTAGAAACCCCCTCCACCTGTCAGGGGCCTCGGTGGGGAAACGAAAATATGATTAATAATTGCATGCTGCTAGTTAATGGGAGGAAAATACCAGTCTTAATTGCAAAGCTTAGACGGTTAAAAAATAAATAAATAAATCGTGGGCCGCCTCCCGTAATGAATGTTCTGTCTTTGTCATACCAGTCTCCGTGCCCGTAAAGACAAGATCTGACTTCCTGGCTAGATCGTTCATAATGCGCGTCACAGTGGCCGGGAGGGATTCTGCGGCTAATTCCTGCTCGGGCTGGGCAGGGGGGGGCGGGGGGTGGGCTGCCATGTCGGGGCACCAGCCAGCATCCCTTTGTGTCGGCTCTCATCTGTCACCTGGCCCGAGGCCCCAAATTATGTCTTAAGAACCACAAATGGTAACAGACAAGGCTGCAAATTAAATGCGATCGTGTAAAACAGGACAAAACTGGAAATGCCACTCCAGCACGCCCTGCGTCCCCGACAGCCTCAGGGGCGAGCGGGTGGGGTGTGGGCCTAGGGGCTCTGCGCCGGCACCCCGGGTCCAGCGGACCACCGAGGCCAGTGACACCCACCCAAGGAGCCCGATGCAGGCGGGAGACCAGTAGCCCAGTTCCGGGAGCGCTCCTCTCAGCCCGTTTAGATCCTGCCTCCAAGTGTGCCCTCTGTTGGCTCAGATGAGTCCTCGTAAAAATCCCCCATGGGGCTGGGCGTTTCTGACGTGGGCAGGGAGCCACGATTACTTTCTACAGCCCGGTAGGGAGCTAAGTCCGTCTCACTGTAATAGAAGGCTGGCGGGATCGCGTCAACCTGGATAAGAAGAAAGGTCAGGACTTCTCGTGTCAAATACCGTCTGTCACAGAAGTTCTGAGAAAGATCGCACCGCAACGGAGTTCCGCGGGAGACCCGGCGGCCGGTGCGACCTCACTGCCCGAACCGTGGGTGTGCGCGAGGGACAGACCGCCCTGTGCAGGCCCGGAGACAAAGCCTTCGCCCTTCCCACAAAGCTCCACTCCCTCCCGTGGTCCTTCCCATGTGCAGGGAATCACAACTCTGCTGGAACCCCGAGTGCCCCAGCCTCCCAGGGGTGTCCAGGACGTGGCAGATGACCTTGGTCCCAGAGGACAAGCCTGGGAAGTGCCCACAGTGGGACAAGTCCCACATCTCTCTTCCTTCTACCCACAGCCCTGCGAGGCGGACACTAACAACACCCACAGCTGGAGATGAGCCGCAGGAACGGGACTCTCCGTACACACGCGTGCTCAGTGGCGGCATCGGGACTCACACCCCGGGCTCCCTCGCCGTAAGAATGTGGGCTGGGAGCTGCGAACTGGAAGGAGCTGTAGCGGTAACCTTGTCATTCCTCCTTAATTTCGGAGAGGAGGAAATCGAAAGTGAAGAACGTTAAATGGCTTGCTCAAGGTCATGCCGTTGTTCGGCTCAGAGAAAGAAAAGGAACAGGATTCAGGCTGAACATCCCGTTCCTGGGTATGCCCCTCCCCCTCTGCACGCTCCCCTGAAGGGGCATCACCCAAGGGTGCCTCGAAGTTCACGCCCAGCTCGAAACGTCGGTAATCCTAACAGGCCCCTCCCAACGAGCACAGCAGCGATGCAAACCACTACGGATTTGCAGGCGAGGTCTCCGGGGCACCACAGGGAACCCGCGGGCACGTGTTCCTGTCGAGCACGTGAACCCCAGGTCTGAGCTGGGTCGCACGGGGGAGTTTTGTTTCTCCCTGTTTATTGGGAGGTGCGTCACTGTCCTTTATCTACGGCATTTAACCCTTTGGCCTTTATTTTTGGAAGCTGTCACAACGCCTCACCGACGTAAGGCTTCATCAGACTGCTCTCCCTGGATTTAAATATCCAGCAGCCACGGCACAGGGCGTGCCGGAGAAGTGGTTTCTCTTGTGCGTCTGACTCCCTGCCGTGCACCGGCGTCCAGCTCCGACCAACGAGGCAATTTTCTCTAATGCCAACCCTGACGAACAAGCCAGCAGAAAGGCAACATTCAAACACTGAAGCAATGGATACTCGGCCAGATGATTCTAAGTAAACTAAGCCAGCGAGGACCTCCCGATCAGTTTTAGGACCTGCTTCGAGTACATTTTCTTTCCAAAACTCCGTGTGTGGTGTTTAATCACTGCTTTATCAGTATGCATCTAGGAAACACCCCTCGATAAACTGCAGACGCTTTCCCAATAATAATGTTTGGTTAACAAAACTCGGCAGAGTTTAATGAATGGGCATTACTACAAACAGCATTTTATTTGTGTTACTTAAATAAATGTCCACGGTCTGCAAATATCCTCGGTGCTATCTGGAGAGGCCGTCTTGGAGAATGTAGTCTAGTTGATAGGATGTTAATGACTGGAGCGAAAGGTGAATTCCAGCCTTACAAAAATCTTTAAACCAGTCTGATTCTCGAACATCTAACACAGTTGCCACAGGGGGATAAAGGGGGTCAAACCCTTGGTGACGGAAGGAGACGGGACTTTGGTGCTGAGCACACGGTGGAGGGCACAGGTGCTTACTATGAGGTTGTGCACCTGAAGTTTACACAATATTATTCACTAATATCACCCAAATACATTTAATAAAATATATGTAAGACAGAAACAAAAGAATAAAACAAAATATGTTAAGTATACAGTATGAGGAAGAATATTTTTAGTATTTTATATCCTAAGTTAAACTTTATAGCTTAAATATTTAAAATTGTTATATGACTTTAAATAATTAATATGCCTTTTTAGAAGCAAATATGTTAAGAAAGCCAAAATATTTGACATTTGAGAACAGGTATAAAAACAAAAGTTTTGTGCAAAATGCATAAAAATGGTAGGGACAGACCACCCAGAAACACATTCTAAACTCATTTTGTCACGGAGGTCGTGGACCACCCGTGGCAGGAGACCGGAGACATGTCCAGGTCGGGGTTCTGGGACCCGAGGGCTGCAGGTGACCGCTGAAGGTGCAGCCCCCCCCCCCCACCCAGAGCTCCCCCGACGGGAAGGAGCCTCTTCCCTGCTCCCCTATGGGGCCCCTGCCTCCGGGGCGCCCCAGGCTGAGGTCACCCACAAGTGGATTCACACACACACACACACACACACACAGCGGATAGTCACCAAACGTGTAAACTGCCATCACTAACTTTGATGTCGATCATTGAAACAAACGGCGGTTCCCTTGGTCCGTGTACCCTGACACCTGTTTTCTCTGCCTCGTGCTTCCGTGTAGATCCTACTGCCTGGACACCGAGTCCTTTGCTAACTACACACCTAACGGTGGTGTCGCAGAGTGGCGATGCCCACTGACAACACGTGAGCCCCTATTTTACACCGTTTCAAAGCTGTCCTCGTCTCACTGAAAATTAAGTGCAAAAAAGAAAACATTGACTTTAATAATACATTTGAATTAACCCAATACATCCAGAATGTTTCCATTTCAATGTATCACAATATAAAAATTTACCAATGAGATACTTTACATTATTTTTTTCATAATAGGCCTTTAAAATCGCATACGTAATATGGGTGTGTAGCACGTTGCATCTGGATGCTACGTTTTCCACAACCGAAGTGAACTGTCGTCCTACTAAAATGGCAAACCATGTTCAAATGGTAGAATATTTTACAGTGCATTTCTTTTTAAACATAAATCGATCTACCGTATTTTTAGGACTGTAAGACGCACCAGACCATAAGACGCACCTAGGTTTTAGAGGAGGAAAATAAGAAAAAAAATTTGAAGCAAAAATGTGGTAAACTATTTAATAAACTGTGACCCCGCTCCACCGCTCCCCCATCCCCTCCAGCGGGCCAGGGAAGCTGCATTCGGATTATAAGACGCACCCCTATTTCCCTCCCAAATTTGGGGGGGCAGGAGGAATGCGCCTTATAGTCCAAAAGAGTTGCGTAGAATTTAAGATGTAGTTCCTTGGTTACACTGGTTTCCTTTCCTGGGCTCGGTTGCCCCAGGAGCCTTGTGGCTGGGATACTGAAAAGCACCTTCTGGAAGGAATGTCGCATGTCTGCCCCCAGGCGGGTGTGAGTGCAGCGACTCCGTGTTCTCCAGGACAAGGTGGGTGAACAGGGGGGACACAGGAGAGAGAGCAGAGGCCACTCTGACATAGCAGCACGTCCGCCCAAGACACTGAAGTTCACGTGTGTGAGCCGGAGTCGCTGCCTGGCCATCGCTTCATCCTCAGCTAGAGAAGGTGGGGACATCTCTCCAGAGGCCCCTGCTTGGAATCCCTGAACCCCTGGTTCTGGGGAAAGGTTTCCTTCAAATGGGAGATAGTTCGGTTTTCCTTGCAGCTTGGAAACCTCAGTGCTGCACATCACTGTCTGTCTCTGCCTAATACCGTGTGAGGTTCCCTGGAAAACGGCCTTTGGTGCCGGCCAGAGGCATCTCGGTGAGTCTTTGTGACGTCGTCAGATGACTGCAGTTTACACACGGTCCTGTCTGAAACATCACAGGTCAGAGGTGAGCGTTGTGCAGACGCTGGGATGAAGACCCTGGGGACAGAGAGGCCCTGCTAAGAAAACCAAGCATCTACCATTTTCTAAGATTTACTCGGACGCCCCTGCCTCGCATGAGGCCTGTCTTCTCCCAAAACCAATAGCAAATACCCCACTACACGAAGACGAGTGACGGGAGCGGTGGCGTCGGGTGAGGGCCGGGGTCAGCAGCCTGCCTGGCAGAGGCAGCCTGGCTACGTCAGGAAGACATCAGGGTCTGTGACCCGCTGAACGTGAAGGGTCGTCTGCACTCGAAGGACCGACTGTGACTGAGAGTTTACTTTGTAAAAACGCCCGTGGTAGTCCTGGCTGGCGTAGCTCAGTGGATGGAGCGCGGGCTGTGAACCAGAGTGTCGTAGGTTCGATTCCCAGTCAGGGCACATGCCTGGGTTGCAGGCCATGACCCCCAGCAACCGCACATTGATGCTTCTCTCTCTCTCTTTCTCCCTCCCTTCCCTCTCTAAAAGTAAATAAATGAAACCTTAAAAAGAAAAGAAAAACGCCCATGATGTGCCGTGAGGTCCTGTGCTTCCCGTGGCCGTGTGGTAGGCGTGGCCGTGTTCCAGGTGCGGTGTCACCGCGGGTTGAAAAACAACCCCCGCCCTCCTGGAGCCCGCGTTCCCTGCACCCCCGCCCCCTGCCCCCTGCAGCAGGCATCACGGAGGCGCGGCCACACGGCCCGCTTTCTGGTCTGCGCTGTGGCCACTGACCCCGTCGGGCAGAGCCTCTGCTCCCTTCCGAGCCGGGGGATGGGTACGGGCAGATCCACGTGTGACGGACGGCGCTCCCCGCACGCTGTGACCTTCGTGGGCACGCGCACGCGCCTGACGCAACCCGGATACGGAGCGACACAGCGCCCACAAGCACCTCCTCACGTACGGGAAACCCCCGCCCCCTTTCACGAAACCACGCCCCCAAGCCGCCGACCTATTCCGGTGCAGACGCCTTGGTGGGGCAGTTACAGCCACGTCGGGTGTTTGTCTCGGTATTTGCGTGCTGAGCCTCTGAAATCTCCGTCTCCCCGCGCTATCTTTTTAATTGCGTTTGCTCACAATCCAATTTGCTTGAGTAACTTCATTCATGAGACAAATCAACTAAATCTTAATTTATTAAAAATGCCTATTATGTGTGACTCTCTCATTACTTACATCAGTACTCAAATGCAATGGTCTGCATGTTTTTACATAAATTATGGGGCAGGCAAACACTAGACTTTGTGTTCTTTTCTGCACAATATGACAGTCAGCGTCCTGTATTTGAATTTCATAGTTAGTAACACCGAAGAAATAGACAATGTTTAATGCCTCCTCTCCGGGGCGGGTTCACCAAGGACAGTTTATCAGGCACGGCATTTTAGTAGGTGAGCGACTACCTGAGGTACAAAAAGGTGAGCATAGGAATGTGCATGTGCCTCCTAATGAGAAAAGAGTGGCTCTACCCTGGCCAGGTAGCTCAGTTGGTTAAAACATCATCCCCATACACCAAGGCTGCAGGTTCGATCCCCCGTCAGGGCCCATACAAGAGTCAGCCAATGCATACATCAATACATGGAACAGGAAATCAATGTTTCTCTTTCCTCTTTCTCTCGAAAGTCAATAAATTAAAATAAAACGCTGCTCCTTCTAAGCTACAGTGCTGGATCAAGCTAACGGGATCCCCATCGGCTGTGTCCAGAAGGGATCCCGGAGGCTCTGCAGCTGCACTGGGTGGTGCAGAGGGTCCCGGGTACAGGGGACTGTGGAGCACTTGAAAGATGGCTAATGTGACTGATGAGAACATGCATTTCTGATTTAATTTAATTTTTAATGCATTTTAAGTCCAAGCAGCCCATGTGTCCAGCGGCTAGCACACTGGACGCCCCAGCTGCGTTCACTCAGACGCCCAGGCACCGCCCGCACTGTCCCCTCGCTGGGCAGAGACAACAGCGGCTAATGGCTCGGGGCCCAGCAGCACCCCCAGCCCCCTGGGATCTGGCTCCGGTGAAGATCCACACCAGCAGGGCCCCCACGTGCGATGGCCCACGGGCCCCCACCCCCTGGCCTTCTCTGACCCACGTCCGTTGACCACGGGCCGGACCCAGAGCCTCACTTCTGCTAACCGGAGCACGGCCCACGCCATGGGAGTCACGGTCCAGACCGGGCTGGGAAAAGACTGTGGTGTCCTTCCCTCCCGCGCACCATTTTCCCGGGGGGAAGCTGGCCTCCACGGCACTCTGCGGCCCCTTGTGGAGGCCCCGGCGGGAGGAGACCAGGGGCGGCCAGTGGCCACGTGGGGAGCTTGGAGGCAGCCCCCAGCCCCGCATTCCACGAGTTCAGAGGCAGTCAACGCGATAGGCCCCCTACAAGGTCCTGAGGGATGTGGTCAGCAGGCACTTGTGGAAGATGGCAAGGAAGAATTTTGTGCTGAGGTGGGTGGGGGGAAGAGCTCCTTTGTGGGGTCTTGCCATGGGGGAGAGGGCTCAGGTTTGGCTCCAAAGGCTGCTGGGAGGTGGAAGTTTGCACTCAAGCTGCAGGGCGGGCCAGCGGATGGACACCGGCCAGGCAGAAACCTCCATGGTCGGGGCTCCCAGCTGGAACGGAGGAGCCGGTCCCTGCTGGAGGCAGGCCGGGTGGTCACTCACTGACTGGGGACAGAGGCGGAGGGAAGGCCCCTCAGGGGCTGAGGATGACCCGTTGTCAAGGGCGGGTCCTACACAAACTACTGAGAAGGGTTCTTGCTGCAATGCGGTTTCACAAGGAAGGACGCAGCTGACCAAGCAGAAGGTTCTGGGGCCTGACCAGAGGTTGGTCAGGCCAAGAGTCTTTGTGGGCACCCAGCGGAGCCACGGTCAGATTCCTGCCCCATAGACACTGCAGGGTGATGGGTGCTTCTTAGGCTCGGCCTGTGGCTACATTCTGGGTAGTTGTTGTGCAGAGTGAGCAACCTCCCTCTCAACTTGCAGGTGTGCTTGCAAACCATGGGGGGGAGGCGCGGGGAGCGAGGGGCAGGGGGCAAGGCTGGGCAGCAGGTTCAGGGGCGTTAGCCTTAGCAAAGGACAACACAGGACAACCAGCTCGGTTCGCATGTCACGTCCCAGCCGAGCACTTCTCAGTGGAGGTGTGTCCCCTGCAGTCTTTAGGGCACTCTTACACACACGTGCACACACATCACTTGCTCTTTATCAGAAATGTAAGTGGGAAAGCTCTTGTGTCTGGGGACCCCGATAAATGTTCAGTGCGTGGAGCAGGGCCCCTCGGCAGTCACTCACGGAGACGGGGCTGACCCCTGAAAGCAGCCGTCTCAGACGGGGGTCTTCCGTCTGGGAGCCTGGACCCACACAGTGACAGTGCCCCTCAGCGCTTGCTCATTAGACGCAAACAGTTCTTATTACGAGTGGCAAGCACCACCCCACGAGGCTTTTGCTCCCAGCATTTTATTTCCTCTGATGCTAAAAGATTAAAAAAAAATGCAAACCTCTTCCTCGTCACACAGGTGATTTAGCGCAAATCAGAATGTGATCGCTGGCAGCACACACGACATTTAATTAAAAATGTATGTTCTAAGACATGGCCACATCAATCTCAAAGTGTGTAAACAGCACGTAACTCCTTTAGAGACGATGGCGGCAGATCGGGCAGTCTGATGTATGTGCCGCTCGACTCTGAGGACCAGAGAGAAGGCGGCCAGGGAACCCTGGTTCACACACGGGGCGGCCTGCCTCCACTTCCTCCCGGGCTGGCAAGACAGAAACTTCAGCATGTGACCGAAGGTGAGTTTTGCAAACACAGGTTTGAAATAAAGCATGAGGGACTCTATTTTGGAAGAGAGTCTTGGCATTAATTATTGTTAAACCTGAACAGGGTTTGTTTGGGGGTTGCTTGGTTTGTTTCTACATTTTGTTTTTGCAAAAAGCCTGAGGCTGTTTTTGCGATGCAGGCAGAACAGGGTGGGAACTTTGGCTCCATGAGCTCTGCCCTGTGAACTTCGGAGTTTCTGGGTAAGATCCCTTTCAGCCAACCCAGAAAATAAAACTCTTCAAAACATGGAAACATGGTTTCTAAACTTTCTAGCCATTATAAACAAGAGGGAAATTAAATACAACGTAATGGATGAATGACTTAGATAACGCAGAGAAAGGGAAAACATGCAGGCTTTCATCAGGAGGGGCGGCGAGGCCCCTGTTGGGGGGGGGCGGGGGGAGGGAGGGGACGGAGGACAGCAGACGGGAGGTGTCCCGTGCGTGCAAGCAGGTCCTCCGGAAGGCAGCCCCCTGGTCCCCCAGCCCACCCCAAGGACACAGTGGAGAACCCACAACTGTGTGCGCCTGCTCCCCTCGCTCGCTCATTCCGATCCTCCGGCCACGTGCTGAGGGTGGGCAGCCAGGCGTGGGCGGGGCGGGGCGGGAACGACCTGGGCCTGGGGTCAGCCAGTAGCCGGCAGCTCTGGTTCATTAGAACAATCAGTGTTGATGACGCAATAAGCAAATGCGTGAAACCCACAGTGCAGCTGACTAGAACTGCGCCTGGTGGGGCGGCACGTCCCCCACCCAGACGAGGGGCAGACGCCTGCGTCCCTGCGCCCACCTTCCCGCTCGCGCAGACCCTTGGCACATCTGTGCTCCAGGCAACGGCTCCGAGAAACTCAGTTTGAGGCCCAGCGCCCAGTGGATTTGGTAAGAATGACGGTGACGGTGATGGTGACGATGACGGCAAGGCCCACGTGGCTCTGACTTCAGCTGATCAGTTACAGCCAAAGGAAGCACACAGGAGTACCAGGGCGTGTTTCTGGGAGGTATCTCTAAGGAGAGGGCTGCTGCCTTTTTATTATTAAGTTTGTATCAAAGCTGCCTCGACGTGTGGTCACCATCCAGCACCCCTCCGAGACCTGGTACCGGACAGGACTTGGGTCAGGTGGAGGGTTTTGAAAAACCTCGGAGCCCCCTGGCCGGGGCGCACAGCAGGCTCCCGCGGGCAGGTTCACGGGGTCCGCACACGAAGGGCCGGCCGCTGGCGCCCCTGACCCTTACTCATAACTGGGTACGTTACCATGGGATCGCTGTTTAACGGTCATTTCTATGCGCTTCCCAATTACCACTCTTACCGTTAAGAGAAATACGCTGATACAGCATTAAAACGAAACTGGCGCACACAGACAAAAACCCATCACGTTGCCAGATATGAGGGTGGAATCAATTAAAAGAGCACAGCTCTTTAAGATATTAAAGTGCCGTCGGTGCATGATCTATAGCCTTGAAGCAACTCTGTGGAGTATTAAGTCTGACCATGTCAAGAAACCCTTCCTTGTTTTTCTTCTCCGGACAGAAGACGAGGCCCCTGGTGTGATGGCTCAGAACGGCGACCTGGCGGTTCTCACTATGCAGGACGATCTCTCCTACCCGCACGGCTGTTTGGCTCAGGCAAGCGGCCCCCTCCGAGCCTCAGTTTCCCCACCCATAAGACACGGCTGCCTGGCAGAGCGGCGGTGGCACTTAACGACATGACACTCGGGCATGGGTCCCTCGACTGGAGCCCGGCGCACCCAGGACACTGTGTGAGCGCCACAAGCAAAACGACACAATGAGAGACACAAGTTAACACCTGAACGTGCACCTTGAAGGGTCAGCCTTTTGACCTGGGAGACGGGAGACCACCTGTGCCCGAGTTCTCCATGACGGGGCAGCGGCACGAGGTGGGACACACAGTGCCGTTCGCTGGAGGCTGAGCGGGTCTGCAGGCTTCGCCTTCGAAGCCAGAGGGAGTGTCCGTGACAACTGGTGAACAAACACGCATGGGAAGGTAGCGAGCAGCCCCACGGGCAGTTACAGTTAATCCCTCAGACAAGTTAAAGATAACAGCGCTGCCCTCCCTCTGTTTCCAGGGCGGGCCCGAGGCTGGGGGCTAGTCCCCAAAGCACGCCTCTTGCCCAGACCGAACCGAAAAGGACGCTCATACTTCGGCCAGGAATCGCTGTTCCCAGCCACGGAAGCCCCCGACGCTGAGAGGACAGCTCAGGTAAATTGAGAGAAAATGAAAAGCCGTGGGACACCTTCCCCGGGCTGATGACGGTCCGTGCGCCGGAGCCAAAGGCGGCGGCTCCCGCGTGAGCGCGCGCAGAGGGCCGTTCCATTTCCCCGGGGTTCCGTTCACTCGGAGTTCAAGGTCGAGCTGAACTGCATGTTCCACCAGACGATTGGGGTGTGAGTCGGCAACACCCACGCGAAGTTTCCAGCATCAAGACCGGACACCGATCCAAAGAAGGGCGGAGAACAGGAGCACGGGGACAGCCCAGCCTCCTCGCACCCTCTGCTCCTCCGGCCCGCCCAGGCCCCTCCCAGGCCCCCACCCCCCGCCCAGGCCCCGCCCAGGCCCCCGCCCAGGCCCCGAGGGGCGGCGGGGTGGGAGGGGGGCCCTCCGGCTCCCCGCTGGCTCCGGCTCTCCCGGAACAAAAGGGTCTGTGTTTTCATCCCAACAGCCCCTGGACCCAAGCGGACCCCGAGAAGTGGGCGGTGCGTTGAAGATGAGTCCTCGCGTGAGCACACCCACCGCGGGGCACGCGGCTGAGTCACCGCAGGGGGCTGGGAACAAGGGTCAAGTGGCAACGGCGGCGGCAGGGCTGTCCCTGCCGGAATACGGCTGGTTCACACCGTCGGCCCTGAGCACGTCCGCCCCGTCTGGACGGTGCACTTGAACATGGGTTCACGGCGCCCCCATGCAGTCGCGCCCCGCCCCCCCCGCCCCCCGCCGTGGGAAGGGGCTCAGTTCAGCGAATCGGGGTGTCTGTTTGAGGACGCCTCTCTCTGGCTCTTGTGACTGCGTTGTCCCTGGGGTATCAGCAGGCCACCGCCTGAACCCCACATCCCCGCATGACTTTAGGGGAACTTCGGGGACTGGGTGCAGCGAAGACCAGACTCGGGCTGGGACCACACCCCCGGGTCATGACGCTGGGAGGCGGGGCCTCGGGGGTGACTGGGCCGTGGGGGCGGAGCCGCCCCCCCCCCCCCCCCCCCGCACCGTGAACGGGATTGGGGCCCGGAGAGCCCCCCAGTTTCCGCCAAGTGAAGATAGAATGAGTCAGCCGTCACGGCCCGGAGGAGAGGGGCCTCACCAGACCCCCGCTTCCAATGTCTGGCCTCCGACCCGAGAGAAACCGGGGTCTGTCTGTAAGCCAGGCAGCCCGGGTCCCCCCGCCCCCCCCCCCCCACCACAGCCCGGACTCCGGACTCCGCCCCTAACAGAGTCGGGTGTGGAGGGGCACGTGTGCGCTGCGTGGTGATGGTTTCCACCCCTGCATTGGAGGGGGCCCTGTTTGCTCTGGGACGCACCCCACTCCCGGAGCACCGACCCTGCAGCGTGGCCGAGGCAAGCCCCGCGACACTCACACGCGCCACGCCCCGTCTGGGAGCCCCCTTCCGGCTCCCCCCCCCCCCCCGCAGCACCCTGCAGGCGGGCGCCTCCCTCACTGGGGGGGGGGCTCTGTGCCAGAGCTGCTGTCCCCCCACCCCCATGGCGTCGCGTTTGAGCGCCCTGCAAACCAAAGGCAGTCGGGTCTCGAACTCGACACCAGCTTTTGAGTGCGCTTAAATTAATGAGGTTCCCGCCAGAGCCGTTTACCGGGGACCACCCTGCGCTGTCGCTCTGCTGTCAGTCACTCTGTGTGACTGGGGGACTCGCACGGTGGCCCTGCATCCCGTGATGCTGAAAACTGAGTCCAACAACTGAAAGTTGGTGCATTTCAACATCTGGCACCAATGACTGAATTTCGCCCAGCGGTAAGCGTGGAGAGCTAGGAGCGAGTGTGGAAACTATAATTAAGGAGATGCAACCCCCACCAGGTCCCTTGTGCAGAATGAACTTCGAGACCTGAGAAGACCCTCAGTGGCACACCCTGATGGCACTCACGTTGGCTTTGGCCCTGAGATGACGGGCATGTCCAGCTCTGTAAAATGTGTAAAGGACGGAGACACAGGTCCCGTGAGAGCTGCGTCTGTCTGTCCCCTCATCCCAGTGACCCTGACAGCAGTGCCGGGAAGCATCTGACGACACATCTGCATGGTCACTGAAACGGCACCGAACACACAGTACAGTCCTTGCTTTTGTCCCCGCCCCCCTCCCGCACGGCTGGCTCCCCCTCCCCCCGCAGGGGAGGTGCCGAGGATTCACGGATGGCCGGGTCAGATCGGCGCCGTGCATGAACCACACACACCTGCGATTCAGTAGAATGTGAAATGTTGGAGTAGGAAAAATGGAGCCCGTTCCCCGTATGGAGAGGTGAGTCTTCCAGAAAACTTCGTAAGCAAGCTGCAGCTGCTGGGGTCCAGCGTGGTGAGTCTCTCCGCCCACGGCTGCACGGGTCAGGTTCCCGTTCGCCACGGGGCTGCCGTTCCTGGACCAGGCTCTGGACCCCACAGCAGCCTGCCTGCCAGAGTGATTCCAGATGGTTCGCTTTCCTGGCGACCCGTGTTTCTGTGTGCACCGGGACACGGGGCTCTGAGAGAGAGCTCACAGTCGGACGTCACTGGGGGAGGGGCCGAGTTCAAGGCCCGGGGCACGGAATTGTAGTTCTAAATAGACACGCACCAGGGTATCACCTGTTTCTCCTCCTTTTCTTTAGTCAAAGCCGTCTCTCCCTCGCTGCCCTTCAGGACTGTGGACATGGGTGCACGCGTCCCATTTGTACAAGGGGCTGTCCGCTCCCTCCTGTAGCCCTTTCTCCAACGAACGAATGAAGTCGATTTTCAACCCCCCTCCCCTGTCCTGTAGGCAGCTCTGCCCGCCCCCCCCCCCCCCCACGGTTCTGGACACACCCGTGGGCTGGTGGAGTTTGCGGTTCCCAGCTCGGACACACACACAGTTTGTCATGAGGGTCAGGCCGGTGTCTGGCCTCCCCGGGGTCGGCTCTCTTCTGGAAAGCACCCCCCATCTACGTGGGGTCTCCAGGGGGGGCCACCTTTTGAAACACTCGGCAGGAGCCTGCAGGAAGGCAACCCCGCCCAGTGGCAACGCCGCGCTGGAGGCGGTGTTTAACGTGTGAGAACGTGACATTCACACGATTCCTGCATTGGGCGCCGACCCGTCAACAGTTTCCCGGGAGACGTTTGTTCGCCGGAGAGCCAGACCCAAGCTGCCTCCTGAACGCACCGGGGACAGACGTGACGGGGAAGGACGTCGTTCCAGGCCAAAGGCAGAGACAGAGGCCGTGCAGGCCCGTTGTCACGCTTCCGTGGCGCACGGTCTTGCAGAGAAATGTCAAGTGGAAATACGTGCTTGAGCACCAGGTGCCATTCAAGGACCAACTCTCACCGTGATCGCTTCCTCCCTGCCCCACACCGCGCTGCTGAGCACAGACCCGCCAATTAGTTCCCGGTTCTCCCGCAAAGCCTCGAGCGGTGCTGTGAATACATCGAGGACTCAGCCCGAGTTCCTCCGCGCGTGAAGCGGGAGAGAGTCTCGTCCAGGTGGATGCTGCTAATCCAACGCCGTTTCCGAGGGTCAGGCCCTCGATCCTCTTAAAACATTTCCACAGATTCAGGCTCGCACGTGACACTCCACTCCGACGGAAAATCGGATGGGTTTTTTGAATGTGTCACTAGAGAACAGAAAAAGAAATTTCTGCTCAACCATGTCTTGCGGTGACAAAATCTGACGCCCTCGGCACGAGATAAAATGTAGATCCGATGACCAAGGCGTATGCCGGCTGTGGTTCCCAAACAGTGGGGAAGAAATAAGTGGAAGGGAACATGGTGACGGTTCACATTTCAAGGGCTCTGCGTGTCTGGGAAATTGTCTTGATGTGCCGTGAAACCTGGAAGATAATTAAGTCCGTGTACCCACAAATCATCATCCTAATTTTTCTGGTAATGATTTATTTTAAGCCAGACCACCTCAATGAGATTTGTGTCCTCTATTAGTGTAGGAGCCTGAGACTTCCCATATTTCTCTTTTTTTAAAGTTTTTATTTATTAATTTTAGAGAGAGAGAGAGAGACAATAACTTATTATTCTACTTATTTGTGCATTCCTTGGTTGCTCCTTGTGTGTGCCCCGACCAGGGGACCAACCCACAGCCTTGGTGCACCTGGGCACCACTGGAAGCAGCTGAGCTGCCCGGCCAGGGCTCCGACGCCTCCCCCCTCCAACCGCCGGAACAGAATGAATTTAACGCTGTTCAGGGAAATGCACTGACTGCTCCGGATCCAAGACATCCCGATGAACTCAGAGAGAGAGGAATTTAAATTCCACCCACTCCCTTCCGTGTACTTGACCTTGAGGCAGTGCCTAACGAGCAAATGAGTCTTTACACATAAATAATAGATTGTCTTCCACGATCCAGATGATTGATGCAAGGGCGGAGTAACGTTACTGGTGTGGAGTGAGCAGCTCAGGGTCTGGGGAAACAGACACATTGGTAGGTGTCCTCCTTCGTCCTGTGAGTTAAACCGACAAAAATGAAACAAACGCAAAATAGAATGCAATAGCCCTGACTGGCGTAGCTCAGCGGATGGAGCGTGGGCTGTGAACCAAAGCATCACAGGTTCGATTCCCAGTCAGGGCACATGCCTGGGTTGCAGGCCACAGCCCCCAGCAACCGCACATTGATGTTTCTCTCTCTCTTTCTCCCTCCCTCCCTTCCCTCTCTAAAAATAAGTAAATAAAATCTGAAAAAAAAAATAGAATGCAATAAACAGCAACTGTAGAATAATTTGCAATCCTAATTAAAAATGAGGCCTTATTAGCCATTGACCATTCGTGCCTCTAATTTTCTCAGATTGGACCAACATGCATATCAAAAACGGAAGGTCAAAGAACAATGACTTTCAACACAAGAGCGTACACACGCGATGCTCAGAATCCCTGCCGGGGTCCGTGCATGTCTTCGAATGCCTCCCACGAGAGGCCTCTCCGGGGACCCGTGCCCCACGTGGGGGTGGGGGTGGGGCTGCAGCCCCCGCCTCACTCGGTGATGTCTCATCTGTGCCAGCCTGAGTGGTTCCGACACAGGGGATAAAAGCCTTTGTTCACATCTAGGCGACCCCACTCGGGGAAGGAAGGAGCAGAGGCCCGGGAATGAGCGACTCCGCTGGGACGGCTCTTGCTGCCACCTCTCAAGTCCAGGGGGAAGCGCCTTTTCCCTCCGGAGGAAATGGGTTCGCTCAGGCCTCCCCAGGGCCAGGGGGGTGGGGGCGCTGGCTGCGGAAGACTGGACCGTCGCTCCCCTGATGACACGGCATGATGAGATGCCACCACGGGAGGGACGAGGCCCTTTCTCCCCGGGTAGTTGAGGGGCAGGGAAGGTGCCTCAGGAAGCAGAGCCTCCGGCCGCCTGCTTCCTTCTCCAGGGCTCCCGGACGCTGCGGCATTTCAGCGGCTTCCTCTGTCTTTCTGTGTATCCGTTTTAGTGTTCGCCCTTCATTCTTAAGTTCCGCTTTCACCAGGATAAAAAAACATTGGGGTCACGGGAATGTTAGAAACGTTTTGTGGAGTGGGATTTAGCGAGGTCTTCCACGGCAAATTTCACTTTTACACGGAAATGGAAAACTAATTTTTTTGTCAACACACGGCCTTCAGCCCGCCGCTGGAGCCCTGGCTCAGAGGCAGCTGTTTGTTTCCCCGAGGATGAGGATGGGGGAGCATCGAGGGGGGGGCCGTGAAGCGGGGGAGGGCCCAGCGACCCCCTGGCACGGCAGGGAGGGTGGCGCCAGACGAAAGCCATAGTTAGTGAGCATTTGACTCATCATAACTCGGTGGGCGACACAGAGAGGCCGGGCAGTTACGCAGGCAAGGGCCGACACGCCAGACGGTGCCGGTGAAGCGGGGCTGGCAGGCTGGCTCGCTGCACCCGGGTGGGCAGACGGGGGACAGAAACCTTCTGCAGCGTGGGCGCGGCCCCTGGGAGCGCCCCGGGGGCCAGAGGGACCGGGCCCTGCACCGCCGTCCAGCGTCGGTGGGGCCCAGGGACTCCGTCCAGCAAACAGGCCACGCCCTGACCCCCGAACCCGGGCTGACTGACCCGGCCAAGGGCCTGGCCGACGTGTGAGCTGAGGGTCTGGACGCGGGGACCTTGTCCCGGGCCACCGAGAGGGCCCAGCGCTGCCTGCCGCAGGACTCCTGAACCCGGGACCTTCCCCAGCTGTGGGTGGTCATGGGGGGGGGGGCAGCCCCAGGGGGGAGGACAAGGTCGCCCGGGCCAGCCGCTGGCTCTGAGGGCGGGGCGAGGGCCCTGAGCACGCGGAGGCGAGGGCCCTGAGCACGCGGAGGCGGGGGTGGGCCGCCACAGGGCTGGGAGGGGCCCCGGGTTCTCCAGTTTCTCTCGGAAGGTAACTCGGCCAGCCCTGCGATGCCTGGAGGGCAGCGCGGCGAGTCCGTGTCGGGCTGCTAACCTTCCTAGAAACAGTGAGTAAACGCGTCCCCGCCTGAGCTTGGGGAACCGCGGTGTGTGCGGTGATTCACGGCAGCAGCCCGGGAAACGCCCGCCCCCTGCTTTCCACCACGGAGGGAGCGCGTTCGCACAGAGCGCAGGGGGAGAGTCCACCGTCCGTGGGCCAGAGTCTCTCGTGCTGCGGAGCAGCTGGGCCCGCGCCCGGAGATCGCCGCCGTGGCGGGAGCTGGGGACCTGGGGTCAGACACGTGTGCACAGCAGCTCCACGCTCCACCCTGGGTCTCCTGTCCGTGGATCGAGGGGAAGGGGCAGGAGACGGGCGGACGGATGCACAGATGTGCCACACACATGTGCGTGGAGACGTGGTAACGTGAGACGTGTTGGAACTGAAGACTGAAGTCTCCGCTAGCCTTTGACAGCTGGTGAGAGTGTGCTGACTGGAGTAGAGGGTTTGGTGAAGAAATGCTTTGATTTAAAGAAATCCCATTTCAGCCCTGGCTGGTGTGGCTTGCTGGACTGAGCACAGGCCTGAGAACCAAAGGGTCGCAGGTTCGAGTCCCCATCAGGGCACATGCCTGGGCTGCAGGCCAGGTCCCCAGTAGGAGGTGCACGAAAGGCAACCACACATTGATGTTTCTCTCCCTTTATTTCTCCCTCTTTAAAAAAAAAAAAGAAAAAAAATCCCATTTCATATTTCTATTTGGTCAAACCCTAAGTAAAATACTATTTATAATAATTAATATTTTTTCTGCTCAATTAGTTTTTAAATAGTCCCTGTCAAAGGATTTTATATACTCCTTTACAAAAATATTTTAAATTAAAGATGAAAAGTTCAGGTAAATTTATTAGGCAAAAGCTGCAAACATCATTTTAGCTTTGACATTGGCCTCGTCCCTTTTTAATTAGTTCGATATCATCAAACTAATTTTTTTGAAGAGTCTATTATAGATTCTTTGCTTATAAATGCGGCGTAGCTACCCAAACTACCCAACTGAGGCAACTATTGGGAAGCCACTTTGCGGGGGGAGAAACGGAAACGCTGACGTTTGCTCCGGCCGAACCCACCGGCCGCCGTGATGGGAGCAGAGGTTCTGGCCCAACAGAGCAGGAGCGCTGCCCCACCCACCTCCGGAGACAGAGTCAAACGGGCGGAGGACGTGCGCAGGAGGCCGGCCACCGCAGGGACCCCCGAGGACCAGCAGGCAGCGACTTCCCCCGCGTCTCCCTCAGCCGCGCTTTCGGGGCCAGCCCCCCGGGGCGGGCGAGGGCAACGGGGGCGAAACCAGGCGAGGGGAGGGGTCGAACCGAGGGGCGTCTGCACAGCAGAGCCGACGCCCACGAAGCGAGACGGTGGACTGCGGAGTGGAGCAGAACGTCTGCAGACCGTGCGTCTGACGGGGCCGGTACCCGACACGCACAGAGAACTTACCCACCGTCACACAGGAAACTAACCCCCGGTGAGAAGGCGGCAGAGGCCGTGCGTGCACAGGCATCTTCCCAGAGAACACGTGCCGTGACCTGCGGCGCCTGCCGCTCACAGTGGCGACGATCCGAGTGACCCAGGACCTGGCGAGGGCTGGGCAGGGCGTGGAGCAAGGGGCAGACTCGCGGCCGGCGGGCGTGGGAACGGGTGCCACCGCTGCCACGCGAAACGGCACGGCGCCTCCTCAAAACACGGAGCGAGCCGCCGGACGAACCAGCAGTCCCACTCGCGTGTGTGTCCCGAGAACCCGAACGCGCTGGTTCAGAACCGTCCGTCCCCCCGGCTCCCCGGGGCGCTGTTCGCAGCAGCGAGGCAGCGGCGCGGGCGAGGCTGCTCAGCCATAAAGGGGGGGAATGGGATTCTGACGGAGGTGTCAGCGCCGACGGGCTGGCGGCTCCCGCGCCGGAACGGTCGGCCGGAGGCGCGCGGGCGGCCTGAGCAAGGGGACCAACCTCGTGGAAGCAGAGGCAGAGACGCGGGACGCAGGAGTGGCCGCCCGTGCGGGGGGCGGGGGGCGGGGGGCAGGCGGGGACCAGGAGAAGGGGGTGAAGAAGCAGGACCTCCCGGCTCTAACAGGAATGAGCCGTAAATCAGGGGGTGTGTGTGTGATGTACACACGGCGGCACAGGGGGGTACAGTCCATAGTTCCCTAACGACTCTGTACTGTGTGTGGCAGGTGGTGGGTCGTGTCGTGGGGACGGCCGTGTGAGCTACACGAGCACACGTGCAGTTGGAGTGGCTGCGCTGTCTACGGAAAACTGATAGGATAATGAGTGTCAGCTACACGGCAATGTTTTTTTGAAGGGAAAGGAGAGAAGGAGGAGCCCATGCTCAGTGTTGCTCGTACGAGACCAGAAAACCCTTCACTGGGGGCCACACTCCCACAGGTAAAACACGGAGAGCTGCCTCGACCTCCGCCAGGGCTCCCAGAGGCACTTCTGAGCCCCCTGGGGGCCCCCTCCCCCTGGTCCTGTGCTGTGCTGATGACCACGGCCCCCTGTTTCCCTGGCCCCGCCCTCCTGGACAGTCCACCCGGGGGGCGTTTGTACTCCCTGCTCTTCACTGAGTGTGTCATTGTTTCTTCCCTCCCCGGCACCAACACCCCCGTCCGCAGAGCAGAGGAGAGCGAGCGAGAAGGGAGAGAGGGCGGAGTCCAGCTGTTTCTCCTGCCGTTTTCCTAACGCAGGTCGATGTGCTCAGAAGAGCTGGGATCTCCGAATCTTTGCAAGAAAACAGCACCACTTTGAAAACGAGGGTTGGTTATCCGTAAGTTGTACAAACGTTTGTGAGTTTTGAGTGACACTTCATGTGATTCGAGAGCAAAGTCACGTGTGACAACATTTTCCAAAGTTATAAAAGCTGCACAGGTTATACTTTAGATTCTGGCAAATGACTGTCTCCTCTGAAATGAGAGAAGGAGCAGCAGTTTACATAGACATGGGCCAAGCCGTAAATTTATAAAATTAATGCCCCTGAAAAATGCTTTACGGGAGCCTGGACGGAGCTGGAGAGCATCATGTAAGTGAAATGAGGCAGGCGGTGAGAGACAAATACCAGATGATCTCACCTGTAAGTGCCACCTAATCCTCAAAACAAACAGGCGAGCAAAATGTGACCAGAGACACTGAAATTACGACCACACTGACAGTACCCGGGGTGGGGGGGGGGCCGTGGGGGGAAAGGGGAAGGTCATCAAGGAGCATGTGTGAGGGACTCATGGACAAAGCCAAATGGGGTAGGATCGAGGGTGGGCGGGAGGGATGGGAAGAAAAAATGAGGTCATGGATGTTGAACCAGAGTTACTGTGATGACCATTTTGTAATATATACAAATATTGAATCATTGTCTTGTACACCTGAAACTAATATGCTAATTTTACCTCAATAAAAAAATACAAAAATTAAAATAAAACAAACGAACAGAAAAAAGATGCATTATTGGATATGAAGACACACACTATCCCTTTTCCAAATGTGTATTTCTATTTTTTCACATTTAGAAGAGGTAGATGATTAAGCCTAGGTTCATAAAGCATTTTCTCATTTTTCTTGATCTCAGTACAATTGGCAAAACTAATGTATCTATACAGTGATAGATACAAAATTACAGAATCAGATGGACACACATCAAAGCTGCACAAGGAGCGAACACAACTACCATCACTGGAATTTTCAGACGACAGACACGAACTCCCAGTCACCGCCAGCCTGAGCCGTGCCCACGGTGACTTCAGCCTGTGGGCGGGGCAGGTTCCTGGCGCCCAGCGGAGCAGATCGGCAGTTTTGACTTTTCCGCAGCCTCAAGGGGTGTTTTAAAGAGTGAATCATATTTTCTCTTTGATCAACTTGCATGCAGTTGTTTTAGAAGTCGAACTCTACCTAGAAGTTAATTACATTCCATTTCCTAATCCAAAACTGTTGTCTCGCCATTAGTACTTCTTCAGTTGAAAATTATGAAACAACATTTTTATTATGAACTGGAGATTTTTATGTATTGCTACATAAATTATTAAATGTTCACATCGTGGCGTCGAATAAAAAACTCTTTTTACAATGGATATATTAATAAGTAAAAATCAATCCAGATAATGTAACACTTCATAATCCTCTAGAATAATAAACCGCTGAAACTGATAATGCTAAAGGCTAAGACAATTACGCTGAAACAGATGCACTCTCAGGCTTAAGGAGGTGAGGTAGGAATTAATTCGTGTGTGAGAGCAACAGGTCAGAGCGGGGCAAGAAAGCTATTACGTTCATACTGATTAGTCTGATTTTTCCATCCCTAGAAATTTATCTTTAGACTGTATTACGGCATGGTATTTAAATGGAGAAAAGTAGAAAACCTAAGCTAAAATCCAAACCACAGGGAAACGGCTCATCACCACATGATAGTATTTCAGGGCAACGGAGTTTTTTCCATACTCAAAAATAGGTGTCTTATATATTGGGCATGATGTCACAATACGAGTGTCGAGGCACCTGACGACCTCATTAATGCAAAATATCTAAACGCATAGGCGGAGAGTTTCGGAAACGGAAATAGATAGAGCAATCAAGCAGACATATAACTTCTTCCTTTCCAGAGCAAGCGCCACTGTTGTAACTGCTCTCACAGCCAGACACCCAGAGGACGAGAAGGAAGAGGGATTGAGAAAGAAAGGCAGGGGAAAATAAAAACGAACTAGGTCTTATTGGAATCGTTTCCAGAAGAGCATTTCCCTCAAGAATTTGAGTTGCTGGCCCGTTATAATTACCTTGTTATTAAAACTCTATTATGCCTGTTTTCAGAATTCTTCATGGCTACAGAAAGCGGATAATGGATGTTTCTATTCATTGGCCTTCTGAGGTTTATCCCTCTAAGATGAACTGTAAGAGTGGATTATGTTTTAACTTCGGCATCAGATTGATTTGACTCATTCTGTGTTTTTTTACTTACTGAAAATGATCTTTAGAAAATGAAGGCTGAGTCATAAAGCCCAGGCTATCTGCAAGGGAATGAGAGAAAACCAATTCTGAGAAAGATTACCGTGAGTCAAGAAACGGCTGAAAACATACCAGGACTGAGGAGGGAAACAGCAGGGAAGACTGGGAAATTAGACCCACGGACAAGTTACATCAGGGAGGCCAGAGAAGGACTGTCCGGAAAGCTGCCCCAGGGCACGGCCGTTGACTTTGACTCTGAGGTTGCAAAAGGACAGCCGCGTGAAGTTCCTGCTCGAAACATGGGAGAGGGCGGGACGGTTCTGAATCTCTCTGCCCACACGCTGGGCTGACGTGATGGATGAAAACTCCAAAACTCCACCTCTCCCACTCCACAGCAGAGGGCAGAGCAGCCCACGAGTGAGAGCTGCTGAAGGCCCACCTGCAAACCGCGGTCCCCCATCGCCCCCGACCCCCTGCTCTGGGATTTGTTTCCCTTCCCTCCTCAAGCCCGCCCTCCCGTGGCTCACACTACAGGCCCCTGTCCAGGTTTTCCTAAGTTCAACCCCTGGGTCCTTTCCAGAGGCGGCCTCGTGCCTCGGGCCTGGGATGAACGGTTGCCTGGGTCCCTGAAATGCACGGGGCTCCCTCCCTCCTTCCACGCTTTGCTTGGCCTTGCTCCCCAGCTGTGAGGCACGGCCCCCCCCCCCCCTCCCCCCAGGCTTGCCTGCAGAGAGAGTGCTGCTGTGCCCAGAGTCCACACTGGGACCCTGCTGTGCCCTCCACAGTGTTGTGACGGACTGTGACCTCCTCCTCAAGTCACACCCGGGGGGTTTCCTAGGCTGCCCCCACCCTGTGTCTATCTTCTTACCACCGACCCACTTGCCGCCTCTCCTGTGGGTACCGTGAGCGACACGGATGCCTCGACTGCCCCCTCGTGGTGGCTCCTCCATCTGCCTTCCTTCCTCCCAGACTCTCGTCCCGTCCTGGAGGAGGCACCCCCCTTGGCCATGCCTCCTGGGACACCTGGTGCTGCCCCCCACCTGCCCGCCGCTTCCCCATCACCCCCGCCCATGCTCGCCCACTGGGTGCAGCTCCATCGAGGGATGGAGGGGGGGTGCCCTGTGTTCGTTCTTCTGTTTCCCGTTCGCATCCGCAGCTTCACAGACCCGCTAGACCTGGGTCCCCGCACTCAAACCCAAGCCCTGCTGGTTATGTCATTGCCGACGCTGACGACTCTTAGCTCGGCCATGGTAAGCGGACGTTTCAAACTTTTTACTGTAAACACATTAGTTAGCAAGAGTTTTCTTCCGTCAGTGCTTATCGTCAATATCAGTTTGTCTTTAGATTTCATAAGCGTACACACGGGAAGCCTAATGTGTATCTGGTCGGTTTTCTAGAAGAGTTACAGTGAAACAAATCAGTAGGAAATTAAATAACATCCTATTAATTTCTTTTCAGTGGCCCAGAACACCATGTTTGCCTGAATAAGGCCATTTTCCACGTCAGTTTGCTTGTTCCTGTGCATGCTCAGTTCGCCGGGGGACTTAGGGCAGCAGCGGTCGGTGGCTCCGTAACACACTGAGTGTATGGAGAACTTTCCAGTTCCGTTAGTGAGCAGCCAGCGGCTCAGTGGCCTGCGAGGCTCCGAGGCCTCACCACTGTCGGTGTGTGGAGGGGCGTGGGGCATGCGACGTGGGACGTGTGCACTGGAGCACGGCTCCCCAGATCCGCACGTGCTGCCCCCCGACACCCCTCCCGGCAAGGGGGGCTGGCTGACCCTCGGTACACGGACGCCTCGGCCTGCCTCGGGCTGGCCCCCAGACGGGAAGAGTCCCCACAGGAAATACTGCTACTGACTGGCCCCAGCCCCGGCCTTCGTGACAGGGTCACCGCCGTGTGACCACGGAAATGCACTTCCTGCTCTAAGAAACTCATAGCCACATGGAATTACTACTCAGACCCTGAGCATCGGCTTGTTTTAATTTATTCCTGAACCATACGTGCCAATTACTGAATAGGTTACAGAAAAAACTGCGCATTTCTTAGCCAACATGAATTAAGTACAGCAGATTTTTTTAATTGAAGAAAATCCAAAAAATCATGCCTTTTTTTCCTCTTGTCTTTTACCCACTATCATTACATCACACTTTCAAATCCGTTTAACTTTCTTTATTCCCTGTGTTTCCTTGAAGTATTAAAGTAATTCATGTGGTTATTTCACCTAAATCAAGGTCACAGTATTACGCTCATCAAATCACCACACACAGAGCCCCTCATAACACGTACGAAGGGTTTGGAGCTTTTCGGAAATGTCACTTCCTGTGTGGATGCACTTGTTTTCATTTTTATCTCCCGCACACTTTGGGGCATTCGAAGGAAACTTTAGCTAAATTGGGTAGAAAGAAGCTCTGTTCAATGGGCAAAAAATAATCCATAAATTGCTCCCAAAGAGCAGCATCCTCCTATTACCTCAAACTCCCCGAAACGGCAGCATCGCCACTTTGCAAGGAAGGTCTGAGGCAAACTGAACTCGCCGCAAAGTGGCTTTGCCAGCGGGGAGCACAAAGGGCCTCACGGCCCGCACCTCCTCCCCGGACCGCCTCCTCTCTGCCTGCCTCTGAGTGTGTGGGCCTCGACAGCGTTCAGCGGGGGCTGAAGGTCACAGCCCCCACCCACTCCCACAAACACCTGACCCGCAGAGAACATTCCCCAACAATACCAAGAATAATATGCCATTTGGAGCAGAGAGGAGTACACTCCACCCTTGTTTTTGGAGAGATTTTCTCAGTTTATCTTCTGTTTAAAACGGCCAGCTGTAAAACAATAAACTGACAAACTCCTGTCCAATTACAAGAAACGAGGGTGTTGTCTGATGAACCTGCCAGCCGGGCCCTGGGAGAGAGTGTGCGTGGGCGGGTCTTTATTCCACTCAAAGCCCTTCAGTTACGTGGTTACCTCCCTCCCTCTGAGAACACACTTTCTGTCCCCACTCACTCCTAGGGCCATTTCTACCCGAGACCCTCCCCCCACCCCCCGAGGCACACAGGCCTGCAGATGATTAAACAATTCCTGGGACGTGTCGGCGAGTTAAAACACTGTACTACGGGGGGTCTCACTGAGGTGGGAGAACACATGCATTGAGCACGATGTACGTAACCGGGAGCTGTGCTTTCCACGCGACGACATCCGTGTTCCTGGAACTCGGGAAAACGGTAAAGATGGACGTGGGATGTGGGAGACGTGAGAGACCTTGCTGTGCATGCGGATGAGAGAGTCGGGATGTTTATATTTCACGGGATGTGTTTTTTTTTCCCTAAAACGTAAGTAAATAAGCCCGGGCCCGACACAGTGGGTGCGGAGTGTCCCCCAAACAGTGATGCCCTGCTCTGCCACCGCCACCGTTTGTTAAAGAAGAACGAAAACTCGAGTAAGAGGAAAAGTCATCGCTGTTTTGCAGAACAACACGAACGTATATGAAAGGTGGTAGAAATCACCCCGTTCACCTTCCGCTTCTCCCAGGCAGGGGGGCGGGGCACATGCTGGCCACGGGGCGGTTCGCAGACGGGCGTCTGGGAGCCCCCCTCACACCCCGGTGAGGGGCGGGGCAGGCAGAGCAGGAGGCCTCCCCGCTGTTCCCCGGGGCGGTTCCTCCTCCCTGCCGTGGGGCACAGGTGCACCCCAGAATGATACCTGAAACCCCTCACTAGGGTGCAGACCGGAGGGGAACCCAAGCCAGAGTGTGGTCACATGTCACCAACGAGACCTGTGGTCTGTGAACCAGGTGGGCCACTCGGGGGTCCCATCAGCCACGGTCGCGGGTCCCGACAGGTCGGCCCATCGGCACCACTCCGACGTGCTCCAGTGGGGGGTTCCAGAACGCTTCTTGGGGGCCCTGGGCAAAGCAGCCCCTCGTCTGGAGTCAGAGTGCTCCGGCCTGAGCCACAGACCACAGGGCAAGGCCCCGGCGACACCTCATCCTTGCCTCGTCGGGGCACCCGGGGGGACACTGGCCGATTCCCGGGATGGGACGGGGAAGGTGTGTGGAATCTCACGGAGTGTGGCGTCCAGACAGAAACGCTGGGCGCAGTGTCTGGAAATAAGAGACGTTTGCCTCCCCTCTTACAAGTGGAAAGAGAAATAAAACGCCAGCTCTCTCTGTTTTTAATGAATTTTAAAACTTGAAGGAGAGCCGTTGCTTGGCAACCGAGACGAACACAGGCCTGGGCTGTGCGTGAGCGGCGCTGGGGTGTCTGTGTGGGTTTGGGGTGGCGGTGGGGGGGCGGCAGGCTCGCCCTGCTGAGATGGCGTGTCCCGGCAGCTCTCGGGGAGGGCAGGGGCTGCCCAGGCAGTCAGATGGGGAGAAACAAGCGGGGTGACTGTCTCGCACCCCAGTGCTGTGGCCGGCGGTCAGAGGAGCTGCGTGTGAGAGGCAGGAGACCCCACAGGGTGCCAGAGTCCAGAGAAGACTGCTTCAGCCTCTCTGGTGTCAGCCGGCACGGCAGGTGCCTGCAGGTGGGGGTGGGAAGGCAGAGGGTCGACCGGGAGAGGCAGAGAGGACCGGGAGGGAGCGAGGGGAAGGCCCTCCCGGGCAGCCGGAGCAGCCGGCGCCACAAGGGCGTCACTTAGAACCAGTAGCTGGAAGCCGCCTCGGGGAGAGCTGGTTTGGTTTGGCTCCGCGTTGCCCCCAGGCTGGTGGGGCGGCGGGGACGCTTTGTGGGCGGGGTGGCACTCCCTCTGCAGGGGTGCGTCCACAGACTGTTGCCTGGGAGCCACGCGGGGCCACGTCACTCATCATCACTCATCGGTCCGTGCCTGCGGGCACCAGGGCCGCTCTTGGCGACCTGCTGTTCCCTTAATGAGTCGGTTCGGCTGCTTCTCAGAATCTCTTGTCTCCCTTCACGTTTTCCTTGTTCTCCTGCCGTCACTTCCCAAGTCGACTTCGTCATTTGTGAAAAATGTCTCCCACTCACAACAATATGTTACAAAGGGAATGTGGCAACTCATGCAAATCATCGTCTTAAGCATCTGTCCACAGAAGGAAGCAGTTGTGTGTGAGAGTCGGGCGTGGACTGGAAGCCACGAGACACATCCACTCAGGACCACGCGTGACAGCTTCTGTCCGTCGGTGACTTTTCTTAAAATCAACAGCACAGGCACGGATCCGGACTTTTCTGTTCTGCACTTCCCGGCATTTTCCTATCAGCCCAGAGGCAACGGCTGTCTTTGTTTAAAAGCCAAAAGGTTAACATTCGTTTCTATGTAAACTCTTAAAACCCTATATTCAATGCAATCTGTGTTGATTATTTATTTGGCACCCCCTGTGTTCTACTGAAAGCAGCAAACATGTGGGCCGGTCCGGGCTGTTCTGGGCGGTGGGGCCATGAGGAGCAGGTGGTCCCTGCGTGGCTCTGTGTGCTGAGAGAAGGGCAGCTCGCTGCCACCGTCACCTGGGCCAGGCTGGCCCCAGGGCAGTGCTGGGCTTCGGGATGCGGGCCACCTGGGAGGCCGCCTGGCCCCTGGCCTGGGAAGAGCACGCGGAAGGAAGAGCAGGTAGGAGGCACCAGTGAGAGACTGAAAACTAACTGCCTGTTCCTGGAATGAGCCAAGGTCAATTTTTTATTTTGTTTTTCTTTTTATTTATTTATTGTACTACATCTATAAATCAATATTACCTTTTGCTGGTGTGGCTCAGGAGATTGAGCACCAGCCTATGAACCAAAGGGTCACTGGTTCGATTCCCAGTCAGGGCACAGGCTTGGGTTGCTGGCCAGGTCCCCAGTAGGGGGTGAACGAGAGACAACCACACATGGATGTTTCTCTCCCTCTCTTTCTCCCCCCTTTCTCCTCTTTCTAAAAATAAATAAATAAAGTATTTGTTTTAAAACCTATAAAATCAGGTAACACATGTTCTATAAAATTCCAGGGGCAGCCCCTCAGTATTTCCCAACTGAATGAATGGATAGATGAACAAATTACTATTTAAATAGTCACGGGTGACAAAGGGACCACCGTATACTTAACAGACAGATACACGGAAGAAAGGGCAGAGCTGTGGTGTTGTAACTGCCGATGGGCAACAGAGAAGCAGGAAAGTGACACTCAAGTGTCCGACCCACGAACCCCCCGAGTCCAGCCCCCCAACTGCATGGTGGAGCTGGGACTTGGAGCCTCTCAGGTTTCTGAGCTATGCCCTGCCGTCTGCCCCACGCCCTCCCTGAGACAGACGCCAGCACACGGCGACGTGGTGAGTGGGCTGGCGGGGAAGCGAGGCTTGCTTTTGGGGGGTTTTAGCAGCGAGGGGAGTCTTTGCTAGAGTTTCGAGCACAGATTTGTGAGCGTGTTTATGTGAACTGTGTGTGTGTGCATGCATGTGAACATGCGTGTGTGTGTACAGAGATTGCAGGGAACTTTATAGTCACATACGTGCCACACTTCCATCTGTGTGCTATGCACACGTGTCGTGGATTTCACATACAGCACACACTCCACAGAGGCTCACTCAATAAAAACACATTTTCCAGAGAAACTGTAGCTGTCAGGCTTGAATTGCACTTTCTTAAAATGCCATGTTTTGAATTTTAACAGCACACCCTCTCTGGGGCCCACGTGCAGTGGACACGAAGGGGTGCCCGTCTCACACACGAGGTGCAAACCTCCGTGAGGACTGGCTAGAGAGTGGGGCGTCACTCCGACCGCACACGTGACCAGGCGTCAGCCCTCAGGGTGCCCGCCTCCGGGGACACAGGGCACCCAGACTCCCGGAGCAGGGCCCCACCCCGGGCTCAGCCGCCTGCGCCCCCGGGTCAGGGGGGGACTCCCTCTCAGTTCCTTACTTGGCTCCGCCTCAGCCCCAACCCGAACCTTCGAGAACACCCTCCCTCACCCCCTCTCCCTTCAGAAGTGCAGTTTTTGGGAAACTTTTTAGCTAAAACATGAATAATGTATCCAGGCGAAGGCACCTCTCTGCATCGTTATTACCATAAAAGAGCCAACGCTTCTAGAATATTCTGCACTGAGGAGCGGATCCCAGGGCCTCGGAGCTTCTGCGAAGAGGCAGAGAGCGTCTCCTTCCAAGAACCCAAGGTCCCCCGCAGGGGGCAGCCCTTCCCTTGCGGTTTGTACAGCGCGCGCGCACACACACACACACACACACACGCACACACACAATAATAAATAATAATAATACTAACAATGTGTAGGACCCAGGGAAGTTCGCATTATGCGGAGACGGAAAAATCACGTAAGGACATTCAGTGGAGTTCCAGAACACAGCCCCCCCCCCCCCCCCCGGGGTCCTTAACTGCTGTGGGGCACGACGAATGTCCACGGTGACCCTTCCTGCCCCCTCCCCTTGAAAGCACGCTCCTCTTCTCCGCGGCACACACCTGCCGGTCCCCCCCGGGCTCGCGCTCCGAGGAGGGGCGGAGGGGGCTGGAGTGTGCGCGGTCTGCACGGCTGCAGCGCGAGCGCTCGGCGGAGCCGGAGCCGGAGCCGGAGAAGACGGTCTGGTGCGGAGGAAAGGCAGCGGCCCGCGCAGGGCGGAGGTGGCGGCTCCCGCTGGGGGCTGCGCTAGACTCGAACTCGGGCAGAGCGGCCCGCTTGGGCCGCGGGGAGCCAACTCTCCGGGTCCCCGGCGGCCCAGGGCCGCCCGGCAGCCTGCGGGGAGGCCGGGCCACGACACTGTCCTCGGCACGCCGGGCTCCTCCCCTGGCGGCGGCCGCGTGGCTGGGGTGACCCCATTTCCTGTGTGTGTGTGGGGGGGGGGGCACGCGCGTATCCGTGACCCCCGCGGCTTCTTCCAGCCTGTCCCTCCCCTCCCCGCCGGCCCCGCCCGCCTCCTGGCCACTGCCCGCCCACGCCCCGCCCACCAGCCCTCCCCTCCTCTGTTTGCCCCGCCCACTTCCCTCCTGCTTTCCGGAGTCCCCGCACGTGTCTCAGGCCATGGGTGTCCTCTCTGACCGATGTCACCACCTCTCACCCACTCACACGCCCACGGAGCAGCAAGGACACGTCTGCCCTGCGCGACCCCCACTGCACCAAGGGTCCCTCAGGTCACAGTGCCCCTCCCCGGAGGGTCTCGGGGAGCAGGCAGAGACCCCCGTGGGCGCCGCGTTGGCGGGACGGGCGGCAGGTCTGAGGATCCCGCGTGGTGGTGCGAGGCTGAGCTGGTGACAACGAGGCCACTTCCTGCCGCCGCCGGCCTTCTGGGGGGACAGCGGGCCCACGTCCCACAGGTGTCAATACCTTTAAAACTGTTGTTCTCTTTACGGGAAAGCCTCCAGATCGGCCGTCCGCGTGGATCCCACGGAACACGCGTAAGAGGAAGCCAGCGGCCCGGAGCACAGGGCCTGGCGGAGCCCCTCCCCTCGGGACCCGTTGCAAAGCTACTGACACAGAAACGTCCCCGGCGCGAGGGTGGCTTTCCCTGGCACCGACCAGCTTCTCTGGGAGGTTACACCCCGCAGCCCACTCGCTGGGGCGGTCCCACGCGTGCCCGGTGCACCCGGCAACCAGATGTGGCCACGCCAGCGTCTCGGGCGTGAAGCTGGTCTCCGCAGCTTCCTGCGGGACAGACGTGTGGGAGCTCCGGCGGGCGCCCCCCCCCCCCCCCGCCCCGGGCTTCGTCTGTGAACGGGAGGGCGCAGGCAGCAACAGTTCCCCTCGTGGTGAGACCGAACAGACCCACTCGGGTACGGAGTCTGGGGTGTGTGTGCGAAAGACTTCGGCACGCACCGCGCCCGCGCAAGCGCTGAGCGTCCGCTGTGTGCCGGGTCGCGCCCTGAGCTCTGCGAGTCGCCCCCGAGTTTCGGGCTGCGCCCAGCCCGTAGGGACCACGAGGCTGGCTCCGCTCCCCCCACCCCCACGAGAGAAAAGCCCAGCGGGAGCCCAGTCGGCCAACCCTCCTCCTCCGACTCCCAGGACCGCGTCCTGAGCCAGAGCCATGGGGATGGATGTCCAGGGGACACCTCACCCTCCCAGCCGGGCTTCCCTGCGCAACGGCGGGGGGCAGGGCGAACCGTGAAGGGGAAGGAGACGGGAGGGCCGGGGGGGGGATCCCCGAGGGTGGAGAGGGAGAGGGAGGCGTGGGGGGGTGGGGAGCACAGGGTCGGAGGGGTCGGCGCGGCAGAGCGGCACCGCACACGCCGGATCCATGCGCGTTCCTTGGTCCCATACTGGTTTGCCGATGGGTCAGAGTTTGGCCACGGCGTCGGCCACGATGCAGCGGTTCCTCCGGCTCACGCGAGCACAGAGGCCCGGCCACAGAGACCCGGAGAACAGTTCGCTGTTCCCAGCCTGAACTCTCCGCCTGCTCCTCGAGCCAGAGTGCGGAACTCTGCATGTCGCTGGGCCACTTCTAACCATTTCGTTGTTGAGTTTCCACTCACTCGATGCCAAAGTGACATTATATCCCGCGCATATGTTCACGCTGCTTCGGGGCATAGTCTCCACGGGAACCTGGACCCCCCCTTTTTCATAACCTCATTTCCCAATAAATGGCATTTGCTTTATTTCCTTAAACTGTTATTCAGCTACGTTTCCCTCTAGGTCAAGGACAATTGTCCCTGCTGCCCGAAGTGACGACTGTATCTGCCCTTACTGAACGTTCAGTTCCGGTTCACAATGTCACACACACACACACACACACACACACGCCGCTGGAGCCCTGGGGGGCAGGACGTGCGGGAGGCCCGGCTTCGTGGACACGTGTCCTCTCACAGGGAGAGGCGTGACTTCCAGTGACCGTCACTACTTCCAGTGACGGTCACTGCTTCCAGCAGAGGCCGGATGGCTCTCCTGTGTGTCCCCCTCCGGTCCCACAGGGACAGGGCATGTGTCTGTCCCCTGCCTCTCACAGCCAGCCTTCCACTCTGACCGTCACCCCCCCGCCCCCACACCGCAAGTTTCCTTTCCACCATCCGGAACTCGGGCTTTCAGAGGGGGAGGGTGAGCTGAAGCACCCAGACAGCGGGCTCCGTGCACCGGGCACCCGGCACCACGCAGAGTGGCCCCCCTTCCCGTTGTCCCCTGCCCCCTGTGGCGTGGACACGTCCGGCTGTGTGGGGCCGGGAAGGCCTGCAGCGGGGAGGCCCCTCCCCCACCCGAGGAGCTCCTGGGAGTCAGTAAATTAACCTCTCCGCCCGGGCGAGAGCCGCAAACACAGTTGTGGTCCCTTGGACATTTATCTCTGTCTCCCGACTGACCCCCGGGCGTCTGCGCTCTTCACCTCACCATCCACCTCCAAATCGGTGGGAGCGCGGAGAAACACTGTGGCTTCGGTGGGGAGTTTACGCTCCGACCGATCCATCATCCGGCCGGGGAGGGAGCTCCGTGGCCGAGCAGGGGAGCGGGAACGGGCTCGCTGCCAGAGGCACTGACACCCAGGCCTCCCAGCACCGAGGTGGAGGCCGCCTGGCTGCCCAGGGAAACTGGGGACCCAGTGGCTGCCAGAGGCACTGACACCCAGGCCTCCCGGGCACCGGGGTGGCGGCCTCGCTGCCCAGGGAAACTGGGGTCATGGTGGCTGCCCAGGGAAACTGGGGACGCGGCTTCACAGCCCGCACCACACGGCTGCTCGTGGGTCAGCATCAGGGAAGCGAGACCTGCCAGGCAGGACCTGTGTCCCCCGAATCTGCACCTGCCCCAACACAGAGGCAGGTGGTGAAGGACCGACCGGCAGGGAGGGGACGTGTCCAGGAGCCGGGCTGCGCGGTCCCAGCCCCTCCGGCCTGTGCTCTCTAGGGGTCACCCAGCGTCTTTTGTTCGTCTCTCTGGAAAGTGAGCAGCTGGGGTTCGACCCGCAGAGTGCTCCCGGCCCAGGCACGGGTCCGAGGCACAGCAACGGGCGCCCAGGCCAGGGGCCCAGGGAGAGTGCGCTTTCTCCCCTTGCAGATGGTGGGGACGGGCGTTTAAAGGTCCCCGAGGGGAACGTGGCATGGCAGTGCTCCTCGGGGTCCCCCCACAAACGTGTGTCCCTGCAGACGCTCTCCATTCCCTCCTGTCGCTGCACCCCCGAGTGGCCCCATGCGCCAGCCCGGCTCCCCAGGAGCCTTTCCAGTAAATTCTCTGAAGTCTTTCCGCCCCACTGGCAGCCCCCTGCAGACGCTTATCACGGGAGCCGCGCCCCTGGCCCATGCAGCCAGCTCCCGGCCGGTGCCACTATTCCAGCAAAACACTGATGACGAAGAGGCGACCCTCTGGCTGTGTTCAGTGGGCGTTTCCGTGGTCCCGAGAAAATTTACACCATCGACCCCTGGGCGTCCCGGCTCCAGCCCAGCCTCAGAGAGTCTCTGAAGAAGCTGAGCAGTTTCTGAAAAGCTGGTCCCAGGCCCACGCTGAGGAACGGTGGCTAGGACTCCTCGGCCCCACGTGGCAGCGTCTGTGGAAGGGTGGAGTGTACAAACCACCTCGCTCCCTGCCTGCGGAGCGAGGCCGCCGGCAACCCCAGGAGCGCCACCCAGCGCCCTGAAATGACTGTTGCTTCAGCCGGCGCCCCGCCACGTCGAGCGGGGGATGTGACGCAGCCCCCTCTCGCCCAGCCCTCCACTCCCAATGCACGGAGACACCTCACTGCCACGCTGCCCCTTGCCCCGGGAGCTGGGCATCCCACCCGTGAGATGCGCCCCGGGGCCCGCCCAGCTCCCAGCCACGTGCAGGCGTGTGCAAACGGGGTTCCTGGCGGCAGGGGCCTGTGGGTGGTCAGCCTTCCGGAGCTGCCCTTCGTGGCATTTGCTGGTGCTGGGAAAGGCCTGTCTTGGAGGCGCGGACCCGCCGCCGTAGCTCAGGGCCTGCACTGTGACAGGAGCCAGGCTACGGCAGAGGGGAAACCGAGGCAAACCACCGCCCTCACGGCTCGGTCACGTTCGAAACATTTCCCCTGCATCACGGGCAGAGAGGCCTTCGTCCCATTTGAACACTCAGCCCAGCGCACGCCACCTCACATGCCTCATGTGACTTACACACGTGGAGCTTCTGAGCGTCTGGGGAAAGCTGGTTTTGCATTTCACCGTGACTACTACTCGTTTAAGAGTAATGACAAAACACCAGAAACACTTAAAATCTATATAAGTGTACGCACATCCACTCCTCTCTGAGTGACTTATTTTCGTTTGGTCCCTGCTCTAGCCGGTCGTCCGTGACGGAGACACCGCCCGTGAGCCCCACTGGGGGCGTCACCCGCCGCTGGGCACCTGCCCTCTGTCCGGAGTCGTCCGGCCTCCACGTGGGGGCAGAGGCAGCAGTGCCCGGGAAAGGACGCTATGGCGACACACCGCCACTAGGTGGCAGTGTCTCAGGGCCAGGTCTGCGGGGGCGCTCCGGGGACACTCTGCCCCTGGAAGCTGCGGGGGGTGGGGGGGTGACCAGCCCAGACAGAACCCCCCCCCGTGCGCAGGCGCGTGCTTCCCCGTGCCGGCCCAGTGTGGGGTCCGTTCTCGTGGTCAAGGTCCTTTCGGGTTGAATCTCAGCTCCAGAGACGTGGGCCGCGGGTATTTCTTCTCCACCTGCTCAGGCGACCTGGCGTCAGGGCGGAAGGACACACGGACACCGCCACCCATGTTCCCGTCAGTGGGCATCTCGGCCTCAGCCCCCGAGGGAGAAAGGCCTGCAGCTGCCCCCGAGCACCCTGGCAATCTCGGCAGAAACCGGCAACGAGGCGCTAACGGAGAATCGATGCCTTTACATGCGGTTCCGTCTCCGGGTGGAAGATTCGTCAACATTCCAGGGAGAATCGGTCCTTAAATGCTGTTTAAAAGTATGTTTCTCTCTCCGACAGACCATCTTACACGTGCAACTCCATCCTTCCTAAACGGTGCAGAGATGTAACGAAATACACAGGGTTCATTCAGCAGACCAGCAGGTCAAAGAACACGCCTGTCTGTCCTCTGGACATCTCACAGGGCAATGACAACAGAACCTGCGGTGGGGGTGGTCTGCTCGGCCGTGGACCCTCTCGGGGCCGTGGACCCTGTGAGTGGACAACAAGTGACCTCTAAGAAGGGTTGCGTTTTGGCACCCACAGCTTGTAGCATCCCTTGCTTCACTAACGAGAACAACACTGAAGTTACGGAGACGGGAAGATGAGCTCCCCTGAAATGCCTCCAGGGTCCGGCACCTGGCTGGCACGGCACGGGGCCTGAAGGACAGGCAGGTGCCGGTGGAAGCCGTCCGCTCTCAGCGCCCACGGAGAAGGCGCCGGGTGGACCGCAGGGTCCGCGCCCACGTAGGCTGTGCCGAACTCGGGTTTGAAGAGGAAGAGTAATTAGGACTGTGGGGATTCAAAGTTTTGTTTTTTATTCAGGCTAGAAGTTTTACTTTAGTTTGGAAAAGCACAGTTCTGAAGATATAACAGGGAGGGCACAGACAACACTGTCACCCCTGCAGGAGACAGGAGCCTGAGGTCACCCTGAAACAGGGAGTGGGGGGCCCTGGGGCAGCACCGCCAATTCTGGGGGTCTGATGTCTCCCTGGGAAGGAAACCACCTGGAAGGGACTTTTATCACAGAGGGCGGGTCTGAGCCAGAAAACCACCCACAATGCCGCTCAGGCCTTTTGCCCTCCCTCCTTCCTTTCTCCCCTCCCTCCTTCCTCCCTTCCCTCCCTCCCTCCCTCTGTCCTTCCCTCCCTCCCTCCTGCCCCCCCACCTCCCCTGTTTTCCCCTAACCTGCCACCTGCCCAGAGAGGTCTCCTCTCACCACCTGATACAGGAGGTGACCCACTGCCCTGGGCTGGGCCAACCCCACCTGCGCTACCGTGATTCTGTCAAGCATAACAGTCACCACGATATGATCGAGTATGGGCTCACTCACTCATTGCTTCCCCTTCTTTCTGGAGAAGAACGTAACTGCTAAGAAGGCAGGGACGGTGGGTCTGCTCTCTGCTCTGTCCCCAGCAACGCAAACAGTGGGGCTCGTGGTGACAACCAGTAAGTGGCTGTTGACTGAATGAGCACCTCGTTTTCATAACAAGAAGTGTCACAAGCCTGCCAATCCACACCACAGTGATAACGGCGTCCATAATACAGTCCTGTCATTCTCTCGTGCTCTTCAGTCTCCGACACGTCAGAACATCATGCGTGTGTGTGTGTGTGTGTGTGTGTGTGTTGCTCCGCCAGCCAGTAAGGGTCGTGAGAACACAGGACCCCCCCCCCCTTTCCCAGAAAGGAGTCGCAGCGTCCAGCTCAGTGAGTGAAAGTGACAGTTCTGGGCAGTTTTGAGTTAAGGTTATGGACCGATTATTCCAAGATCCAGGGGCCCCTTCTAATCTTCATGGATGTTGAAGTTGCTGTACAGGTGGTGTATGTCTGTGAACTCGGGCAGCCCTTGGAGCCTGGGACCAGCTCTCCGCAATTCCCCGCCGTGGCCAGGACGAGGGGACCCACAGGCGGCGAACCCGGGTGACCGGCCTGAGTGCAGGCAGCTCCTGGCCCAGCGCCCCGCAGGCCGCCGACACCCCTCCCACGCCGACGCCCGCGACGCAAGCCCTCCTCTAATCGCCTCCCGACGAAGGCTCGTTAGACTCGCACTATTCTCAGGGCGACAGAACCATGCATGCTCCTTTTTGGACATATGATTAATTAGGCTATTTGCTCAATTATGCTGGTTAATAAAGTCCGTCCTGTAAAACCGGTGGTTAGCGTTTGTGCGACATGTCCCAAGATGCTTTCAGGCCCTCAGACTTCTGGTTTCCAAAGAGCTCCTGGCTCTCTCTCTCCCAGTCTAAGAAAGGTTCCTGAGACGAAATCCGGGGGCTTCTCCAGACCGCTAAGGGCTCCACACAGATGGAATAAAGCCGGTGAAAATGCTACTGACATACATTTGGTATATTTTTTAACTTTTACTTCATTTGTGCCTCTCACTTGAGCAGTTTTGCATTGTCATGTTTTTTTTTTTTTTAAGAAAAATAGATGGCGTTTTCATTAACGGCACTCTGTACGCGCCCCCACCATCTACTCCTCCATTCCACAATTCTCCCAACTGTCTGTTTTCTCCCGGTCACGGTCCCTGGGGTGCGTCATCTTTGACTTCTCGGTCACCACGAGGCTCTCGTCACAATGTCACCACGCACCGAGGTCATCTGCTCCCCGGAGAGCCAAGCAGAAAAGAGAAGCCGCCTCTAAGGGGTCTCCCCAGGGTAGCCCCCTGGGGAGCTGGAGCGGGGGGCGGGGGAGACTGCCAGAGCTCGGTGCTTGTGAGCCCGCAGGGTGTGGGCTCCACCCACCACCTGAGTCCAAGGCGGGCTGTTCCCTGAGGGGACTCGCTGGGACCAGGAGGGGCCACCAGTCACCAGGGGCAGCGACGCTGCGGAGACCTGCAGACCTGTGAGGCTCGGAGTCTCAGGCCCAGTTCTCACCTGACCTGGGTTAGTCACCTGGCGACTCGGGCTGCATTTCTCCACCCGAGAGGAGGGGGCACGTCTGTCTTACACGTTACGGCAAAAAATGTCATGTGTGTGATCCATGTTCAAACAGTGAACCAGACCAGGGAGGGCGCGTGTTCGCTCCTCTCTCTCCCTCTCTCCTCTCTCTCTCTCTCTCCTCTCTCCTTCTCTCTCCCTCTCCCTCTGTCTCTCCCTCTCTCTCTCTCCCTCTCTCTCCCTCTGTCTCTCCCTCTCTCTCTCCTCTCTCCTTCTCTCTCCCTCTCCCTCTGTCTCTCCCTCTCTCTCTCTCCCTCTCTCTCCTTCTCTCTCTCCTCTCTCTCTCTCCCTCTGTCTCTCCCTCTCTCTCTCTCCCTCTCTCTCCCTTCTCTCTCCCTCTCTCTCTCCCTCTCTCTCTCTCCCTCTCTCTCTCCTTCTCTCTCTCCCTCTCCCTCTCTCTCTCTCCTCTCTCTTTCTCTTTCTCCCTCCCTCCCTCTCTCCCTCCTTCTCTTCTCCCTCCCTCCTCTCCCTCTCTCTCTCCTTCTCTCTCCCTCTCTCCTCCCCTCTCCCTCTGTCTCTCCCTCTCTCTCTCTCCCTCTCTCTCCTCTCTCCTCTCTCTCCCTCTCCTTCTCCCTCCCTCTCTCTCTCTCCTTCTCTTTCTCCCTCCCTCCCTCTCTCTCCTTCTCTTTCTTCCTCCCTCCCTCCTCTCCCTCTCCTCTCCTCTCTCTCTCCCTCTCTCTCCCTCTCCCTCTTCTCTCCCTCTCTCTCTCCTCCTCTCTCTCTCTCTCCTCTCTCCTCCCTCTCCTCTCCCTCCCTCTCTCTCTCCTTCTCTTCTCCCCCTCCCTCCCTCTCTCTCCTTCTCTTTCTCCCTCCCTCCCATCTCTCTCTCTCTCCCTCCTTCCCTCTCTCTCTCTCCCTCCCTCCCTCTCTCTCCTTCTCTTTCTCCCTCCCTCCCTCTCTCTCTCCCTCCCTCCCTCCCTCTCTCTCTCCCTCCCTCCCTCCCTCTCTCTCTCTAATACCTGAACCCAGAAGAAAAGCATACACTTCCTGTAAAGGCTGGGGGAGCACGACGTTCAGGTACAACAGCACCACCTTCCGTGTGCACACAGCTCCCCTCCCGGTGTGGACCCAGCCTCATCTCCTGCCGCCCACCCTTCCGCTGAGATCGCGCCCGGGAGTGCAGCCTGGTGTCTGCACACCCAGTCTCCGCAGGGGGTGGGACCTCTCTCGAGACGGGTCCGAGCCACGGGCAACGGTCCTGGTAGAGGCACCGGGGCCTCGGCCCCAACACACAAGTTCATCCGACAGGACTTCCTGTCCAGGAAACGCACCCCGGGCGGGCAGCGACGGAACATCCCATAAAGGATCCAACCTGAGTTCCAAACAGTGCCCTGCCGACAGGTCTGCAAACAACACGGAACACGCGTGTGCCCTCCTTCCACCTGTGACTCCTTCCCCTCCCCCTCCCTCCCTCCCTCCCTCCTTCTAACTGTTCTTTAGATCGGCTCGCTGATGTGGAAGTCGTCTGAATTAAAGCGGAAGTTTCTTTTTACTGGCCGAGGGTTCTCTGGAGCGGCGCCACCCGCAGGCGGCCTGGGTCTGGACGGGCAGCTGGGCTCTGACGCGGTGAAGTCTTCCAGGAAGAAGAAAGGGGAGGGGGGGTGGTTTTCACATTTCCCATCCTTTTGGGGTTCCCACGGCAGCACCCATTGTTGTCTTCACCTCTGAACTTGCTTCTGCGCCCCAGACTTCAGGATCCGACCGCACTGGGCGCTCTGTCCCGGGCATGGTTACCCCGGTCTGGGGGGCCGAGGGGCTGGACCACCCCCAGCGGACGCGGCGGGTGGAGGACCCCGCTGCCCTCATCACAGTGGTGTCCTAGAGAAACGGGGTGCGGGGTGTCTAGTCACTGCGTCTTACACCTTTCTCACTGGCAAGCCCTCTCCTGGCTCCAGGAGGCCCTGCTTGGAGGACCGTCCTGGGGGCGGGGCTGAGGGGCACTGAAAGGGACGAGCTCCCGGGGACGGGATGGAGCAGGCGAGGCTGCCGCTGCCCCAATCCCGGGTGCCCTCGCCTCTCGCCTCTCGGAGAGCAGCGCCCTCTGCCCCAGCCTCCCTCTCCCTGTCTGTCTGTCTGTCTGTCTGTGTGGGGCAGGCTCTCAGAGGGGGGGGAGGGGGACAGGATGTGGGAGCCCACAGGGACGCTCCATGGCCCAGCACAGTCTGGTTATTCATCTGGGAGACGGAGGGGGGAGAGGAGCGCCCCCCCCCCCCCCCCCCCCGCACCTGCGGGTCCCAGCCCAGGGAGGGGTCCCAGGGCGTCATTAAAACGCATTGTCCTGGGGCCGCACTTGAGACAGTCAGGAAGCGCCAGCACCAGACTGCAGGCACCCCCCCCCCCCCAGGAACAAAGGCGGCATTTCAATAGCAGGAGCGACAACATTCATATGGAAAACGTATCATTTTCACACTTTCCTTTCTTCTCCTTCTGGAAGTTAGCGCTGCGGGCAGGAAGAGGGAGAGCTCAGGGACTGGAGTCAGAGGGTGTCTGTCTGCTGCCTTCCTTTCTCCGCAGTCCCAAGTCGCCCCGAGGAGAGCTCCCGGCAACCCAGAGCACAGGTGTTCTGCAGACCC